>NC_137011.1:15746392-15761392 GCF_032717465.1 Coenobita brevimanus
ATCTCTAGCTTCCTTTCTGGTTGTTTTATAGCTGCTGTTGTAGACGGCCACCGTTCTTCTTATAGAGCTATCAGTAGTGGTGTTCCTCTGGGTTCTGTCCTATCACCAACTCTCTTCTTTCTGTTCATTAAATATCTTCTAATCCGTACATCTAACCCTATCCACTCATACGCTGATTACTCTACCTTTCATCTTTGCATTTGCTTCCCAGTGTCGATTTCAACAGCTGCAATAACAAACAAGGGATGAAGCTATGGTACACCTAATGTCTGACTTGGCTCATATCTCTGACTGAGGTAAAACTAATCTTGTAGTGTTAATGTTTCAAAAACTAAATTTTTATTTTTCAGCTCGTCAAAATCGTCCGCGGGAGTATCCTTTTATTTTTAACAATACCCAGCTCAATTTTGCATCATCATTAAACTTACTTGGGGTTTAATTTGAGGGGGATTTATCTTGGAATGACCCTATTACCTCTTTTGTTATGTCTGCATACATGAGACTAAGTGTGCCAAGCTGACTTCGTGCCTTCTTTACCCCTGCATAGTTGCGACTTTATACACGGGTTTTATTCATCCTTGTATAGAGTACAATTCTTGTGTGGGGAGGCTCCCCACATACAGCTCTTGTCAACAAGGTGGAGTCAAACGCTTTTTGTCTTATCAACTCTCCTCCTCTTACTGGCTCCCTTTAACCTTTATCTCATCGCTGCACAGTTGCATCTTTATCTCTTTTCTGTCGCTGCTTCTATGATCACTGTTCCTCTGATCTGTCTGCTTGCATCCTTCCACAATTACAGCGGGCGTGCAGAACCCGTCTAGCAATAAAGTCTCATCCCTTTTCTGTCCAACTGTCTAATGCAAGACTTAACCATTACTCCCACTCCTTCATGTATGTAACAGGTCAAGTCTGGAACTGTGTTTCTCTGTCGGTATTTCATAATGCCTATGACCACCAGTCTTTAAAATGCACTGTGTCCAGGCATCTCAAAATGAACAGCTCTTGAATTTGACTCGCTCTTGTTTTTTTGTTTTTTCTTGGAGGAAACAGTCTGGCGGGCTTCTGGTCTTTGGTTCCTTTTTCCTTCCATTAAAAAAAATTATATCGTTTTAATATCGAACAAGAAGCTGTGCCATGGCACAGCAAACCAATCCCTGGCAGTCATTTCAGTGCTGTAGTATAAACACAACAGGATATCAAGTCAAAGATTTCATATATTAAATTTGCGGTAAATCGGGTGAAAATCTACGATTTTATGCCCATTTAAAAATTTTGGCCCAACCCACCTGACACTGAACTCCCTACCGCAAACTGGGGAGTGACCCCCCTGATGTAATGAAGCATGTTATAGGATGTAGAGTTGAAAGACGCACCTTCAGGTTTTGGTTTCATGTCGATATGACGAGTGTGAAAGGACTTATGGCGAAAAAAAGGTTTTTGTTTTTTACATTTTGGGGGCAGCCTGGGCCTTGGCCCAGTTTGGCCCAAAATTTAATCAGGTGATCAGAAGATTAGAGACCATCATCCCTGTAATTTGAATCAAAATCGCACCTGTAGTTTTCGTGTGAAGTTGTTAACAGAAACAGACAGACAGACAAACAAACAGACAAGCAAACCGAGTGAAAACAATACCCTGGCGAGGACGAGTAAAAATTTTGACTACAAGATGGTAATGAGATATAATGCGCAGAATAAACTGCCACTAGTTCTCCTATGCCACCAAGAATATGGTCCAAGATTATGGCTTACCACCAAAAGTCAGAAGGAAGGAGGGAAACAGAGGAACAATTAGTCAGTGAAGGTTCATGGCCCAACAACGAGATATATCCTTTCAATCCCAAGACTTGTTTTACTGATTTATTCTTGTTCCGTTATATGGCTTTCCTTAGGTTTTGGGAGACCTCTTACAGTGCAGTGATACATGACGGCTGTATCCATAGGCACGGATTTGGAGGTGGCCTGGGATGCGTACGTCCGCCAGATTTTCGGTAGACTACTTATTGTTGATAAAAACGGCTGCTTATCTAAATATATGCAACAAATTTCTTTCATAAACGCCATTATATAATAATTTCAATGAAAAGAGAACGTTGGTTGTAAATTGTGAAGATTTTGATATTGACTCAGCATGAAAAAACTTGTAATTTCGAGAGGAATCATTCCCCCCCCCTCCTTCCACCTCTCCCTTTATTTCAGTGTTAGATCCGGCATTGCATCAAAAAGTCTAAAGCCTCTTAAAAGTGAAATAAAAATCTTTTGAAGGCAGCAATACTGAAATGAAACACACGTCACTAGAGTAAAGCGTTAACACCAACCTGCGCCTGACGAGTAGCAGCGGGGGCGATCTTGTGGGCTGACACGCTGACGAAGGCGGCCTGACGGGAGCGCTGACCTCCCTCCACTTCTCCTCCCTCATCCCTCACCACACACACTGACAACTGAAAGAAGATGAATTACAAGGCTTGGGTTAAGGCCTGTTTATTAAAGAGGGTCTGACAGTCCATTTTTGCTGAGGCCCAAAATCTCCTTACAATACGGCCCACACAAGATGGTGTCACATTCAGGCCCCCACTGTACTGGTAGTGAACAAGGGCATATAATTGGTTTCCTCAAATCTGACTGTCCCAGAATTTGGTCTCGGGTTTTTTCAGTTGTCGGCAAAGCAATGCTAACCAATTTACCACCAAGTCCCAAAAAACTACGAGAAAACAGAGTGACTGTGGGAATCAAGGGGTAAAATGATGATAATCTATGTATATACAGCCAGACGCCACAATCCCGGCTGAGGTAGACGTGAACAATAACCTCCACATTGCCATGTTCTTCGCCATCAGGTGGTCTCTCAGTCTCACAGCACTCTCACAAATAAATTCCCGCGTCCCTACATCTTATCCTTGGTCTCACTCTCCCCCTCTCCTTCTGTCTCACTCACATACACTACTTACTTTACTATCCTTACCTTCAACTTGTAGAATTAGACATCATAGTGTTGGTCTTCTCTGAATAAAACAGCCTCGAAAGGACAATTAGGTCTGTTGTTGTTTGCTTTCCTTTGTACTCCTTTGTAATTTCTCTCTCCATTCGTACCACATGGCCAAAGCTTCTCACAGTAGGCTACTCTTCCAAACACTTCCCTGCACCTACGAGTACACATCAACATCACCGTTATTCTATATCTGCTCATCCAGTGTTTTTTGCTCCGTCAGAGGCGTAGGGGTCCAGGGCTAGGCTACTTAGTACCACTCCCTTGAATGGCATTATGTGAGCAATAACCCCTACCTCTACCTTGCAGGCCTCATCTGGTTGGAGGCCGTAACTCAGTAAACCACCAGACTTAATTTGGTTATATGATTACCACCCAGCGTAGTGAACGCTTATCTGGGACAAAGGAAATCATCTGGCTTGTCACTCAGTGCAGTAACACCCGAAGGCATCACTACATGGAGTGAGTGGATGGCAGGCGTCCCCACCTACCATAATATAATTATCTCCTAATTAAATGAATACACTCATGGTAGGAGGTATTGCTTCCTCTCAACTCTCCCTAACGCCTCACCATCCACATTGTTAGCTAAGAGGAAATAAAGTGACGAAGGTCGGGCAGACACTAAATGCCTGCGAGTGTGGGTGAAAGTTTTGCATCACTGGAACCCATAGAGGCTTTCACCAGCACCCGCCATTGTCCAGTGGGGCCAATTATATGGATGTCAACGTTGCAAAACTCTCGCCAGCGCCAGCAAGCATTTGATGTGGACACCACCTAACACGAAAGTAGAATGACGTCATTTCATTCTTGCTATCTCCACACGATTTTATTTAGATCCGGAGAGACTTTCCAAACTCCTTAATAACAAGAGGTCTTTACACAGTTTGAACAAAATCGCCTGCATACAGCAAGAATGAAGTGAAAATTGAATCATGAGGAGCGCTACTCCTCCCCTTCATCTCGACGCTACCACCCATCACACCCACCCTCCCATTCACCCACCCATCCACCCACCCATCCACCTAGCCAAACACACACACACACACACACACACACACACACACACACACACACACACACACACACACACACACACACAGGTAGAAGGAAATGAACTAACTGAGCCACTGATGCAATGCAATGAAGGCAATTAACACCTGACTAAACGTGTACAAACATCCTTTCACCCTGCTGTTGTCAGGCTCCTGGGGTCGGATCTCTGTGCATATAATTTCTGTCAGTACAAATTATTCATTTAAAAAAACAATGAATTTTAGTAATGGAATAAAATTTCCTTTCATCTATCTATCTATTGCCAGACGCCTCAATCCCGTTTGGGGTGGCCACAAACAAATCGCCTCCAAGTCGCCCTGTCCCCCGCCATTTCACTCCCCTGCTCCCAACTCACACCCCCCTCTCTCATATACCTCTCCACCCCATCTCTCCATCTCATCCTCGGCCTCCCCCTCCCTCTTTCCCCCTGCACCTCACTCACATACACTCTCTTCGTCAGTCTTTCACCCTCCATCCTCTCCACATGGCCAAACCACCTCAGTGTGTTCCTCATAACGCTTCCTATCACATCCACATCAACACCACAACGCTCCTTTATATCCTCATTCGTCAGCCTGTCTCTCCATGTGACTCCACAGGCTCCTCTTAAATAACTCATTTCCACGGCTCTCACTCTTGACTTGTGTCCTTCCAACAACGTCCAAGCTTCACTTCCGTAAGTTAGAGTTGGTATCACAATACTGTCATGTAGTAACTTTTTCACTTCCATGCTCACTTCCCTGTTTCTTATCACTGCTTTCAAAGAACCAGCAACCTTTCTTCCCTGCTGTACCCTTTCAAACACTTCACCCTCCAAACCTCCATCCTTACTCATCACACTACCCAAGTACTTAAACGTACTCACATTTTCCAATTTCTCACCATCCAACCTCGCTGTACATTCACTGACTTCACCTCTCTCAAAGACCATCACTTTACTCTTCCCTACATTCACCTTTAGATTCCGTTTCTTACACACTCTCCCAAACTCATCCACCAAGCCTTGCAGCTCCCCTTCGTCTTCACTCAACAACACAGTATCATCTGCAAACAACAGTACAGGGAGTTTCCAAACACTATCCTCTCTCACCAGGGCCACTCCAACATCCACTACACTACCTTGTACCTCTTTTATTACCCCATCCATGTACAGATTGAACAACCATGGAGACATGACACATCCCTGTTTCAACCCAACTTTCAAAGAGAAAAATTCACTTAGTTCACCATCCACACGCACTGCAGCCTTCGCACCATCGTACATACTCTTCACAGCATTCAACAACTTCCCATCTATTCCATATATTCTTAACACTTTCCACAATCCTAGTCTATCCACCCTGTCATATGCTTTCTCCAAATCCATGAAAGCTGCATACAACTTCTTTCCCTTCTCTAGAAACTTTTCCACTAAAGATCTGAGAATGAATATCTGATCTACACAACCTCTTCCCTTCCTAAAGCCTCCCTGTTCTTCTCCAACTAATTTCTCTGTTCTTTCTCTAACTCTGTCAATAAGTATCCTACCATACACTTTTCCTATTATACTAAGAAGACAAATGCCCCTATGATTACCACACACTTCTTTTTCCCCTTTTCCTTTGTACAAGGGAATAATTATACCTGACTTCCAATCCTCCGGGACTCTACCTTCCCCCCAGGCCAATCTGCACATCTTCCACATCCATTCTACTACTATCTCTCCCCCATGCTTCAGCATTTCACCACACACTCCATCAATTCCTGGGGCTTTCCCTGATTTAACTTTCTTCACTGCTTCCACAACTTCTATCCTACTGATTTCTTCCTGTCTTCTCACCTCCCTCCTTCTCCCAGCCATTCCCCAGCCACTTATACTCGCATTACTTCCATCCTCCACGTTCAACAATTCCTTAAAGTGTTCTCTCCATCTGCTCACTTTTTCTCCATTCTCCATTAGTAATCTACCATTTTTATCTTTCACTCCCCTGCTAACTTCACTTCCACCCTGTCTTACTCTTTTCACCTCTTTCCAGAACATTTTCTTACAGTCCCTCCACTTTACACTCAAATTCCTTCCAAATTCCTCATCCACTCTCTTCTTACTGTCTCTTACTAATCTTTTCACCTCTCTCTTTCTTTCTACATATAACTCTCTCTTCCGCCTCTCAACTTCTTCCACGCCCCTATTTCTCATCCATTCATTGTATGCTTTCTTCTTTTGTGCCACAGCCCGTTTCACCTCTTCAGTCCACCACGCTGTTCCTTGCACCCCCCTTCATCTTCTCTTCCTTCCACACACCACATCACATGCTGCACATATTTCTTCTGTAAATATTCTACACACACCTTCCACGTCCCCCATCTGCTCCAACTCATATTTGCCCAATCGTTCCTCCACTTCTCTCTTATACTCTGCCTTTTTCTCATCCTCTTGTAACCTTTCCACTCTCTTTGCAACTACTCCTTCCTCTCGTCTTTCCCTTCTTCTATTCCTCCATCTTACTTGAACTTTAACTCTGGCCACCACCAAGTAGTGGTCAGAAAGTCCACTCCCCCAGCCTCTATAAACTCTTGCATCCAATATACATCTTCGCATCCTTTCATCCACACACACATAATCAATCATTGGCTTCCTTTCACTCAATTCACCACCAACCCTTCTCATCACTCGCCATGTATACCTGTAGATCATTTTATGCCTGAAGAGGGTATTGGCTATCACCAACCCCCTCCCAGCACAAATGTCCACTAACGCACTCCCATTCTCATCTATCTCAGCAGGCACACCCCACTCACCAACTATTCCATCCACCTTCACATTCCCAACTTTACCATTCATATCACCAATCAAAAACACTCTATCATTCCTTCCAAACTTTTCCATGCACACTTCTACATTTGTCCAGAACTCTTCTCTCACTCTTCTAGCACGATCTTGCGTTGACGCATACACACACACAATCGCCCACATCTGTATTCCAACTTTCAACTTTACCCACACAATCCTTGATCCAACTGATCCATACTGTCTTATGCTCCTCTTCCATCTTTTACTCACAACTATACATACTCCTTCCTTTGCCCTCTCATTCTCACCTACTCCTGCACATATACCCCATCCATACTCCCATTCTCTCACACTTTCTCCTCTCCATTTTGTTTCAGTTATTCCACATACATTCACTTTCGCATCCTCAAGCACCTGGACAATCTCTCTCTCTTTCACCTCATCATTTGCTCCCCTTACATTCCATGTTCCAATTGCAATGTTCTTTGTCCGGTCCTTGGTCGTCAACGTTTGGTCAATCCTTGTCCGAGGCTTATTGTTTGTTTTTTTAGTTAGTTGTTTTCCGGGGAGGGGCACTAACCCTCCGCCAACCCTTTTAGTCGCCTTTTACGACAAGCAGGGATACTGAGGGAGTATTCTTGACAAACCCCTCTACCCCCAGGGGGTCGGGTTCTTGATGGATAGGCGGCTTTGTAGCATCTATTCCTTTAAGATTTATTTTTCACACAATATCTTAACACTCTTATATTTTATTTATATCGTCTTGATATTGCTATGGTCTATATTAGTTACATACAAGAGGAAACTGAGATGTGATGTGCAGAATGACTCGCTAGGGAAGAGGTGTTACCAAATCTCCAAAGCCACTCTGAATGCAACCCATTATCTTAAGCTGCGTACAAATGACACCTATATTATACTATCCCTATGCTGGTACATAAAGTCCCCTACAGTGACGTATCATCACCATCATCATCATCATACTACAACCTTACAACCAGGATGTGACGAGATCCAAAATCATGCAGCGTGACCACTGAAAAGTACCACCCAACCATTCACATCACACATGTCTTCGAAATCCTGCCTACCTCTTACAAGCACCCTACATTGCTGGCGTGCCTACACGCGGTGGCACTGTGCTCCCTGGGTGGAGATCAGTAATTGCGGCGTCCAGCCAAACTTCCTCACACTTCCCTGATTCTCGCCTTAAAGGGTTACGGAAGGACCCAGGTCCGACCCTGGCGAGATGATGTCTAACACAAGGGAGCGTTGGTTTCCTGGACGGTGTAGATACTGTCCTGTACCTGTAGGATGATTCTACAGAAGCAGTTGCTTACCTGTGGTCGACGGGTTTACTCAGCAAGGCAGACTGGGGTTAAGCAGCAACAGGAACAACTACCAAAGATAGCTAACATTTTTTTATGCTCTTTACAAATGCTTGTGACATATAGTTCTTCCATCAACTATTATGAAAAAAATTAGTTTAGTTGTATTAAGTGCACTTCCTTATCAGGTGACCCTCTGATGTAGAGGTATATGAATGAGGGAGAGTGAGTTGGAGAATGGGCCGCCTGATGGCGGAGGACAGGGTATTTTATGGCAATTCGTTTTTGGCCATCACCCTTCCAGGATCAAGGCATCTAGATTACAGACAGACATCAGACAGATAGATAGACATATAGACATATAATTTTTTTCAGTTTTAAAGAAATATTTAAATCACGTTGACACCAGCGCCATCTGGAGACTTTGTAGTCTAAATAAAAGTGTGTGGTAGCGACAAGAATAATGAAACTCATTGGACAGATAAGGCCTTAAAATGGAGAGGGGGGTGGGGAGAATCCTAGTCAAAGACATCCTCGTACCAGATGCTTGAGAGTCTCACCTTCATGTGATGGTATCGATATAACTGGGATGTTTAACTGTTTGATAATACAGTACATCCCCAAACTACTTCCACGTCCCTTCCAAAATGGATGATGGACCGTTGGAGGACACATTAAGCCTGTAGTCCACTGGGTTCATGTTCCAGATGAGCCCAGGGCTACAACAACAATAATCTCCATACATAATTCATGGAGTCTTTACTCTTACCGTAGCGAAGGCACCCGACGCCAGCAACTCCGTCCGTGTGACCCTATCCGGGGATATGAGTGTGGGTGCAGGCGCGGGTGTGTGTACAGGTGCTGTTGGGCCTTGCCGGTACACACATGTCAGCCACGGTCCTGTGACTGACGGTACCTGAGAAAAAAATAGCAGGAAAGTGAGGTAAAGGTGGGACAGACGTCATGAGGCGATTCTTCGCAGAGCTCATCTCCGTAACCTTAGCCCTTTGAGCCTGGGACATTTTATTCACCCACAACCTTGGGGTACAATGCCACTGCATCATCCAGATTACATGACTGTTTACCAAACAAACAAATGTATAAAACAAGGAAAGGGAGCTTTACATCTTACTCTTGCCCTTTCTAGGCACGATACGACACAAAAGTTCACACAACTGAGGTACACTTGGAAATTAACTCCCTCAGAACGATGACACTTCCTTTACTGCATTCTTGCTACCTTCAGGTGTACTCAGCCTTAGAGAAAACTCTCCGTATTAGAGACAGTCTTTATTAGCCTCTTCAACCCATGGGATCCTTCATACGTTAGATGAAATTATCTGGTGGTTGTGGGAGAAAGAAAAAAAAGAGTCCTGGTAATGAAGAGATTAATCAGCGCCTCATTTGATAAATAAATTTTACATGGCTAAAACACAGTAGCTCAGATTAGTTAGTGAGGAGTTGGATTAGTTGATGACACTTTTTTTTTCTTATAACACAACAGAGGAAGGAAAAACGAATTAAAATCCAAACATCAGATTATAAGTGGCCTCCATTCATGGACTTGAACAGCCGTAGGTTGAAGTTTGGGGGGCATAGTACTCTAGGGAAGCGAGTTCCAAAGAGATGCAGTTCGGGGAATAAAAGAATTCTGATAGGCAAAGTTCTGCAATATGGCAGTGTGACAGTCAAGTCATGAGTTCTACCAGATGCCCGTGTAGCACTGGGGGAAGGTATGGAGAGGTGGCAAGATGGATGGAACTTCGTCTGAGCATTTGCCATAAAAGTATCTCCAAAATAATGCAAGTGAGGCAACATTCTTCCTTATTTGCAGGCGAGGTAGTTCATTTGTAATAGTAGGGTTATTAGTAATTCTGACAGGTTTATTCTGAATTTTGTCTAGTTGTTTTAGTGCTCCCTCTCTATATCCATTCCACACAACATAAGAGCGATACAGCATGTGAAGCAATTAGACAAAGAGGGAAGAATTAAGCTGTACAGTCAAGGACACATGGTAAGTTCGCCTAACGCTTCACTATTTCTACTTGCCACCTCCATATATTTATGTCTATATTTGTCGATTTGTTTACTTATTTATAGCCAGAGACGTTAATTCCGTAAGGGATGGCCACAAACAGATCGCCTCCACGTCGCCGGTCTTCTGTCATTTGGCTGTCTTCCCCTCAACCCACATCCCCCTCTACCATATATTTCTCCAATCCATCCATCTCTTTCATGGTTTCCCTCTCCCCCCTCTCCCCCATCACCTCACTCAAATACGCTCTCCTAGTCAGTTTCTCATTCTCCATCCTCTTCACATGGCCAATCAGTCTCATAGTATAGCTTCGAACACTTTCAGTCATATCCACAGTAACATCACAACGTTCTTTACTTCCTCATTTGTCCGACTGTCTCTCCATGTAACTCCACATGCTCCTCTCACATAACACATTTCCACTGCTCTCTGTCATAACTTGTGTCCGTCCAACAGGGTCCATGTTTTGTTTCCAAAGTCAGAGTCAGGTTCAAAATACTGTCGTGGAGCGACTTATTTTCATTTATTTATTTTTTACTTCCATCCCCACTTCCCTCTTCACTGCTTTCTGTGAACCAGCAACATTTTCTTTCTTCTCTGCTGCACCCATGCAAGCACTTCATCCTCTAAACTTTAATCCTTGTTCATCACACTACCTAAAGACTTGAATGCACTCACAGTCTCCATTTCCTCATCATCCAGCCTCGCTGGGCAATTTGTAATTTCACTTCTTTAAAAGACTACAGTTTTACTCTTATCTAAATTCAGTTTTAGATTTCGCTTCATATGCTATACTCCCAAACTCACAAACCAAGCCTTCCTGCTGACGTTCATCGTCACATAACAATATCGTGTCATCAGCAAACAACAGTGCAGTACTTTTCCAAATCCTACTCTCTCACATTCAAGACACTTCAGCATCCACTGCCCTGCCTTGTCCCTCATACAACTCTATCCATGTAAAAACTGAACAACCATGGAGACATGACATCCTTGGTTCCATCCAACATTCATATAAAAGAACTTAACTAGTTCACTGTCCAAACACACAATACTCCAGCGCACTCAAACATACTTCAGTACCTATCTCAGTGGTTTTCAATCCCTCAATAAGCTGGTGCTCATGGCTACGCCCCCTCCCTCCATTTTATGTCTGATTCCTCCCTCCATTTTATGTCTGATTCCGTTTTAAACTCTTCAGTTATCACACACACACACACACACACACACACACACACACACACACACACACACACACACACACACACACACACACACACACACACATTATCATCATCATCATCATCCATCATACACATCATGACACTACACTCCCATAAACATAAGCACACTACGCTGTCATAAACTCCAACACACCACAGTGTCATAAATGGCACTACACTTCACCAACATAAACTGCACTACACATGCACTGTCATTAACAGCAATCCACCACACCGCCATAACACCAACACACCACATCATCATAAACACCAACAGACTACATCGTTATAAATAAATGCACCACATGGTCATAAACACACCACCTCATGGTCATGAACACCACCAATTTACATGGTATAAACACCACCACACCACATAATCATAAACACCACAACTCACGGTCATAAACATCACCAAAAAAAATGGTCGCAAACCCCACCACACCACGTAGTTACCACCGCAGCACATGGCCATACTGACTACCACACCACATGGCCATACTGACTACCACACCACATGGCCATACGGACTGCCACACTACATGGTCAACATCACTACCACACCGTATGATTATAATTACCACCACATCACACGGTCATAAGCATCACTACACTACATATTGATAAGCACCACCGCTACGACACTGTGCTAAGTACAGGCACATGTTCATATATTTCATTCCACAGTCATTCACATCAGTCACAATTAGAACAAGCTTCTTCATAATCCCCTAACTTTTGGTAAACCTTTTCGTCGTTACGAAATATGAACTAAATAACAAACTTTATCAAAACATTGAAGTATAATCATTGTATGATTCTTACAATAAACATGCAGCTGCTATCACTTGAATAAAGAGAAGCGTAAGCGTGAGACACTTGTGCTGACGTGATTGGCTACTGGTACTTGAACTGTGGCAATTTGAAAATTTCAGAAAGAAAAAAAAAAAGGCTAGACGTGTGTAATAGCCCGGAAACGGAAACCAGTCCTGAAGACATATATATATATTTTTTTTATTCTTAAACTTTGAAAAACTGTGTCTGGTCTACCTCTTGGTATCAGGCTTCTTGGAATTGTTATCTTGATCTCGAGACGACCAAAGCAAAGGAAGAGAGGGAGCAAAGACGGCCTGGCGACAGACGGAGAAGGAACGACACTTATTCCACACTGGTGCAAAAACAAACATGCTTCTGAGGCTCAAGCAGAGACAAAACAAGGAACGGATATACGTATAACCGAAGATCCATCATGACAGACACCAGCTTATTCAGTCCAGTCATTATTTTCCCTGTGTCCTCGTGCTTCCCTCTGGAAAATGCTCACACCCATCTAGGGGGGCTGCATCCCCCAGGTTTAGAACCAAAGATGTATCTGCCCCTTATATTTTTAATACCTTCCACATTTCTTTTTCATGTACACTGTCGTATGCTTTCTCCACATCCATGAACGCTGCATACACTTCTTTACCTTCTCTAGACACTTTCACTAAACATCTCAGCACGAATATCTGATTTACACAACTTCTTCCCTTCCTAAAACTCATTGGCTCCTCTCCAACTACTTCCTCGGTTATTACCCTGTACTTTTTTTTTTATGTGACCGACTCTGGGCATAGGCTTCACAGCCTGCTTTCATGGCCCAGTAGTCCTCCTACATACCATACGCCTCTACATGTCACCACTTCGGCGCTAACACCCACCGTCCATACTGAATACATGCTAAGGCTGTCTCATACAGGACTGGTGTATTGGTATTAGCGGGGGTATTTTACGTCATGTCGGCGGGTCTTCTTGTAGATCAGTAAACTCTGATTTTTATGAAATTCAAACCCTTAAACTGTTCCCAGTCCCAGCAGGGATTTGAACCTGAGTCCGGTAGGACTACAGGCCACCTCTCTATTGATTGAGCCACTGCCTCCCTCTGTTTATAAGTATCCTGCCATATATTTTTCCTATTATGCTGAGAAGACAAATACCTTGTGACAGTCACACCAACTTCTCATTCCCCTTGAACAGTTATACCTGTCTTCCAATCCTCCGAGACACCACTGTCCTCTCAGGCTAATCTGCACCTCTTACACATCCATTCTAAAAATAATTCTCCCCAATATTTCAACATTTCACCATTCAGTTTATCAATTCCTGGGGCTTTTCCTATTTTGACTTTTTTCAGCATTTCTAATAGTTTATTTTGATAAGCCATATTAAATAATTCTTTACCAAACGGGAGCTGCCTTTCCTTATTTCCTGTTGATATTGTCTTTGATATAGGTTACTTGCTATGCTTCACAGAGTACCATAGATACAGGGCGTCTTTTAAATCTTACCTGTGAAATACGTAAAATCTTGTTCCTATCACACATGTTGTCATCCTGATATAGTTACCAACAAGAGCAGAACTTGCTGCCAAACCCCAGATGCACGACTTACTTATGGCATAATTTCAAATTCTCTAATGATATGTTAGGTCTGTATAATTTCAGTTGATTAAGGTAGGTTAGGAAAGAATAGGTTAGGTTATGACAGATTAAGTTTGAGAAGTTAGGATAGACTGGGATTTGGCTTGACTGGTATCTGGGGGCTCTCTAAGATTAGGTTAAGTAGCAATCCAAGGTGGTTGAAATTTTAGGGGGTCTGAGGGCGAAATCCCCCAGTTTGAGAAAGTTAGGGTTAGGATAGGTTAGATTAGGCTAGATCATTAGGTTTGTATAGATCTGAATGTTTGATGCACTGACGCGTCCTGTTGCCGAGATCGTCCGTACTCAACTCGTCCATTCGGTTACAGGCTGCCATGGAAGGATTGGCGGCTTCCTTAAAAACTTCCCCCCAAAGCATAATATTGTTTTTCCCACTCACTTTCTGCAGCCAAAATTCTACACTGAACTATCTGTGTTGCATGAGTACTTATTTTCCTTCGGACAGAGAGTTTGTAAGAATATAGTTGGAACCACAGTGACCATTTGGTAGAGAATTATATAATATTCCTAACATGAGAGGGGCTTCGTATTTTTTTTCACTGTCGATAGATAATAATCTTTTACATGATTCGTCAAAGAGGAACATGACACGGCATGGGGTGAAGGACACACAGTGGAATAGTAATCGAACTTTAGTCCTCGACTGTACATTAAGTAACTGGAACAACAGAGAAAAAGAGAATATCATATGAATTACTTTTCCTTACCTGCATTCTGTTGTCTGACTCTTCATGTGCAGGTGGAGGAGGTGGTGGGGGGACGGAGGGCGGAGGGGGGGCAATGGAGGCCATGGTAAGGGGACGGGGGAGAGGGGTGAAGGTGGGGAAAGCAGAAGAGGGGAAGGTGGATGAGGGCTTGAGTGTTGGAGTAGCATAGACCGGGGAAGGTGAGGAAGAATTTGGGGTAGGATTGGTGGGATGGATAGATCGCAGGGTGATTGTGGAAACTCGAGGCGTTCCTAAAGGGGTTCCCAGGGGAGTCTTCTGTTGTTCCTCGTACAGAAGACAACTCCCTTCGTCATTCGTGGGCGTGTTGGATCCGATCACGCCCACGCCTACGCCCATCAGGCTCTTCATGTCCAGAGTGTCCGGTGGTGGGCGGCGGAAAACGCGAGGTGAGGACACTTTT
>NC_137011.1:15766392-15768892 GCF_032717465.1 Coenobita brevimanus
AAAGAGATGAGATACAATTAGTATCTGAACTAATAATAATAAAAATAATACCTTCAACTCCTTGATACAATAGCAGTGTGGGTAACTCCTCCCCACCATCCACCTGGCCGTTGTACGGGCCAACCCCCACCCCGACACTTTCACTCATACTTGAACCTACATCTAACTTTATAATCTACACCTACCGCAAGCACACACTCACACCTACAGGCCTACTCACTCACATCCAGTTATAATAACAGTAATGACAATAAATGGCAAAGTAGGTCCGTCTCCAGCACTGTCTACTCCCACTCAGCTCTTAACCAAACGGAAGTGCTAAAATTTGTGACATTGCTCCGCCCACTATCCTGACCAATTAATAAGATGCGATGGCGCCCATGACATCACATCCCTTGGCTCCTCCCATTCTATGATAAGCCAGTGGGATGCCACAAAACTCGTGACGTCCTTCCCAAGCTCCGCCTACTATTGCCACATAAGCAGAAGCAAATCAACTTTTACCATTAGATTCCTGCCTTACCTTCCACTCCTTGATGCAGTAGTGGTGTGGGTGACTCGTCTCCACCCACTATCCCGTCATACAGCAGGCCCTCCCCCACACCCACACTCTCACCCACACCCGCACCCACACCCAGATCGTCGTCCATGCCCACTAAACGCTTATATGGTTCGCCACCCACACTGTAGCTCACAAGACCGTCTGTAGGAGAGAAAGATAGAATTGGATTTGGCTAGGTCACAACAGGTCAGGTTGGGTATGACTAGGTTAGGTTGGGTTAGGTTAGAATAAATGTGATTGGGTTAAGTCAAGTTAACTTATATTAGATGAGGTCATGCTAGACTGTCAAGTTCAGTCTGTTGGATATTGTTCTGTTGTTAAATAACGGTATAACGGTGGTTAGGTTAACCTATTTTCGATTGGTCGCATAGTATATTTTGATCTGTTGTAATCTTCTGAAGAATGTCTGGTAATAAAGTGCTTAGTGACAGTATTTAGGCGAGAGGCAGACAAAACATGAATTTATCTTACAGCTTTAGATGTTTGACAGCGATACTCTAACAATACTGGTCCATATGACGATATATCTGTAACATCTAAAAATCTGTAAGCCAGGACGCCACTAAGATGGCAAAACTTCACCAATAATCCCGTGCCCGCATTGTGTCTTGCCTTCACAACTTCTCACGTCTTCCCAAACATCAGAGACTTTTTTTTTCTTTAATGCCATATTACAGTGTGTTTCATACTGCGACCACAGAAGTACTCCTATTCCACGTAACACCTTCCTTCGCCACAGCCGGCTGTGAAGTAAGCCTGAACTTTTGTGATAAGCAATTCATTTGAGAGGAAACCCTTTATCGACAAGAAAATTCGTCCCCTACCAGTATAGTTGCATCCGTAGAGCTCAAGGCGGAGGCAGACGACCCTGGGATGGGGACTGAAGGGTAGGAGCCGCACCTTGGAGGCTAGCAGGGGGCGAGCCAGCTTGTTTTTCACCTCAGTAAATGTGTCCGAGTTGCCCACCAGCACCGTCTGAGGGTTAGGAGTAGCGGGGTTGGATTAAGACAATGTTATATGTTGTCAGATGGGTTGTACTTAACATGGTTGGTTTAGGCTAGGTCAAGTTGGGTTGGGTTGGGTTGGACTGTGTTAGGTTAGGTCGAAATGGGTAGGGTTTGAGTAGAGAAAGGTAGATTAGGGAAGGGATGACAAGGGACGGGTGGGTCAGGCTGAATTAGGGGATATATTTACAATTATCATTATAAGTCATTATCCCATCTATCCACACCCCATATTCTGGAAATAAGCAGAATCTAGATCAGCCGATAAGAATAAAGAGAATTCATGTATAATGGCCTACACTTTCATTCATTCATATATCAAAACTTTAACTCCTGCAGCACAATGGTGTCATGTACTCGTATATATCATTCTTACAACTAGCAAGTGATTTTACTTAGCTTGGGAGTTCCAGAGTAATATCAAGGCCCCACTCACCCACCCCAAAATATACAAGACCAAAATGAAAATCAATGCTCTTTACTTCATTTTTTAACAAAACTCTTTCTTTTCTAAGATACTATAGACAACTGATGGGAATTTATCTTGCAGTATATTGAAGACCGCCGAAACAGTATGCCGCTCACCACAGAACAAAGAAGAAACCGGTAGACTTCTACTAAAGACAACATTGATTGTTAAAGTTCAACGGGCATATTGTCATCATACTGGAATTAGAAAGGCACCTGATCGAAAGACAGTCTGGATGGTTGTGAAGAAATTCAAAATCAAGGGAAGTGTACACAGTGTAAACAAAGGGAGGTCCGACCGACCAAGAGCAGTTAGAACCTAAGTCTACTAATACCGAGTCGGATCACTTCCTTCTAAAACAGCTCCAAGCTTGCGCAGGGGGCGGAGCACCAGAGTGACGTCGACTGGCTCTGGCATGAAACCCCAGTGTTCAGTTGACTCCTGACCACGACGGTGAGTGTATGC
>NC_137011.1:15773892-15883892 GCF_032717465.1 Coenobita brevimanus
AATGAAAGAGAGAGGAGAAACAGGGAATAAACGAAGAAACAAGAAATGGAAGAGGAAAATAAAGAAAAGAGATACAGAAGACAAGGCAAGGTAAATGAGAAGACAGTTGGAGGAAGGAGTAAAGTGAATAAAGCAAAGGAGATGACGAGGAGCGAAGGGAGAGAAGATGAGATAAACAGAGAGAAGAGGGTAAGAACGATGATGAAGAAGAGGAGAGGAAGGAAATGCAAGGGAAGAGGGAGTGTTAATAGGAGGAGGAAGAGGAGGAGGAGGAGGAGGAGGAGGAGGAAATAGAGGGAGCAAAAGGAGCAGAGGACCAGGAACGAGAGAGAGAGAGAGAGAGAGAGAGAGAGAGAGAGAGATGATGGACAATGAGGAAAAAAAAAAAAAAGAAGGAGAAGGAGGGCGTGTGAGTGGAAGAGGAGGAGGAGAAAGAGGATGAAACGACTAGATACGCAGACGAATAGCAAAGGGGGAAGAGGAATGGAGAAGGAAAGGAAGCAGGAGGAGGAAAATGAAAGGACGAGGACAGGCTGTAAGAATGACAATGACAACTACAAGAACAAGAGCAACTAATTTTTCTCTCCGACAACGAGAGTATGTTTTCACTCGTGTTTGTTTGTTTGTTAGTATGTTTGTCTGTTAACAGGATTCCTCAAACACTAAAAGAGAGATTTGGACAAAATTTGCTGGGTAGATAACCCATGTCCCACGTCACAAGCGATTAACTCTGGGGACCGATCCGATCGTATTACAAATTCTGGATCCGGAAAGCACTATCCGAAACCCTAACAGATGATAGAAAACCGACCCATTATGAAGAGTGGTTTGGAAATTACTTTGCCCTTGTCAGAGAGATGCGCTCCACTGAGTGCCCTTCTAGTTTTCTTTGTATATATATATATATATATATATATATATATATATATATATATATATATATATATATATATATATATATATATATATATATATAACGGAATACACTCACTCTGATTAACTTCAGTAAACACCAGACGTGCTATGTGAGGGGAGGGGATAACTGAAAGATCTACAGCAAAGAGCTCATGTGACATCATCACTGTCATCTAACAATAGCAATTAATTGATGTCACCTCAGCAACCATGCCTTTCCTAACCTAGCTTTCATTATTCTAACCCAGTGAAACCTAACACAGTCTATTCTAACCCAATCAAACCTATTCGAGTCTAGCCTAATCCAAAATACTCAAGTAACCCAGCCACAGACCAATATAACCCAATCCAACCTACTTCGGCGGACTTTGTCCACTCTAACCAAGCCCAGTCTAGCCTTAGCTGTTGTAACCCAACCAAATCTAACCCACTGAACCTAATCCAACTTAACCACACCTAACCAAGCTTAACCTAACTAAACCTAAACTAACGTAGCATATCTTTCCTGTGTGAAAGACGGTGATTACTGAAGGATATACAAAAAAATAAAGATTAAATAATAAATCTGCAGTTTCTAGTCATATCAGTTAACATTTTTATTGTCGGAACAACTCTGGCACTCTATTCCAGCTAACACCAGACGACTTTATTCAGCTGAGAGGAAGTCAGACAAGTCCAGCACCATTAACCTTCTCATGATCGGGACAATTCTAGTATTCTGCCCCATCTAATGCCAAACAAATATATTTAAGTGAACGTGAGTCACAGGAACTAAGAAATAATAATACAATACTACTCTGACTTGGGCCAGTTTTTCGTCCTTCTGAGGCTTATTTCACGTAGCTCAGTGGCTGAAAAGACAATGCTGCGGCCCTACATCCTTTCCCTAACACTTCGTGGCTAGCATCATATTCCAATGTTAGTTTATTGTTACATCTCAGCACTGAAGACGAGGAGGTGGCAATATTAGGCCAATTGGAGTAAAAAGAGTATAGTACCATTAAGCCTATCATACCTAGGGCTATTTACTATTCTATTCCAGCTAACTCCATACGATTTCATTAATATTATGTTCCCCTAACGTGAGACAATCTATTCAGTTGAGTGATTCATAGGAGCCTGAGAGTTAAATGACGTAATCACTGTAGTACCATCTGTCATATCTGGTTACTGGTGATGGAGGGGAGGAGGGGAGAGAAGAGAGGAGGGTTGGAGAGAAAGACGCAATGGGGGTGAAATACGAGCGGGAAAGGGAGAAGAGAGGAGGGGAAGGGGGAATGGCGAGGGAGGGGAGGAGAAGGGCGGGAAGGAAGAGGTAAGACGAGGGAGAGAAGAGGACAGGAGGGGTGAGGGAAGGGAATGGGAGAAGAGAATGGTTTAATAAGGGGGAACTATTGAAGAGGGGAGATCAGAGCATGAATTATGATAGGGAAGGCAGGATCGGGCTTGGAAAGGAAAGGCAGGGAAGGAGAAATGGGAGGATGGGCGAGGGATGGGAACAGGGAACGGTGCAGCAGGGAAGAGGGAGGCTTGGTTTGGAACTGGGGGGGAGCGGGAGGGGATAGGGGAGGAGAGGATAGGAAAGGATGGGATCATGGATGTACACGTGAGAGAGAGAGAGAGAGAGAGAGAGAGAGAGAGAGAGAGAGAGAGAGAGAGAGAGAGAGAGAGAGAGAGATGAGCAGGAGGAGGAAAAGGAGAGGGAGAGAGGGAAGGGAGTGAGACCTTCATCCATAACACACTACAGTAATGGTAATACGATAACAACAAAATCATCATCATCATCATCATCATCATCATCATCATCATCATCACAAACACCTGAGCTACCTGGAATGACAAATGATTTCCTCTTACAAATACACGACATCATTTGTCTCTCCGCCACCACGTAAACAGATCCCGTGGAAGAGGCGGGGCTGAGGGGAGAAAGAGATGAAGAGAGACAAGGGGAGGGGGAGAGGAGTGAGGCAGGAGAATGGGGAGAGAGAGATGAAGAAAGACAGTAGGAGGAAGAAAGGAGAGATGAAGAGAGGCAGAAGGAAGAAGAGAGGAGAGATACAGGGGGAGGAGGAGAAAGATATGAAGGGAAACAGGAGAAAGGGAGAGGAGAGACATAGAAGGGGGAGAGGAGAGAGGCATGGGGAGGGGGAGAGGAGAGAGTCAGGGCGATGGGGAGAGGAGGGGGACACAGCAAGGGGAAGATGAGAGCGACAGGGCCAGAGGGAGAGGAGAGAGACCGGGAAAGAGGGGAGGAGAGGCAGGGGGAGGAGAGAGAGAGAAGAGAGGAAGATAGAGAGAGATGGGGGAGACAAGTGATGAAGAGAGACAAGGGAAGAGAAAAGGGGAGAGGACAGAGCAAGAGAGACAGGGGGAGGGGGAGAGAAGATATGAAGAGAGACAGGGGGAGGGGGAGAAGAGAGAGAGGGAGGGGGGGGAGAGAAGAGATGAAGAGAGAAAGGAGAAGGAGAAATGGAGAGAGACAGGAGCAGGGGAGGTGAAGAGATGAAGAGAGACAGGGGAAGGGCGAAGCGAGGAAAGAGACAGACGGAGAGAAGAGAGAAAGGAGAGGACGAAAAGAGACAAAAGAAGAAGGAAGAAAACGCATGAAAAGATTAGTGAGACGAGAACAATTAGCAGACAAGGAAAAAGAAGAAACTATATAGGAAGGGAGAGGAGAATAGAGGGTGCAGGGATGAAAAAAGAGAAAGAGAGGGAAAAGAGAAGAAAATAAAAGAAGGAAATAAGAAAAGAAGAAAGAGAAAGAAGAAAGGAAGACAGAATTGAGAGGAGACGGGGAAGGGAGACGTGAGGGAGGAATAGAAGGGAGAAAAGTGGGGAATGGAAGAGAAAGATATGAAAGGCAGAAAAGGAAGTGAGGGGAAAAAACAAAACAGAAAACAACGGAAGGGGAAAAAAGCAGAATTAAGAAGGAATAAGACAAATGAAAGATTGAAGAACACACACACACACACACACACACACACACACACACACACACACACACACACACACACACACAGCGAGAGAGAGAGAGAGAGAGAGAGAGAGAGAGAGAGAGAGAGAGAGAGGTGGGGGAGGAGATGGAAAGGAGGAAGGCGAGACGAAAGACAAGTTGGAGGAATGAAACTTGACACACACTCACATAAAGTCGAATTCTGGAAACTATCAGTATTAATTATAGTCGGTTTGTCTTCACCTACCAAGATCCCAGTCCCATTCAGCTCAGTAAATGGCCAAGTGTAGTCACAGCGATTTGACCAGGAGACTCATTTCTGCCAAGTAACTATGGCTTATCGGAATTCATGCAACCACGACATAGTATTCAGGTTAAGGACGAGACCCAGTTCCGTCAGATGAAAACCACCGCCTACAGTTCTTGGTAATTTATTCAGCATTAACTCACATTGGTCCCCACTTCAAACAAACCTGATCATTTATCATCCCGTCACCATGTAAACAGTGTCCGTATTCACCATATTTCTTAACACCTGCAATTCAGCAAATCTGTTTTGTCCTAGTTTTGATATCGACGCTGGAGAGGGACGCCTTCTCATGGTGACAGCACATAATCGGTCGGCTTCACTGCCCCGTTTTACAAACGTCCCTCCACTCCCTCCCTATCCCTCAGTAGGAGGCTTGTGAACCACAGGAGGAGGGTGAATTCAGCCTGCAGTCCACTGGGTTCATATTCAAAGGAACCTTGGGTTGCTGTTGTTGCTGCTTCTGCTGCTGCTAGTACAATAGCCGTAGTAATAGTAGTAGTAGTAGCAGCAGTAGTAGTATTTTTTTTATGCGAGGAAGAAGGAACCAAAGGCCATGTGCCCACAATAACAGTTCCCTCCAAGAGAAAAACAAAATAGAAGAGAGTCCCAATTCAAGATCCGATCATTTCGAGATGCCTGGACACACTGAGTTTGAAAGACTGGAGATCATAGGAAGCAGGATTTACAGACAGAGGGAGACAGTTCCAGAGTTGACCTGTTGCATAAATGAAGGACTAGGAGTAACGGTTAATTCTTGCATTAAAGAGTTA
Source organism: Coenobita brevimanus (assembly GCF_032717465.1). NCBI lineage: Eukaryota > Metazoa > Arthropoda > Malacostraca > Decapoda > Coenobitidae > Coenobita > Coenobita brevimanus. The sequence continues at coordinate 15,778,844 of NC_137011.1, forward strand.
GACAGAAAAGGGATGAGAGTTTGCTGCTAAACGGGTGTTATGTGCCCATCGTAGAGGTGGAGGAATGCATGCAGACAGTTCAGAGGAGCAGAGACCATTGAAGTAGCAACAGAAAAAAGATAAAGATGCAACAGTGAGGCTAAGAGATAGAGGTTGAAGGGAGTCAGTAAGATGAGGAGAGTTAATAAGACGAAAAGCCTTTGCCTCCACCCTATTGAGAAGAGCTGTATGTGGGAAGCTACCCCACACATGAGAGTTGTACTCCACACAGGGGTGGATAAACCCCTGTATCGAGTCAACAATTGTGCAGGGGTAAAGAAAGCACGGTGTCGGCTTAGCACACCCAATCTCTTGGAAGCAGATTTTACAAGAGATGTAGTATGATCATTCCAAGATAAGTCCCGATTAAGTGAAACCCCAAGCATGTTCAAGGATGATGCCGGATTAAGCTGAATATTATTAAACATTAGTGGGTATACCTGTGAAAAATTTTGTCAGGTTGATAGGTGTAAGAACTGAGTTTTAGATGCATTAAAAACAACAAGATTTTTACCCCAGTCAGAGATATGAGCCAAGTCAGACATTAGGTGTGCCATTGCCTCATCCCTTGTTTGTTCAAGTAACTGCTGAGATGGGCGTTGCGGGAACCGAATGGAAAGGTGAAGGGTGTAGTCATCAGCATATGAGTGGACAGGGTTAGATGTACAGCTTAGATGGTCACTGATGAATCAAAGGAAGAGAGTTGGTGATAGGACAGAGCTTTGAGGAGCACCACTGTTGATAGATCTAGGAGAAGCACGATGGCCGTCTACAACAGTGGCTATAGAACAACCAGAAAGGAAGCTAGTGATGAAGGCACAGATAGAAGGATAGACACCATAAGAGGGCAGTTTGGAAATTAAAGGTTTATGCCAGAGTTGATCAAAAGCCTTTGAGATGTCAAGTACTATGACAAAGCTTTCACCAAAGTCCCGAAAGGAGGATGACCAAGAGTCTGAAAGGTAGGTGAGATGATCGCCAGTGGAGCGGCCCTGACGGAACCCGTACTGACGATCAGAAAGAAGGTTGTGATAGGAAAGATGACTTAAAATTTTTCTATTAAGAATTGACTCGAAAACTTTTGAAATACAGGATGTTAAAGCAATTGGATGATAGTTAGAGGGTTGGGAATGGTCACCCTTCTTTGGGACTGGCAGGATGAGAGCAAACTTCCAGCAAGAAGGAACGGTACAAGTTGACAGACAAAGGCGAAAGAGTTTACCTAGGCAGGGTGTAAGCACATAAGCACAGTTCTTGAGAAGAACAGGAGGGACTCCATCAAGCCCATATGCCTTGTTAGTATTGAGGCCAGTGATGGCAGAAAATACATCAGCTGAAGAAATTTTAATGTCAGCCATGAGGAAGTCGGAGGGGGGAAGTGATGAAGGAACAGCACCGGAATCGTCTAAGGTGAATTGGAGGAGAAAGACTGAGTGAAGAGATCTGCTTTATCAGTAGAAGAAATAGCTACAGAACCATCTGAGTAGAAAAGAGGAGGGAAGGATGATGAGGTAAAGTTGTTGGAAAGGTTTTTGGTAAGGTGCCAGAAGGAGCGGGAAGAATTCGAGTTGGAGAGTTCAGAGCATTTAGTAAGGATGAAATTATTTTTAGCAGAGTGAAGAACAGACTTAGCACGATTCCGGGCAGAAACGTAAAGATGATGTGATTCAGGGGTGGGTTGACTCCGGTACCTTTTACAGGCCCTCTCCCTGTTGCGGACAGCATTAGAACAAGCGTGATTACACCAAGGCTTTCTTGCGTTAGACAAAGGATACGAGAAAGGAATGTCTGCTTCCATGCCCGAAAGAATAACCTCCGTAATGCATAAGGCACCCTCAGATGGCTCCTGGCCATTTAAGCAATAATCATTCCAGGGATAATCAAAGAAGGACTGCCTGAGGGCCTCCCAATCTGCAACTCCAAAGTGCCACAGATGATGATTCTTTCGAGGGTCCACAGGCTGTATCGGAGTGATAGGACAGGTTAAGGTGATAAGGTTGTGATCAGAGGAGCCCAACAGAGAGAAAAGATTAACAATGTAAGCAGAAGGATTAGTTGTAAGGAAGAGGTCAAGTATGTTGGAGCTCTCTCCAAGGGTGTCTGGGATACGGGTAGGGTGCTGTACAAGCTGCTCTAGATCATTAAGGATAGAAAAGGTGTACAGTAGGCTTGTTCACCAGGTGGATCAGTGAAAGCAGAGGAGAGCCAAAGGTGGTGGTGAACATTGATGTCCTAGAATGGAGATTTCAGAGAAAGGAGAAATGGATATAATGTGTTCCATCGTAGAAGTAAGATAGTCGAAGAATTTTTGATACTCGGTTGAATTAGGCAATAAGTAAACAGTACAGATATATTTAGTCAGAGAATGACAGGAAAGCCGAAGCCAGAGCGTAGAGAATTCAGAAGAATCGAGTTCTGGAACACAAGAGCAAGATAAGTCACTGCGCATATATACACAATGTGCACTTTGACTTTGAAATGAGTATAGAGAAAGTAGGAGGATACAGAAAAGGGTTTGCTGTCAGTTGCCTCAGACGGCTGAGTCTCAGTCAGAAAGAGAAGATGAGGTTTAGAAGAGGAGAGGTGGTGCTCAACAGAGCGAAAGTTAGAGGAAAGGCCGCGAATGCTGCAGAAATGAAGAAGAGAGTCAGACAGTGGTTCCAGGCAGCTTGAGTCGTCACCGGGAGAGTGGCGGAAGGTGGGAGCATTTATGGTCCCCCTCCCCCTGGGGACTTCGAGGCTGAGTGTTGAGTAACCATGATTTTTTTTAAATTTTGGAAAAGGAAGTGTAGTGTGTACTGTGCATGTAGTTTGGTGTAGATAGAGAAATTTGTACTGGAGAGCATGCTGGCCTACTCTCTGTGTTACTGAGACACTGAAAAAGTTCAGTAACAGGGGATGGTCAGGAACTAGTCCTGAGGGCTGATGAAACGGGAGCTCCAGCTCTCCCTATCATCAGCTTTCCATCCACCTCGGGAGTACTGCCCTGCTCGACTGGTGCTACAGTCTACTCCTACTACCTCCATACATTTATATTTTCTGCGTTGGGGAGGTCTTTTGTGATAAAGGGAGTAAATGAAAGCTGTATCTAACCTTTCCAGTTCAAGAAGTGTCTCCAAGACTGTATAATCAGTTCGAATATAGTAAAGCTCCAGGTCCAGAGAACTGAAATAGCCTATACCAATACGTCACAGGCTTGAAAGGATTAAGTTGAAGATAAGATCGCATGCCTCATACTTTTGTCCAGACCACAAGCACCACTACCACAGTCCCTACCAGCACATCTGCCACAATAACCGCACTCCACCTACTAGTCTCACATCCAACACCTACTCCAAACATTACCACTACCATAACTAACACAACAATCACATACCACCTACTACTCTCACATCCAAAAGTACTCCCACTATTATCGCTATTACTCGTACAACTACCACAACAACCACGCCACACCTACTACTCTCTCACCCACAGCTACTTTCACCACTACCGCTGCCACAACAACCACGCCACACCTACTGCTCTAACATCCTCAACTACTTCCATCATTACCCCTACCACAACTACCACAACAACCTCACGACACCTACTATTCACAAATCCACAACTACTTCCACCATTACCACCATCACAACCATTTCACCAAAATAACTACCACCACTATGACAAGCACCTGAAGCACCGCAACCACCGCTACCATAACTACAACAACCACTACAACCAACACAACCCCTACCACAATGACAACCACCCTCACTACCACCACAACCAATACCAAAACCGCAATGACAACCACTACAACCACCACTACTACTACCCACCACCACTGCTCCAACAACCACAACAACCACCACAAACACCACCACCACAAAAACCCTTGCCTTACCAGCTGGCTACTTCCATCCTTGAGTGCTGGCTTTCTGGTGGCTGAATAATGATGAAGGGGCGATATGAATGAAAATAAGCAATGTTGTGAAGCCCTTCCGAGGCTCTGTTGATTCATGTACAGTGAGCTGGAGAAAAGAAAGGAGGGAAGGAAGGAAAGAAAGGAGACAAGTGGAAAGGGAAGAAGGAGGTGAGGAAGGAAAGGGAGGAAGGAAGGGACAGGAAAGGAAATGGAGGAAAAGACGGAGAGGAAGTGGAAAGGGAGGAAGGAAGGGAGTGGAAAGGAAAGGGAGGAAGGGGTGGAGAAGAAAAGAAAAGGGAGAAAGAGACGGAGAGGAAAAAGAAAGGAAGGAAAGAGACAAGAGGAAAGGGAGGAAGGAGGTGAGGAAGGAAAGGGAGGAAGGAAGGGACAGGAAAGGAAATGGAGGAAAAGACGGAGAGGAAATGGAAATGGAGGAAGAAAGAGAGAGAAAAGGAAAGGGAGGAAAGGTCGGAGAGGAAATGGAAAGGGAGGAAAAAAGAGAGAGGAAAGGAAAGGGAGGAAGAAAGAGAGAGGAAAGGAAAGGGAGGAAGAAAGAGAGAGGAAAGGAAAGGGAGGAAGGGAAGGAGAGGAAAATGAAACGGGGGAAGGAAGGGAGAGAAAAGGGAAGGAAGAATAGAACAAAGAGTAAGGAAAGAAAGGAGGAAAGGAAGGGAAGGAGAAAAAGGAGGAAGGAAGGAGTGAAAAGCGATGGATGTGGAAAAAAAGAAGAGAGAAAGACAGGATGACGGGGAAGAAATGAAAATGGGAAGGAAGGAAGGAAGGAAGAATGGAAGGAAGGAAGAATGGAAGGAAGGAAGGACGGAAGGAGGGAAGGAAGGTTGGAAGAAAGGAAGGAAGGAAGGAAGCAAGGAAGGAAGGAAGGGGAAGACGAATACGAATGAATGAATGAATGAATGAAGGTGGGTTGGACGAGGAAGAAAAGGGAAAGAAAGGATGATGAGAAGGAATGAAAGCGGGAGGGAGTAGGAAGGAAGACGGGAAAACAAATGCAGGAAAAAAAGAATAGGGAAGAAAATGGGATGAGGAAGGGAAAGATAGGAATGAGGATGGAGTAAAGGAGTAAAGACGATGGGAAGGGAAGAGGTAAATTAAAGGGGAAAAGAGGGAGGGATGGAAGAAGTTGAAAGGAATAATGATCAAAAGGCCATATGAATGAGTCTAAATATAATTGGGGTCCTTTAAATCTCTCTCTCTCTCTCTCTCTCTCTCTCTCTCTCTCTCTCTCATACGGTGGCTGACAACAGGAGAGGAGATGGAGAGGGTACTAGGAAGAAAGGAACCAAAAGAGGTAGGAAGGAAGGAAGAGGAGGGTGGGATTGGTAGGATGGAGGGAAAAGAAGAGGAGGGTGGGGTAGGTACGATGGATGGAAAGGAAGAGAAGGGGAGGGTAGGAAGGAAGGAAGGAAGGAAAAGTAAGAGGAGGGGAGGGTAAAAAGGAAGGAAGAGACTGTACGGCAGACAGCAAGGAAGGAAAAAAAAGAGGAGGGTATGGTGGGTAGGAAAGAAGGAAAAAGAGGAAGAGTAAATGGTAGGTAGGAAGGAAGGACACCGAAGGGGAGGATAGGTTAGGTAGGAAAAAAGGAAAAGGAGGGTAGCGTAGATAGGAAGGAAGGAAAAAGAAGTGGAGGGTAGCGTAGGTAGGAAGAAAAAGGAAGAAAGGGGGTACGTAGGTAGAAAGTGAGGAAAAGGAAGAGGAGGACAGGGTAGAAAGGACGGAAATGGAGGAGGACGGTAAGGTAGTCTGGAAAGAAGGACGGAAGAGGAGGATGAAGGTAGGGCTGGTAGGATGAATGGAAAAAAAGAAGTGGGTAGAGAAGGCAGGAAGGAAGAAAAAGAAAGAGGTGGGTAGGACGGATACCATGGAAAAAGGAGAGGTAGGGAAAGTTGAGAGGAAGAGGGTAGGGCTGGCTGGAAGAAAGGAAAAGGAAGGGGAATGGAGAGAGGGTAGGGGGGAAGGAAAAGGAAGAGGAGGGTACGGTGGACAGGACGGAAGGAAGGGATATGAGGGTAGGGTGGGTAAGAAGGAAGATTGGAAGGAAAGAAGGACGATGGGAAGGAAATGGGAAGGCAGATTGAGGGAAGGATTGGTCTTTGTACAGAAAGGGAGGTTAGGAAGAGAAAGGAAGGGAAGTGTAGGGAAGGAGAGGATAGGAAGAAAGATTAGAAAGCAGCTACAAGGAAGATACTAAGGGAATTGAGAGGTAAGGAGGAAGAAAGGAAGGAAAAAGACTTAGGAGGAAGAAAAGAAGGGAAATGTATTAAGAAAGGAAAGATGAAAACACTGAAAGGGTAGGAAGAAAGATGAAAAAATAATATGTGGGAAAGATATGACATGAAGGGAGAAAGAGAGGAAGGAAAAAGTATTCCAGAAAACGAGAGAAAATTAGTTGGAAAAAAGCAGGAAAGGAAAAATAAAAATAACGACATTAATACGAAAAAGGCGAAAAAAGGAGGAAGATTGTAAAGTCATAAAACAGGAAGAAATAAAACTGAGGGATTTCAAATATTAAATGTGATGTGATAAGAGGGAGACTGGAAGGAAAATATTATAGAATGAGAATGATACAAGACAAGAGGCTAAAATAATGAAAGCTAGAGGGTAAATGATCATAGAAATGAAAAAGTCAAAGTATAAATGAAAGGCTGGAAAAACTACAGGAGAATAAGGATGAATGGAAGGAAGAAGGAGAAAGTGTTGATAGGACAGAGGGTGGAAAGGTAAATTAACAGGGGCTGGAGAAAGAAAAAAGAAAAGGTGTAGGAGGGCGAGAGGGAAGGAGAAAAATATGAGAGAGAGGGGAAAAGAGAAAGGTGGAGAAAAGGGAAGAGAGAGAATAATGGTAGAGTAAGCAAAAGGGAATTAAACTGCTCACATACACACACACACACACACACACACACACACACACACACACACACGGGAACCAATGAAGAATATAGGTGAGTACATACAGTAACAAAAAGGAGCGCTCAAGAGTGCAACACGCGCGCGCACATTCGATTATGCCCTGTAATCCTGACCTTAAACTGATTTCTCACAAAATCGAATTATTTTATCCCTGCCTAACCCTCAGCACTTCCATAAAGTCTGGTTCAAACCAGATCAGAAGTGAATTGATTTTACCCTGTGATATTCACCTTTGACCTTTTCTTGTGATCCTTGACTTTTCCTGCTCTATGACGGATTATTCCCTTTATCCTTGCTTTACTCTGAACCCATCTTCATAGTTTGGTTTCATTTAGATAAAAACTGTATAAGTTGATCTTGCCATGTGGTCTTGACCTTCGACTTAATGTTCTCAAAGGCAGTAGGTCAGCCTCCTAGGTGATCCTCAACCCTTCCACTAAGTCTGGGCTAAATCAGATCAAAACCGTTTCAGTTACTTTGTTTATATATAGACACACAGATCGAATTCTGATCTTGCCCGGTGACCTTGACCTACAACTATGTTTTCAAAATTGAAGTCCTTCGCTCTTGCCCTACTGGTAACCTTTCCTCAATGTTTTGGTTAAAATGGATACTTCGTAATAAACTTTGATGTAACCCTGTGACTTTGACCTCTGATCCATTGTTATACAGGAAATAATAACAGACGAACCCTTTGGCTGACTGTGTACTCTTTTACACACAGACACACACACACACACACACACACACACACACACACATGAAAAGCACACAAACCTAAGCGCACACAGAGCTTAACAAAACTCTCTAGGACGAAATGGCAGAAAAAGAAACGGGTGAAACATATAAAGAAACGTAGGATTGGGCAATAGTATAAATAGGAAGATGGGGAAGAAGAGAAAAGGGAGCTAAAGAAAGGGAAGAGAAGAAAAGCAAAGAGAGAGAGGGGACGAGCAGCACATGGAGGCTATATTGCACAAGGTACCTACATGATGCAACGATGCAATTTCAAAAGGGTGAAAGAAAAATACTGTGACAGCTGGAAAAGGAAACGCTCTCTCTCTCTCTCTCTCTCTCTCTCTCTCTCTCTCTCTCTCTCTCTCTCTCTCTCTCGTTCATTCATCTTTTTTTTCTCAAGCTCTTCCTTCCCTTCTTCTCCCGGTTCCTCCTCCACTTCCTCTTCTCCTGTCCCTTGCCCACCCTACATCCTTTTTTCTCTCCTTCTTTTCCCTTCCTTTCCTCCCGCCAACACCCTTCCCCCTCCCTCCATGACTCTCAAAAGGACCACCACTCTTAAGAACCATTCAAATTTTAAGCCAGATAAAAGCTTTTGCTCCTTCCCTCTCAGCTTCTCGCTAAAATAACCATCTCTTTCACCTGCCATCTACGTTATACCGCTGTTGCCCTGAATAAAATAAGAAGGGGAGGCAACATTTATGATCAGTAGTCCTTTTACACTTCAGAAGCTTCCTAACTTATCCCCTCCAGTTTAAGAACATCCTTTTTTCTCATTTCAGCTCGCCTGCCCATACGATTTCATTCAGCTTCAGGGAGTACCTATCGAACTAAGTGGGTTAAAGTGGGCTACAGTTATGATCAATAGTTCGTTTACATGTCAGAGGCATCCTTACTTATTCCCTTGAGTTAGAGCACATCTAATTGTAATTTCACTCCTGCCACAGACGATATTATCCAGCTTAAGGGAGAACTTACTGAACTGAGCAGATTTGTACAGCATTTATTAACACCTTCACTACGTGCAGATCTCCCTTCATACTACATCTGTGTGGAGGTATAGCACATTCACATTAACTTGGGGGAGATTTTCATCTCTCAGCTCAGTGGTAAAATAAGACAAAACTATCGTTCTAATTCCCTTTCACGAATTCTTCGTGACTAGCATTAGAATCTAGTGTTAATCTATTGTTACTGCCCAGCATTCAAGAGAATGAGAGATGAGAATTTTACGCCTGGTTAAAGAGAACAGATTATCGCAAAGATAAAGTAACAATGAAGTCATAGCAATGGTGTTTAACCATTATGATGGTGTATTCTCGCACTTATCTTAGTTATCTTCATTTGATTTTGTTAAGGTTTGGAGGAACTCTTTGACTCTGAGGGGGTAGATAAAGTCTTCACTTATTTTTTCACTGTTAATGACCCTTCCTAGGTTGAATAAAATCGCTTGGTGGTGGGTTGATGGAGAGTGGCTCTGACATTAGCGACGTGAAAGTATGTCCGTTCCAGCTAGCTTGACTGCTGCTGTTTAATGAAGTTTGGCAAGACATCAGTAGGTTGTGACAGTTTCGAGGCAGTGTAGAAGAGAACTATTAACCAAAATTATGTTCATAATTGTTAATCCCTGCAACCCGATAATGTATATTTTTTTCCTACTCCTGCTACTTTCAGGCGACTGTATTCACACTAGGACATATTTTTCCAACCAGGAGGGTTAAGTGCAACCTTTATTAACCCGTTCCCTTTGAGACATCTTTCCGGTATGAATTAAATCGACTGGAGGCAGCGAGAGCATATCAATAACATGTCACCAGATCGATAAAAATATGATAAAAACCTCTTGAATGCGGGTGACGTATTATTTCGCTTTCTTTTACAGCCACCAGAGCGTGCTGGGGAGGGACGCCTTCATGTGGTGGCACTGATATAACTGGAAGGCTCCGCTGCTTCCAAATCCCTTAAAAAGAGAATGATGAACTGCCATGAGGAGGACAACTTCAGACTGCACTGCACTATGTACACTTTCAGATGAGCCTCGGGCCACAACAAACAGCAGTAAACACTACGACAACTATACGCTACCAGAGAATTTTATTCAACTTAGGAAATACCTCCATTACTGAAGAGGTTTGCTAAGGTTTTATCTAATCCCTCTCCTCAGCTGCATAAAAACGTCAGCCGATGGTGGGAAAACAATGAACTTATTGGATTATAAGTAGCTGATATGGATTTCATTGTAAAAGACTTAATTGATCTTCCAGAGTGCCAGAGTGGTGGTATATGAAGGTGTGTGGCACGTAGAAAGACTGCTACGCCTCACAGAACGGGCTGTTAAGCTTATGCACTGAGTCCGATACACAGAAAAACATGAAGAAAATTTTAAGAGAATGAGAAAACTTAAAGAAAACTAAGAAAGTTCAAGAGAACTTTAAAAACTGGAACACGGTGCATTATCGCCTTTTTATGGAGTTTTGTTTTGCCACTAAACTCCTTGAGCCAATTTGCATCAGCTTACACGACTATCCTCTCACTGTGGTGCAGACGGGAGGAAGAGAGGCGAGGGGAGGGGGGGAGAAGAGATGGAGGAGGGGAAATGAGGAAGGGTAAAAATGGAAATTGAAAAAGGAGGTTGAAAAGGGAGGAAGGGAGGGAAGGAAAGAAGACAGAAGATATTCGAAAAATGAAGAGAGAGAGAGAGAGAGAGAGAGAGAGAGAGAGAGAGAGAGAGAGATGAGGTGGAAAGGGGAGGGATAGGAGAAGAGAAAGGGAAACGGATATCAGTAAGGGTAAGAGACAGTGTGGGAAACAGGAAAAAGGAAAACATTCAGGAAAGAAAAAGATACAGGAAAACAACTGAATGCAAAGAAAATGAAGGAGAGAAAAAGTCAAAATGAGAATAATGTGGACAAATCTGGAAAAAAAAATATATAAGTGACAATATAACCCATTAGCTTGAATTTGGCCTAAAACTGGCATAAAATTCCAATCCCTTCATCTTGAATGTTGAGCCGTAATATATTAACATTTGTTTTACGATGCTAGTCACGAAGAGGTGCTATGGTGAGGATGCAGGGCCAGTGCATTGCACCATTCTGCAACTGAGCTACAAGAAGCAAACTGCAAAAGGACGAATATCTGGGCCAAGTTAAGGTGAAGAGAGATTAGTAAAAGTTGTAACCCCATGTTCAATTGAACGTGAACCCAGTAGACTGCATACAGGAGTTGCCACAATTCTCCTTTCTGGGAATGGAGGTTAATGGGGGACGTTTGTATAAATGAGGAGCTCAACCACTACCCCCCCCACCACCCAGTCATAGCTGTGTCACCATGTGCAGGCATCCAGCATGGGCGAAATAAGACTCGCAAAAGAGCGAGACGGGAGATGGCATGGGGAATTTATCAGAGGGTCTATCAGTCTATCTATTGCCAGACGCCTTAATCCCGTAAGGGGTAGCCACAGACAAATTCCCTCCATGTCTCCCGGTCAACCTCCCCCTATTTCACCGCCCTGTTCCCAGCTCACACCCCCCTCTCTCATATACCTCTCCACTCCATCCCTTCATCTCATCCTTGGCCTCCCTCTCCCTCTCCCCCCTCCACCTCACTCACATACACTCTCCTCATCAGTCTCTTGCTCTCCATCCTCTCCACATGACCAAACCATCTAGGTATATTTCTCCTAATGCTTTCTTTCACATTCACATCCACACCACAACGCTCCTTCACTCCCTCATTTGTCAGTCTGTCTCTCCATGTGACTCCACATCCTCCTCTCAAATAACTCATTTCCATTGCTCTCACTCTTGACTTGTGTCCCTCCAACAAAGTCCAAGCTTCATTTCCATACGTTAGAGTTGGTATCACAATACTGTCATGCAACGACTTTTTTACTTCCATGCCCACTTCCCTGTTTCTTATCAAAGAACTAGCAACCTTTCTTCCTTCTTGTAAAGGTAAAGACCAAAGGTAAGGACCAAAAATTCTCCTATAGCATAACATTTAGTACGTAATTATCACTTAAACCGGCCTACAGCCAAACCCGGCAGGCGTCAACCCCCTCCCCATCAGTTTCCACCCCAGGGACTTGTTCCGCACTGAAAAAAATATCCTCATGAAGCTGTTTCTCCCACGTACCTCTATTCCCCCAAGCATCTGTTTTCCCCTTTGGACCTATTTTGTCTCATAAACCGATGTTCAATATGGAGCTGTTTTCCATATGATCGTATTTTTCCCCATAGATCTAGGTTTCCCATGGACCTATTATTCTCACAGAGTCACATTGATTCTCAGGCTGGGTACCAAGACAGTATTATTGGGGAGCATGGCAGGCTACCGTAAGTAGCAGCATATGCTTATTAATTTATGTATTTATTTGTTATTCTGCCTTGTCAGGGGAGATACTGCTTTTCTATTTACAGCATTTATGTTTTATCTGTGTGTAATAATATTAATAACTAGAATTCTGACATTGTTGAAGCAATAATCCACATTCCAGAAGAAAATGCTTTTGTTAGCATTCAGACCTAATATTAATGGTCTTTTGGTATGACTCAAAATCTTTATGGATTTTGACCTGTGACCTTGAGATCAAGGTCAAGGTCTATGCAAATCATGGTCACTCATGACCCAGTACATTTCCACCGAGTTTGCTCAAAATCAGCCAAATACTTTCCGATTCATCACTTTCAGGCATGAGGTGGCCATTTAATTTTCCTTAACCCCTAAACCGCGAGCTTGTTTTTCTTTGACTTGCGTGTCCCGTGGGCATATTCGCGCTCCAACAGACTCTCAAAAAATATTTGCCAAAAATCAGTTATTATTCCTAGAATATTAAAAATACATATGCATACGGCACGGACCTTCAGCTTTCTCCTGGGATGTTTGTTGAGCCTTTGTCGAGTACCGTAGGACTTGTGGAGACCACTAAAGTTGGGTAATGAAGTCTCCACTTTACGCTTCCTGACAACTCGTAATATGATTACCACAGCCTGATATTATCACTAGAAACACTATTCTGTGATTCTCAAATAGTTTGGAATCCATACTCCAAAAAAAAACACTGTGAAAGCAATGAAAATTACGAGCGGTGTGACCTTCCCACTTTCGATCGTTTGCCGCTGGTGTTCTGTCATTTATTATTCATAAAACCTCTCACACTGTATATTTTTATTACTATATAACACTTATATATATCTACAGTCTTCATCCATAAGTTTCCTTCAGTAATATAGTTTATTGTCACTGTAGGCATTCAATTTCTCTTTCAGTAAAATACGTAGCATTCACTTTCTCGTCCTGTATACTAGCGTTGAGAGTGAATGTCACTTTCACCTTCACATTCATAACTCATAGTATTCATACATGTTACAGTGAAACTTTCAATTTCATTACTCCTAGTATATATACTCGTATTCTTATGATACTACTCATTAACATTTCTATTTACATTTCTATTTTATTTACACTGTGTTATGCTCTGTCACTTGCAGTAACTTATAAAACTATTTTCCACTGCTCACTTATATTTACATTCATTGCTTTCACTTGCTGTTTACACATTATTTACATTTCCACTTGCACTGTTTTACTCACCAGAAAGATCGTAGTCACTCTCTATCATTTTCATTGACAAATTAGCCAGTTCACGTTCCACAGCAGTCAGCCCTTTACCTCTTTCCACACGAGGTTTAGTAGGGGGTAGAGGTCACAGGGCCCTTTGCATGGGGCTAAAAAGCGGCGGAATTTGACAGGAGCGAATCCGACGTACTTTCACCTTGAAAGACGACAGTAAACTGATACTGGTGGCATGCCTAGGGGGAGTGCAATATTGCCAACGTCAGCTTTGTGACAGCTGCTAATATATAGCTATGAAATGATTGGCAGGAAATCTAGACAATACATAATAAATTAGGTAGTTCCGGGTGAATGTAAATATCACTTAGGTTTCTCCCATCCCTCCTTATATATATTTTTATTACAAGAATAGATTATAAGGCATATTTCAAGGGGAAATAAACAACGAAAATTAGCAAACGAGTGCACGTGAGGCATTGTCAGGTGATAATTAGCCAATTCCAGGTGTATGGCACTATCACTTACCTTATTTCTTTTTTGTATATATTATTTGGTATAAGAATAGGGCATAGGGCTGATTTCAATGGATGAAATCAGTGGAATATTCCAGGGAAGATTTACTTAGCATAGAATACAGTGTGGTGGCCTGCAATAATCAGGTAGTTCCAGGTGAATGTAAATATCACTTAGGCTTCTCCCTTCCTTTCTTATATATATTTTCATTATGAGAATAGATTATACGGCATATTTCAAGGGGAAATAAACAGCAAAAATTAGCGAACGAGTGCATGTGAGGTGTTGTCAGGTGATAATTAGCCAATTCCAGGTTTATGGCACTCTCACTTACCTTTTTTCTTTTTTGTATATATTATTTGGTATAAGAATAGGGTATAGGGCTTATTTCAATGGATGAAATCAGTGGAAAATTCCAGGGAAGATTTACTTAGCGTAGCACGGCCGGGCAGGCGAGAGGAGAGGGTAATGGAGGGGAGGTAGGGAGGGGAGTCAAGAACAGGGAGAAATGGCTAAATTGTCAACAATGGATGGGAGTACAGATGAGATTAGGAGTGTATGAATATGGCAGAAATACACCATTAAGGTTTGGGGTCCGCCGGGACCCCATCGGCCTTCCGTGTAACTTGGTAACCCCTTGCCCATGAAGGGTTAATTATGTAATTTAATCTCAGTTTGTATGCTAAATAATTTCAAGTGTTATGCAGTGTAAGAAAACTCTGACATATTTTGGATGTCTCCAACTTGGCAACTGTTGCTTTCCCGAGAAGGTAGTAGATGATTCTAGTATGCAGGAAGCTCATATAAGAATGTGGTAAGAGACTTGAGCAATTTTGGGCAGTCTTAGTTCAGTGTGAATGTAGTTCAGTGCAGTGAAGCTATTACAGTTCCGGTACTTGCGAAAACAACAAAGTTGACAAGCATTAAGTGTAACTGCAGTTAGTGAAGACTGTTTAGCTCTGGTGCAAGTGAAGTGTAGTTGGCAGGCACTAAGTGTAATTATTTCAAAAATAAAGACAGTGAACTTAAGCCAGTGTTTATTTACAAATCTGTGCTGATCTTGGGTGCTTTACACCGAAAGGCTGCCTCTTGGAAGAACAACTCACTGGACAATGGCCTTCCCACACAGTACTACTGTTGGAGCATGTAGCAATATCTGTCAGGGATGTAACAGTGGTGTCACGAGTGAGCATTAGTAGAAAAGTGCTACAGTCAGTCTAGTCTTCGACAAGGAGCAAGGGGGTGTGCAGACAAGGTACCAAGCTGGGCAGGAGGAGGAAGTGTCCCTGGTGGCAATCATGAAGCTAATACAAGCACAAACTGTATAACTACAAGCACAAAGTGTACAAATACAAGAACAGAATGAAGGACTACAGGCACAGAATGAAGGACAGAAAGAACCCATTGAATAATAATAGGCACAGAATGAAGGACAGAAAGAACCCATTGAATAATAACAGGCACAGAATGAAGGACAGAAAGAACCCATTGAATAATAACAGGCACAGAATGAAGGACAGAAAGAACCCATTGAATAATAACAGGCACAGAATGAAGGACAGAAAGAACCCATTGAATAATAACAGGCGCAGAATGAAGGACAGAAAGAACTCAAAGGACAATTACAGGCACACAATGAAGAAATCAAAGAACAATTGCAGGTACAGAATGAACAGCTAGAGGCACAAAATGAAGAACAGAAAGAATGATATGAATAGCTTCAAGAAGCATTACAAGATCAATAGAGGGAATTACAACTGAGGATGCAAGGACAGCTTGATGCATTCATGGTGGAAATAAAGGTAGAGCAGCAACAGTTGAAGGAGGAAGTATACGGTGAGCTACGGCAACAGAAGTATGAGGTAAGCAATAATGTGACAGAGTGCAAACAGCATGTACACGACCAGTTGAAGACAATTAGTGGGGAATTATGGAGCGCAGACAGCATGTGGATAACCAGCTGAAGCATGCAGTTGACCATGTGAAGATAATCAGTGAGAAAACTGAGGCTGCAGAGAAAGCTTGCACTGCTGAGCCTCAGGATAGTATACAGGGAGCACATAAAAAATAAGGACAATGTATTGTGAATCTTGATGGACCCCAAGCCTTCAGTACCCATCAATCATTTGTTGAAGTGGGTCACTTCTGTCAGTGAATACATTATAAATCGGCCAGCATTAAATAGTTAAATTATATTTACATACGGAGTATGAATAACATTATATATATATATATATATATATATATATATATATATATATATATATATATATATATATATATATATATATATATATGTTGAGATGCAGGATTTGTCATTTAGGTAGTGTTGGTGTATTCACGATGATCATAGCTCAGTTATGTGTCAGAGTTGCCAGGTAGCTTCCTGTTTGTGAGCGGAGTTATTTTGTAAGGTTTACAATAATATTGTGCTTTTTCTCTATTATGTTTTCATTTATATGACTGTTTGTTAAATTATGTAATTTAATCTCAGTTTGTATGCTAAATAATTTCAAGCGTTGTGCAATGTAAGAAAACTCTGACATATTATGGATGTTTCCACGTTCGTAACTGTTCCTTTCCAGAAAAGGTAGTAGATGATTCTAGTACATAGGGAGCTTATATAAGAATGGGGGAAGAGATCTGAGCAATTTTGGGCAGTTTAATTCAGTGTAAGCGTAGTTCAGTGCAGTGAGTTTGTACAGTTCCGGTACTTGTGAAAACAGTGAAGTGAAATTCATAGGTATTAAGTGTAATTGCAGTTAGTGAAGACTGTATAGCTCTGGTACTTGTGAAAATAGTGAATTGTAGGTTGCAAGCACTAAGTATACAATAATTATTTGGAAAATAAAGACAATGAACTTGAGAAGTCAGTGTTTATTAGCAACACTTGAGGTGATCTTCTGTGCTTTACACCGAAAGGCTGCCTCTTGGAAGAACAACTCACTGGGCAATGACCTTCCCAGACAGTTCTACTGTTGGAGCATGTGGCAACTTGTGATGGGAATGTAACAGTGGTGTCACAAGTGTGCATCATTAGAAAAGTGCTGCAGTGAGTCTAGTCTTCAACATGGAGCAAGGGATTGTGCAAACAAGGTACCAAGCTGGGCAGGAGGAGGAAGTGTCCCTGGTGGCAATCATGAAGCTAATACAAGCACAAACTGTACAACTACAAACACAAAGTGTACAACTACAAGAACAGAATGCAGGACTACAGGCACAGAATGAAGGACAGAAAAAACCCATTGAATAATTACAGGCACAGAATGAAGGACAGAAAGAACCCATTGAATAATAACAGGCACAGAATGAAGGACAGAAAGAACCCATTGAATAATAACAGGCACAGAATGAAGGACAGAAAGAACCCATTGAATAATAACAGGCACAGAATGAAGGACAGAAAGAACTCGAAGGACAATTACAGGCACACAGTGAAGAAGTCAAAGAACAATTGCAAGTACAGAGTGAACAGCTAGAGGCACAAAATGAAGAACAGAAAGAATGATATGAATAGCTTCAAAAGACATTACAGGAGCAACAGAGGGAATTACAACTGGGGATGCAAGGACAGCTAAATGTTTTCACGATGGAAATCAAGGAAGAGCAGCAGCAGTTGAAGGAGGAAGTGTACGCCAAGCTACGGCAACAGAAGTATGACGCAAGCAATGATGTGACGGAGTGCAAACAGCATGTACATGACCACTTGAAGATAATTAGTGTGGGAATTGTGATGGAGTGCAGACATGTAGATAACCAGTTGAAGCAGGCAGATGACTAAGTAAAGATAATCAGTGAAAAAACTGGGACTATAGAGAAATATTGCATTGCTGAGCCTCAGGTTAGTATACAGGGAGCACACTAAAAGTATAGACAGTGTATGGTGAATCTTGACGGATCCCAAGCCTCTAAAGGTAGCATTGCAGGGCTGAATAAACAAAATGCAAAATTTTAGGTACCAGACTTAATTATGATGCTCCAGTTTTTAGGCCCCAAACCAGTGAAGTGCATGGCTATAATGAGGGTACAATTAAAAAGAAACTTCAGGAATTTGATGGTAGAGTATCTTGGGAAGCTTACAGTGTGCAGTTCAAGATACTTCCTGATCAGAATGATTGAGATGACAGGCAGAAGGCAGTGTAGCTTGTTACTAGCCTTAAGGGTGCTGCAATGGAAATTCTGGGCCAAGTGTCCGTGAAGGAGAGGAACAGTTGTTAGTCCCTAGTGGAAGTGCTGGAGCATAGATACGGGACCACGTACCAGACTGAGGTTTACAGAGCAAGATTCCGGAGCTGTGTACAGGTTCGAGGCGAATCTCTACAGGAGCTTGCTCATGACCTGGAGAGCTTGACATACAAGGTGTACCTTGGAGCAGCACCTAACCCACTGGCTACTCTTGTGAGGGACCAGCTCATTGATGCTCTTAATAGTGCAGAGTTAAAAGTGCAAGTGAAGCAGGCACAAAGAATAAGCATGAAAGAAACACTAGCCAGGGCTCTGGAATTTGAGTCCTACATCAAGTCCAGCAGGTCCACTTTTCAGGCAGGTCATAGTGAGGGATTCAAGGCAAGTAAGGGGCAGGTACATGAAGCGGAAAAATTTGAAGGAAGTTGCTGGTACTGTGATAAGCTAGGACATAAGAATGAGGATTGCTACAAGTGGAAGAGAGAACAGGAGAAGATCAGAGGAAGTTGCTGGTCTTGTGAGAAGCCAGATCAGAAAGTGGACTGCAACAAGTGGGAGAGAGAAGAGGAGATTAGAGGAGATTTCTGCTTCTGCGAGAAGTCAGGACACAAGAAGGGGGATTGTTACAAATGGAAGAAGGAGCAAGAACAGAATAATGGAAGGAAACCCACGGCTGCAACAAATGGGTGTTGGACATGTGGCGAGGTGGGACACTTCAGCTATGATTGTCCCGGTGAGAAAGACGGCAAGAAGGTGGCTGCAGAAGAGAAGAAGGATGTGAGTAAATTAGTAAAGGCTGTTGACAAGAGGCAACCAGTCAGCTTCTCCCAAGAAGCCCCACCATTGAGGAAATGCAAGAGAACCTTGACTGATAGTGTGTGAGAAGAACAGAAGGCAAGCTATATAGTAGGAATGGGATTCTTAGCAAAAAAAGCCACTGTACTGTAGTGACAGAGCCAGTGTCAGAAGACCTAAGAAAGATGCAGATGGAGGATGCAGATTTACAACCAGTGCTAGAGTGGCTGCAGTGGAGTACAGTGCAACCATCTTGGGAAGAGGTTCCCATATTCAGCCCTGTGACTAAGAGCTACTGGAGTCAGTGGGACCTTCTTCATTTGAACAGCAGACAACTGGAGCATCAGTGGGAGATACCCGATGGCCTCAGCAAAGTATTGGCAACTGGTGGTTCCGAAGAAGATGAGGTCCAAGATCTTGGATGAGTCCCATAACCAGATCACTAGTGGGCACCTGGGAGTTAAGAAAACTCTATGCTGGCTGTGACAGAGGTTCTACTGGATTGGCATGCATCAGGATGTTGAAGAATGGTGTCGGGCCTGTGATGTGTGCTGTGCCATGAAGGTTCTCAAGAAACGTGGTTGCGCCCCTCTCTAGCTGTACCAAGTGGGTGCACTGATGGAAAGAGTCATGGTGGACATTGCTGGACCTTTGCCACTCACTGAAAGAGGAAACCGGTATATATGTGTCGCCATGGACTACTTCACAAAGTGCCCAGAAGCCTATGCCATCCCCGATCAAGAGGCTATGACTGTTGCTCAGGTGTTGGTTGACCAGTTTTTCTGTCATTCTGAGATGCCACAAGAGCTACTTTTAGACCAGGGTAGAAACTTTGAGTATGCTGTGTTTCATGAATGCTGCAAGTTAATGGGGATCAAGAAGACCAGGACAACCCCACTAAGGCCACAGTCAGATGGGATGGTGGAGAAATTCAACTGGATGCTGGGACAAGAACTGGCCAAGTACTGTGTAGACGGACAAACAGAATGGGACCAGAAATAACCTGCACTGCTGATGGCATATCGGTCTGCAACCCATGAGTCTACCGGGTACACCCCTGCAAAACTGATGTTTGGCCATGCCTTATGCTTATCTCTTGACTTGTAAATGGGAAGACCACCTGGTGAAGAGCTGCCTACAGACACCACCGGCTATGCGAAGCACCTTCAGGAGAGGCTGGCTGAGGTACACCATCAAGTACGAGGAGTCCTCAAGTTTTCAGGAGAGGTGATGAAGTGCAAGTGTGATGCCAAGGCAAGTGAGGTGAACTTCAAGGATGGTGACCAAATTTGGTTACACAATTCTCAGCAAAAGAAGGGACATTCACCAAAGCTGCAGAGCCTGTGGGATGGGCCTTACACTGTGTTGGACTACCTATCAGATGTAACATATCGGATTCGGGGAGGCAGGAAGTCTCGCCCAAAGATGGTACATGTGAAGCATCTGTGTCAGTACCATGGGCCAGGACAGTACAGCCGGGACGTCTCCGAGGAATTGTGTTCACCTGCAGCTGAGGATATTGAGGAGGACCAAGGAGCTGAAGTGCAAAAGGATGGTGACAATTTCCCGAGGGAAGAAGTGAATCAAGAAGAGGACCAAGACCTTCCAGGAGGAGTGGACTGTGTGGAGGAACAAGGACATCATCGGAAGCAGCATAGAAGACCTGATAAGCTGAAGGATTATTTTTTGTAAAGTTAGATGTTCCATTAAGATTAAGGTTTGTGTCTTTATATACAGTGTAGTTTTGTCGGGACGACAAAGAACTACGAAGGGGGTAGTGTTAAGAAGTGAGATTTGCAAGTTAGGTAGCTGAGATTTTTCTCGACGTTTCCTGATGTTATGGTTGCAAGTTCCAGTACGAGTCAGAAGTCAGTTTGCCTGCTGTTTGTGAGCATAGTTATTTCATAAGTTGTACTGTATTTTTTGTGCTCTTTTTCTTTATAATGTTTTATTTAAGTGATTGCTTGTTAAATTATATAAGTTCGTATGGTAAATGATTTAGAATTTAATGTAACGTAAGAAAACTCTGGCATGTTTTGCTATCTCTGAGTTGGCAACTGTTGTTCTCGTAGAATGTAGAAGTTTCTCGAATAATGCAAGCTTATATAAAGATAGAGTAGAGACTATTTCAAGTTCAGTCAGTTTTCAGATGAGTTTGAGTGTCGATGCAGTGTCAGTGCAGCTTGTATACTTTTTCAGTTTGTGTATGGTGCAGTGTCAGTGAAGACAGTGAAGTGTTTATTGAAGTTTGTACATCATCAGTAGTTGTGAAAATAGTGCTGTCAAGCATTAAGTGTAACTGCAGTTAGTAAAGTTTTTATGGCTCCAGTGCTTGTGAGAATAGTGAAGTGAAGTTGGAAAGCATTAAGTGGGGTTACTTGGAAAATAAGAGAGTGAACTTTAAGGAGCCAGTGTTTATATTTGCCTCAGCTGATCTTGTGTACTGTACACCTAAAGGATGACCATAGGAAGAACAACTCACTGGGCAACGTCCTCTCTGTATTGAATTACTGCTGCTGGAGCCTGTGGCAGTGTGGGACAAGGACGTAACACCTGTATTACAACTGCTCACGCTACTGTGTTTTTAGTGTGTGGTATTCTGTAAACCAATTGATATTGAGATCCACACCACACTCAGGACACCACACAGTTACATTTCAGGATTTACGTAGATGTCTTGCTGAATTCTTGCACACAACACACCTCCTTTGTTGTTTACGGCCTAATTTCTTCAACTAGAAGTGCCTCAAGGTGGTTTTGTGAGACATATTCATGTCCTAACATGCACTGTTGCCATATCTCCTATTTGTCTCATATAATAGTCCTACATAACAGACAGGCATTTCAGAATCTTAACCACCTTTTCCTTAGTGGACATTCGAAAATGTTGACTGCCCTTTAGGCGTTAAAGAACAAATTATGAATCAAATTAATTCTTTCAATGTCTGTCACTGACTCTAATACTGAACATTACTAATGATGAAGAATATTCAGATTTTCTCAGCACATCAATAAAATTGGCATGGAGGTCACGGGTTGCCTACCATTGTTATAATTACTCTATCCTCAGCATGCAGAGTACAGTTGAGGCATCATATGAAGTATTCTCCTGAAACATCAACGAAGTAGATGAAGAGGGCCAACACGATTGGTGAAACTTCAATTAATCAATATGCTTTAAAAATGGTCAGACAGGTTCTCGGCGGGGCAAGTGAAAGTAAGAATCAGCAGATTTCTTTGGTCAGACGACACTGTGATATGGAGAATTAGTGAACTGTCAGATGACATCATGGAACGAGTGATACAGGAGATTAAACTGTCTAAAAATGGTATGTTTACAATACAGTTTGATGAATCAACGAATGTGAGTTCTTATGCACAGCTACTCGTCTTGCCAGATGTATATCTTTGCCAGACATCAAGGATGGACATCTGTTCAGTGCCCTGCTTGAGACTTCCAGAACAGCTTTAGATGTGAAGAAAAGTTTAACTTCTTTCTTAGCTACTGGAATTGCCTGGGGAAATTTTTGTGGGGTTTATGGTGATGGAGTTTCAGTGATGCTGGGATCAAAATTTGGGATACAGAAGAATGCCACGGATGTAGCTCCGAATGCAAGAATATTGTTCATTGTATGATCCATTATTTCACACTGGCGTCGACAACCTTCCCTGGTGCGGTTTGCAGGATCCTGCAGACAGTGGAAAAATATGTCAGCTCTGTGACAACAAGGGATTTGAACTCTCGCCTTTCCCATCAACACTGTAGAGACATGGATGTACAGCAGAGCATGAAACCTTCTCATTTAACTTCAAAGTACAATGGCTTTCCATGGATTAGATTGTGAACTGAGTGTCTGAACTTCAAGATAAACTAAGTCCTTCCCAGAAATGAAAGGAAAGGGTATAATCTACTAAAGTCACTTCATGGAGGAGCTGTGGGGAGCCACATCTTGCCTACCTGGTAAACGTAGGCTAATTGAAAATTAAAAGGGTTGAACTTCAAGTTATAGCGCATGGATTGAACCATGTTTCATCCATTGAACTATATTCGAGCTTCTCACGACAAACTCGAGAACTTGTAATGAAACATTAGTGCACGAAAAGTTTTTATGTTTGAGAATCTTTCAAGAATTCTTGACAAGATTGAGAAGAATTATTAACTTAACCCATCTCTCAGAACTGAAATAGTTAAGCAATTGAAATCCTTGGAAAATGAGCTCAAGACATAGTTCCCAGAAACAGAGGAAAAAGGAGACATATTGGTAAGGAACCATTTACCTGTGAGTCCTGATGTTGCTGTCATTCCTGCTGATGTTCGAGGAAATATTATTTCCTTAAACTCTGGAGCAATTCTTCTGCCAGAGACCTCTATTGCTGTCATTCCTGATGATGTTCAAGAATATTTCCTTAAACTCAGGAGCAATTCTTCCCCCAGAGACCTTTATGGTGAAAAATCTTTTTGTTTTCTAGTACTTAATGTAAGTCGTAACCAACAGAGAGTGAGCTCGGACTTTGGATCGTCTTGCCATTTCCCACTACTTATTTTATGTGACTCTGACTTGAAGCCTTATTTATAAAATGAGTATAAACTAAAACTGATTGGCTGTGAACATCAGTGAGTTGACTGAAAAAAAAAAAAATGGATGTGAACTTGGGCATCAGATATGCTTTATCTCATCCTCAGATCAGTGAGTTGACTGAAAAAAAAAAGTGCTATCCATTTCACTGAACTGTAATAAAATACTCATTCTGATTCGCGACTGTAAATATTACAATAAAGGAAGAGTATCGAAACAGTATATTTTCAACACTATATAATATTCAGTTTTATGAATGTCGTTGTTAAAGAGTATCGAAATAAATTTTCACCATTATATAACACTGATTCTGACTGAAGGCTATGAACATGAAAATAATGGAAGAGTATTAGAATAGTCCACTTTCATTAAAATGTAATATGCTTTCTACTGTTGTATCCATCAATCCATCATCAAATCCTACGTTGCCCCATGTGAAGCGTAGGAGCCCGGGGCTAGGCAAGTTGGTCCTGACATTTAAGATGAGAATGACCAGCCTCACTCATCCCTGAGTGGCATTACGTAAGCAATAAACCTCAACCATCCCTTGGATATCAATCTTCACCGGCTCAATCCGACTGGAGTGCTGTAATTACCCACTAAACCATCAGGCGCCAAAATTTGGTTATATGGTTAACACCCAGCAAAAAAAATGGTTTCCAGGTGTACAGGAAACCATTTGGCTAGGGTGATCCACAGGCTGAAGGAAGAAGAAAGAATGAATGAAAGAAAGATGGAAGAGGGAGAGTAAAGTCACCCGTAGGCAGAAGGACGAGGAAAGAATGAAGGAAAGACAGAAGAGGATGGAAGGAAAGAAGGATGGAGGAGAGGAAATGGTAGACATCCGAGAGCAGCACTACATCGAATGAGTGGATGGCGAGCACACCACCTACCAGTATATATAAAAGGAAACTACTGAAGTAGTATATTTGCATCATTATACATGAGGGCTTGCTGGAGAAATGGAGAGGGCACGAGGATGTTAAGACAAGCTCTTGAGAGGAATGGAGCAAAAACTTTTGAAATAAAAAGCCATAAACCTTTTTTCACCATGCAGCTATTTTAGAAATGGACCTACTTTCTTCCATGGACCAAATCTCCCTCCAAGGACCCATTTTCCCCCCTTGGACATACATTCTCCATGGACCTATTGTTCGCCTTTGACCAATTTTCACTCACTGATTGATTTTCTTCCCATGGGAAAGCACCAATTCTTCTGAACCTATTTACTCCCGTGGATCTAGTTCCACTACAAAGCCATTTTTACCCACTCCTGTACTCCTACATGGGCTCATTTCTCCAGGGCCATGTTCCCCATTAACCTGTTTTCCTACATGGATCTATTCACCATGGACATGTTTACCCATAGCCCACCCATCCGTCCACTCACCTGTGCCTCCTAGTTTACTAACCCACAATACAGGGTGTGTTTTGGCGGCACAGGGTGTGGCAGGGTGGTTTTCACACAATACAGGATGTGTCTTGGCAGCACAGGGTGCGGTAGGTCGGGTTCACACAATGCAGCGTGTGTTTTGGTGGCAATTTACCGAGAATATTTGAAGGAAACGTGCAGCTTCTTGTTCCACCCACTCCGCTGCCACCACTTGTATACCATCTTAAAGTCAGGAAGGTTATGTCCAAAGTCCGGTGTGTTTTTACAGTTTTTATTCTGGACACACACACACAGATGCTTTAATACGTAACATATTTTTACATTACAAGGGATGTTTGTGCTGTGCTGTGTTGTGCTGTGCTGTGCTGTGTGTGTGTGTAAAATCGTCTGGCAGCTATAACAAAAATAAATATTCTTCATATGGCAGAAGATTTTCATAAAATTACTTAAAAAAAATATCACAAGTCATGCACCACAACGTTCCCAGATCCGTGAGAGAGAGAGAGAGAGAGAGAGAGAGAGAGAGAGAGAGAGAGAGAGAGAGAGAGAGAGAGATGGCTATATGGAGGAGACTGAAAAATAGAAAATGTGAGTTAAGTGTGATAAATAGGTCTCCTCTCTCTCTCTCTCTCTCTCTCTCTACTATTCCCAATCCTCCCGCTTCTCTTCCATAGTCACTTCCTACTACCTCTTTCTCCTTTATTTCCCTCTCCTGAGCCTTCTCTTTCCGTATTTACCTTCTCATTTTCTTTCCCTCTTCCTCCTCTTTTTTCGTCTCATCGTCACCATCATCATCATTCTCCTCTCCTTCTCCTCCTTCTCTTGGTAATCGTAATCCTAATCCTCCCTCCCTCTCCCACCACCACCACCACAAAAACATTAATATCCCTTCATCAAACATACCACGCTGTCAAAACAAACACACTGACTCGCAAGCACATTCAGTGTCACACCCAAAACTCAAACGAATAGTGCGTGCACACACACACACACACACACACACACACACACACACACACACACACACACACACACACACGTAGGCGCACATTTATCGTACTTCATTCAACTAGGTTACAAACGAAAAATTATACCTAAAGAAATGAAGAGTAGTCACATACGCCCTTACTGTCACCCACTCCCCCACTGTCAGCAAGTATCGGAGCTATCACTGTTTTCTTTCCCTCATCCCATTCTTTTTCCCCATCTGAAGCATAAAGGGCAGCGGCTAAACTATTTAGTTTTGACAATTACGGCGAGGGTGACCATTCGCACTCACCCCAGAGCGACATTATGTAAGAAATAACCCCAACCACTCACCTGATGTAAACTCATACCCAGCCTACTCAGTTGGAGCGCCTTAACCACTACACTATCAGGCGTCAGTTGGTTACATGTCTATGGGTATCACCATACACAAGAAACGGTTTCTTAGGCTGCACGATGCCATCTGGTTTATTAATTAGGGTCCCCTCATGGCAGTACTACATCAGGCTAGTGGATGGTGGGCGCCCCCATTGCTAACCTGTAAAACTCTACGGGTGCTGGACGCCAATACTCCTTGAATGTGATAACATGTATTATATAATATATATATATATATATATATATGTATATATATATATATATATACTGTATCTATCTATCTATCTATCTATCTATCTATCTATCTATATATATATATATATATATATATATACTGTATCTATCTATCTATCTATCTATCTACCTATCTATCTGTCTACCTATCTATATATATATATATATATATATATATATATATATATATATATATATATATATATATATATATATATATCTGTGTGTGTGTGTGTGAGAGAGAGAGAGAACTCATAAACTTTCATCTGATTTTAAATAAATCTAGAGTTAGCCAAGAAACAAACTTACTGTTTTTTAGACCAATTGGTCAGTTGTCAAGGTCACAGGGCTAGGTAAATCTTTGACCTAAC
Organism: Coenobita brevimanus; assembly: GCF_032717465.1. NCBI lineage: Eukaryota > Metazoa > Arthropoda > Malacostraca > Decapoda > Coenobitidae > Coenobita > Coenobita brevimanus. The sequence goes on from NC_137011.1 coordinate 15,805,467, forward strand.
AAACTGTTTAAACAGTTTTTTCAGACCAAAGTTGGTGGAAGGGCTGAAGGTAAGGCCAGAACCTAGTGCATTAATCAGTGAAAGGTCAAGGTCACAGGAAGGTAAAAGTTCCACTCGTGTGTCTGTGTGTGGACAACGGCATTATGGTATGATCTGAAGCACACATGGTAGAAGGTTTAGGGTCATCCAAAGCCAAGCTCCCAGTGCAGTCAAATGTTCGGCCCGTGGACCAGTTTTATGTGTCCGACTCTGGGCAAAGGCTTCAGGGCCTATCCTAAGGCCCAGTAGACCTCCTACACACCTCTACATGTCACCACTTCGGCGCTAACACCCACCGTCCATCTTGAATATATGCTTGGTCTGTCTCGTACAAGACTGGTGCACTGGTATTAGCGGAGGTATTTTAAACGTCAGCGGGTCTTCTAGAAGATCAGTAAAGTCTGCTTTTCTTATGGAATTCAAAGCTTTAAACTGTTCTCCGCCCCAGGTGGGATTCGATCCCGGGTCCTTTAGGACTGCTGGCCGCCTCTCTACAGTATCATTATTGTCATTATCATCACGACTCATTACTCTCCATCCTTCCACCTCCCACACTTCCACCATCCCATCCTTTTGCCTCCACCCAATCATCCCAGACACTTCCCCCTCTCTATCATCATTTCACCGCCTCCCGTGCCATCCTCCCCCCGCTCCCATCCCACCCCTTTATGCTCTGCTCATTATTCCGCGTGATGGAGTCCTGATGAATGTCGTGATGAACGCCCTCATCATCACACTTGAATCACATGACCTCAATTGACTGGCGCTGGGATGGCCACGGTTGGGTGGACGGATGGATGGATGGATAACTGACTGACTGGACTACTTGATGAATGGACAGATGATGAATGGATGCAAGGCTGGATGAATGAATGGGTCGATAAGCAGTGACTGATAGGATGTTCTGACTGATGGATGGAGATGGCTGAAACCCCTTCACTCCAAAGACGTACACCTACAATTCTATTCACTTTGATTTTTCGACCTGGAGGGGTTATATACAGGGTGTCGCAGGACTTGTAATAACATCACGAGGTGATTCTTGAGCTGCTCAAACTGTGAGCAAAAAATGCTGCTTCAGTGTAGGTCTGATTCTCAATCATTACGGCGTTGAATTCACCGACCTTATGAGTAAATAATGTGGGGGACCATTTTCGCCCATAAAGTCTTTATTAATTGTAGCACTGAAACGGACAAGCGAAAAAGCGCTATATCAACATGGATCCAAATCTCATCCGTTACCCAGCTACATTTGCTGATGACCTTACTATATGAGTGAATAATGAGGGAGATCATTTACAACAATAAGGTTAGATATCTGCAACTGTAGCTCCATGTGGCTGAAAACTGTACCCATGCTGATATAGCATTTCGTACTCAAACTTAGCCCAAGAATCAACCTCATCAAGTACTGGACAGCCTGTATAGCCTTCATTAATTCCTTCACTGGTGCTGGAGAGAGACGCCTTAATGTGGTGGATCAACGGCCTGGTTATGTAAACATCCCTCCACTATCTCCCCCTCCCCCAAAAGGAAGATAGTGGACAGCAAGAGGACAGCTTGAGTCGGCAGTCCACGGGTTCACTCTTTAGATGAGCCTGAGTACACAACAACAGCAATCGCTTCATTACAACATGAATTTTTTATTACTAAAAACATGTCCGACTCTGGGCATAGGCTTCACAGTCAGTTCTCAAGGCCCAGTAGCCCTCTTACATACCTACACCTCCACGTGTCACCACTTCGGCGTTAATGTCCACAGTCCATATTGAATACATATTTGGGTATATTGGTACTAGCAGAGGTATTTTTACGATGTCGGCTGGTCTTTTGACAGATCAGTAAAGTCTGCTATTCATGAAATTCAAATCCTTAAACTGTTCCCTGCACTAGCCGGGATTCGAACCCGGGTCCATTCAGACTACAGGACACTTCTCTACCGATTCAGCCATCGTCTTGCATACCTACCAATCAACTCCATTCATCATTGATTCTAAAGTCGAAGAGTAAGTGTTAATCACAGAAATATGTTTCCTGTCTATCCATTTCTCCTTTCTCTGAAATCTCCATTCTAGGAGATTTCAATGTTCACTACCACCTTTGGCTCTCCTCTCCTTTCACTGATCCACCTGGAGAACAAACCTACATCTTTTCTATCCTTAATGACTTAGAGCAGCTTGTACAGCACACTACCCATACCCCTGACCGCATTGGAGAGAGCTCGAACATGCTTGACCTCTTCCTGACAACTAATCCTTCTGCTTGCACTGTTAATCTTTCCTCTCTGTTGGGCTCTTCCAATCACAACCTAATTACCTTGACCTGTACTATTGCTCCAGTACAGTCTGCGGACCCTCCAAAGAAACATTGACTGTGGCACTTTGGAGCTGCAGATTGGGAGGCCCTCAGACAGTACTTCTTTCATTTTCCGTGGAATGATTATTGCTTCCATGACCGGGAGATATCTGAGTGTGCCTTGCACATTACGGAGGTTATTCTCTCGGGCATGGAAGCATTCATTCCCTTTTCATATCCTTTGACTAATGCAAGAAAGTCTTGGTTTAATCATGCTTGTTCTAATGCTGTCCGCAACAAGGAGAGGGCCTATAAAAGGTACCAGAACCAACCCACCCCTGAATCACATCTTGCTGATGCTTCTGCCTGGAATCGTGCTAAGTCTGTTCTTCGCACTGCTAAAATTAATTTCATCCATACTACATGTTCTCAACTTTCCAACTCGAATTCTTCCTGCTCCTTCTGGCACCTTGCCAAAAACCTTTCTAACAACTCTACCTCATCATGCTTCCCTCCTCTTTTCTATTCAGATGGCTCTGTAGTTATTTCTTCTACTGGTAAAGCAGATCTCTTCACTCAGACTCTCTCCTCCAAATCCACCTTAGATGATTACGGTGCTGTTCCTCCATCACTTCACTCCTCTGACTTTCTCATGGCTGACATTAAAATTTCTTCAGCTTATGTATTTTCTGCTATCACTGGCCTTAATACTAACCAGGCATATGGGCCTGATGGAGTCCCTTAATACTAACAAGGCATATGGGCCTGATGGAGTCCCTTAATACTAACAAGGCATATGGGCCTAATGGAGTCCCTTAATACTAACCAGGCATATGGGCCTGATGGAGTCCCTTAATACTAACAAGGCATATGGGCCTGATGGAGTCCCTTAATACTAACAAGGCATATGGGCCTGATGGAGTCCCTTAATACTAACAAGGCATATGGGCCTGATGGAGTCCCTTAATACTAACAAGGCATATGGGCCTGATGGAGTCCCTTAATACTAACAAGGCATATGGGCCTGATGGAGTCCCTTAATACTAACAAGGCATATGGGCCTGATGGAGTCCCTTGATACTAACAAGGCATATGGGCCTGATGGAGTCCCTTGATACTAGCAAGGCATATGGGCCTGATGGAGTCCCTCCTGTTGTCCTCAAGAACTGTGCTTCTGTGCTTACACCCTACCTAGGTAAACTCTTTCGCCTTTGTCTGTCAACTTGTACCTTTCCTTCTTGCTGGAAGTTTGCTCTCATTCAGCCAGTCCCAAAGAAGGGTGACCGTTCCCAACCCTCTAATTATCGTCCAATTGCTTTAACATCCTGTGTCTTATAAGTTCTTGAGTCAGTTCTTAACAAAAAAATTTTTAAAGCATCTTTCCTATCACAACCTTCTTTCTCATCATCAGCATGGGTTCTGTCAGGGATGCTCCACTGGCGATCTTCTCACCTACCTTTCAGACTCCTGGTCATCCTCCTTTCGGGACTCTGATACAACCTTTGCCATCGCACTTGACATCTCAAAGGCTTTCGATTGAGTCTGGCATAAACCTTTAATTTCCAAACTGCCTTCTTACGGTTTCTATCTTTGTATCTGTGCCTTCATCTATAGCTTCCTTTCTGGTCGTTTTATAGCCGCTGTAGTAGACGGCCATCGTTCTTCTCCTAGATTTATCAACAGTGGTGTTCCCCAGGGCTCTGTACTATCACCAACTCTCTTCCTTTTATTCATCAATGACATTCTAATCTGTACATCTAACCCTATCCACTCATACGCTGATGATTCTACCCTTCACCTTTCCATTCAGTTCCCGCAACGTCCATCTCAGCAGTTACTTAAACAAATACGAGTAAATGATGAGGCTATGGAAAGCCTAATGTCTGACTTGGCTCGTATCTCTGACTGGGGTAAAAATAATCTTGTTGTTGTTAATGCATCAGAAACTCAGTTTTTACACCTATCAACCCGACTTAATCTTCCACAAGAGTACCCATTAATGTTTAATAATATCCAGCTCAACCCTGCATCATCCTGGAACATGCTTGGCATTTCATTCACTTGGGACTTATCTTGGAAAGATCACACTGCATCTCTTGTAAAATCTGCCTTCAAGAGATTAGGTGTGCTAAGCCGACTCTGTACCTTCTTTACCCCTGCACAGTTGTTGACTATACATGGGTTTTATTCGCTCCCGTGTAGAATACAACTCTCATGTGTGGGGAGGTTTCCCATATACAGCTCTTCTCAGTAGAGTGAAGTCAAAGGCTTTTTGTCTCATCAACTCTCCTTCTCTTACTAACTCCCTTCAACTTCTGTCTCTTTGCCGCACTGTTGCATCTTTATCTCTTTGCTGAACTATTGCATCTTTATTTCTTTTCTATCGCTACTTCAATGGTCACTGCTCCTCTAAACTGTCTGCTTGCATCCCTCCACCTCTACGACGGGCACGTCGCACCCGTCTAGCAACAAACTCTCATCCCTTTTCCGCCCAACTCTCTAATGCAAGAGTTAACCGTTACTCCCAGTCCTTCATTTATGCAACAGGTCAACTCTGGAACTGTCTCCCTTTGTATTTCTTACTTCCTATATCTCAAGTCTTTCAAATGCAGTGTGTCCAGGCATCTCGAAATGATAGGATCTTGAATTTGGCTCTCTTTTGTATTGTTTTTGATTTTTTCTTGGAAGGAACAGTTTGCAGACCCCTGGCCTTTTGGTTCCTTCTTTCTTGCATTAAAAAAAAAAAAAATCTGAAGCGGTAGCCACAAACGAATTGCCTCCATGTCACCCTGTCTGTCGCCACCATGCTGCCTTCTCTCCCACTCACATACACCTCTTACATGTCTACCTCACCATCCTATCTCTCCATCTCATCCCAGGTCTCCCTCCTCCTTCACTGTCCTCACAAACGCTGTCCTTGTCAAACAAATTTTTCATGTATCGTCAGCAATGATTCAGTAGTACTGCGTCTGAGAACAAGATGGTGGTAACCTAATATTGAAATCTGAGTTGTGTGGATCAACTTTTTATGACAAAGAGACGGCACAAAGTTGGAGCTTAACTTATTATAGCACTAATCCCTCCCGCGTCAGTGAAAAGCAGATTGGGCTTATGAGATTTCCTGACACCTCTTTCTCAGCAATCAATTCAGTTGGGTAACCCATAATATCTACTTTTATACCACTGAGGGAAAACTATGTCGAAATTCAAAAGATCAAAACAGCATTGAAAACACTACGCAGGTGTGGTATGCAAAATAAACAGCATTGTGTAAATAACAGAAACAGTCCTGTGGTTAGTCTGAAATGCGCGAGCACGGGAAGTGGAACGATGTGGAAATGAGAAATAATTCTCTCCGACCAAGAGTGTGTGTTTCATCCCTGTTGTTTGTTACTTTGTCTGTTAGCAGGATTACTCAAAAGTAAAAGAAAGATTTGGACCAAATTTGGTGGGTAGCTAGTCCATGTCCTAGGGTACAATCGATTAACTTTTGGGACCCATGTTTGTTAGTTTGTTTTTCTTTTAGCAGGATTACTCAAAACTAAGAGAGATTTGGACTAAATTTGGTGGGTAGACAGCCCATGTCCAAGGGAAAAATCGTTTAACTTTTAGGATCGATCTGGAGAAAATTTTTTGAACAACCCTAATTAGTGATGAGAAAACCTAACTCATTACGAGGAGTGGTTTGGAAATTACGTTTCCCTCGTTGGAGAGATTCACTCCTAAAACTAAGAGAGAGATTTGGACCAAATTTGGTGGGCAGATAGCCCATGTCCCTGGGAATAATCGATTAACTTTTGGGACCGATATTTGTTAGTTTGTTTGTCTGTTAGTAGGATTACTCAAAAACTGAAAGAGCCAAATTTGGTGGTTAGGTAGCCCATGTCCCAGGGAACAATCGATTAACTTTTGTAACCGATCCGTATTGCATTACAGATTTTGGATCCGGAAAATACTTTTTGATAAACCCTAATGAATAAGAAGAAAACCTAACCCATTATGAATAGTTTGAAAATTATGTTGCCCTTGTCGGAGAGATGCCCTCCACTGAGTGTCCCCCTAGTTTATGAGTGCACATGGATGGAGGAATGTTTTGTTAAAAGTTCTAATATTTTTCTCACATCGTTCCTCGTACTTGACACTTGTTAAAATGTAGATTTGTCCTTCAGTTCAATGACGCCTTTTTAAATTTAATTCTTGATACATTCTGACGATTTTATTCAGCTCAGGAGAGATTTGTCAAACTGGATGGGTCTGATGTAGTTATACTTAATCATTTCACAGCTAAAGAAGGTATTGGAGAGGGATGCTTTCATGTGGTGGCACCGATATAATCATGCGGCGTCACTGCCTGGTCACACAAATGCCCCTTACCTCCTTCCCTATCCCACGAAAGGAAGACGGTGAACTGCAGAAGAACAGCTTAAGTTTGCAGTCTGCTGGGTTCACGTTTCAGATGACCCTGGGGCTACAGTAACATCATCAACGACATCAACCATAACACCGCCACCAACAACAACAACACATACTACTACTACTACAACTACTACCACTACTACTACTACTACTTCTACTACTGCTGCTGCTGCTGCTGCTGCTTCTACTACTACTACTACTACTACTACTACTGCTGCTGCTGCAGCTAGAGATCCTCCTAAGTTGTGTTAAAGCGCTCGAATATATCAACATTATGTAAACAAAAAACTACGTCACGGGGCTGAGAAAGGTAAGTATACAGCCGTAATTACCTGGTGCCATCTATAATGCGGCCCACTGCCACCAGACTGGCAGGCTGTGAGAGAGAACCTGACACTACACTGCCATGTCACGACGAACTGTCAGCTTAAGCAGACACACATAATTACACCAGGCTTTCTCATTTCCCAAGCAGCAGGGAGGGCTGTCTAGGAAAATAACAGTTGTATCTGTGTCTGTCAGCTAATCCTTTACTGCCCCATCAAGAGCGTCGGGATCCTGGGCTAGGCTACTAAGGTAAAATAAAAGTGTGAGTGACTAATCACTCGTTCTTTTGTGTCACTGTTTGAGAGAGAGAGAGAGAGAGAGAGAGAGAGAGAGAGAGAGAGAGAGAGAGAAACTTGGATGTAAAACGCCATATCCCACATTTAGCAAGAGCGCCTTACTCCACTAGACACTGATTTACAAACATAAAAATTATTTCATTTATAAATCACTCTGTAATATTCTGGCTAACAGGATAATAGGGGCAGAAGCGAGGAAGGAGAGTGAGGAGCGAAGCTGTGATTCTTTCAGGACAGAGAATAGAAACAGGAGACAAGGAAAAGGTGGGAAGAGAGGGGGGCATAGAAGAGGAAAGGAAAAAGGAAGCTATTTAACTGAAGAAAAGGAACAGGCAACGGAGCAGAAAACAGATGGCAGAAGCAAGTGGAGAGACAAGGAAAGGAAAAGGAAAGGAAAGAGAAGGAAAGGAAGGAAGGGAGAAAAGAGAGACGCGAGGGAGGGGGGAGACGGAGAGGGAGGAAGAGAAGAGAGGAGGAAAGAAAATGAGGAAAGAGATGCTTAATAGGAGGAGGGGGGGGGAGACGGAGAGGGAGGAAACAAAATGAGGTGGGGAGTTTAAAGAGCTGAAAGAGAAGTGGGGAGGTTTGACACGAACAATAGGAACAATCACTTCCTACTTCCTATGATCTCCAGTCTTTCAAACGCAGTAAGTCCAGGCATCTCGAAATGAACGGATCTTGAATTTGGCTTTCTTTCTTTTTTTCTTTCTTTCTTGGAAGGAACTGTTCGCGGGCTCCTAGCCTTTGGTTCCTTCTTCCTCGCATAAAAAAAAGTGAGACGGCTGGATGAAGACAATTGTAAAGATTGTGAAAGGATACTGTAAGAAACGAGAATAAAAGAAGAACAGGAGAAGGGAGGTACGAGGAGAAGAGAAGAGAGGAAAGGAATGAAGAGAAGTAAAGAGAAGAAAGGAAAGATAAGGAATGCTGGGAAGGGACGAGGAAATAATGAGAAGAGGGGAGAGGAAAAAGGAGAGGAGAGGAGAGAGGAGAAGAGGAGGGGAGAGGAGTGGCAAGCAGAGGGGAGGAAAGGAGATGTGGTAGATGAAAAGAGAGTAAATGAGATGCAAAAAATGGATACAGATGGAGAGTAGTGCAGACGAGAAGAGAAGACAGAGAGGCTAGAAAGAAACAGAGAAAGGCAGGAAAGTAATAAAAATAATGTGGAGGGTAACTGTATTATGAAAGACAATAGCAGCTCCGACGCAAAACCGATTATCTTTAGGCCTAGGGAAGACTGATGGACACTTACATCCAACCTTAATTCCATACACACATACGACCATACGCACACTCTCTTAAAGACGAACACAGTACAGTCACCCACACACCGCAGGAAGAGCAATCCGTAGAGAAAGATGAACACAAATTTTAATTAGAAAGTGTTCAGAGCGCGCATACCTCCGCCAATGTCATTGTCATTAAAAGGATGCGGATCCAGATCCGTGGACATAGGATCCGGATCCGGATTCGAACCTGCCCCCCTATTTAACTAATTCCTTCTTGGCCCACTTTCTCACAAAATTTCACTGAAATTCATTGAGAGCTTTTGGAGACACTGTGCGGAAGACTCCGGACCAGGATCCGGATCTGCCCTAAAATTTAAACACTTCTTCCTTGGACTATGGGCCACCCTTCCACAAAATTTCATCTAAATTCGTTCATATCTTTTGGAGTTATCCCGGATCCGGATCCGTGGATACAGGATCATGACTCTGATCTGGATCCGCCCTTAAATTTAATGAATTCTTTCTTGGTCCGTGGCCCAAACATTTATATTAATATATATATATATATATATATATATATATATATATATATATATATATATATATATATATATATATATATATATATATATATATATATATATAGATAGATAGATAGATAGATAGATAGATAGATCTTTTCCTTGGGTGAGAGAGCAGAGTAAAGTCAAAGATATTATAGAAGTTATACAAGAACAGAAATGGAGGTGGGCAGGCCATATAGCAAGAATAAGGGATAACCGATGGAGTAAGAGGCTGACGGACTGGACACCAAGAGAATGTAAGCGTAGCAGGAAAATGCCAGACAGGAGATGGAGAGATGAGGTAGAGAAATTTGCAGGGAAAACGTGGCAAAGATTGGCTCAGTCAAGGAATTCGTAGAAAAGGTTGGGGGAGGCCTTTGTTCAGCGGTGGACTAGTAATGGCTTATGATGACGATGATGATGATGATGATGATGACGATGATGATACATACATACATATATATATATATATATATATATATATATATATATATATATATATATATATAGATATAAAAACACACACACACACACACACACACACACACACACATACACACATACACACACGAGGGGTGATTGATAAGTATGTGGCCTAAGGTACAAAGATTTAATTTCAGAAAACTTAATAAAATTATTTTTCAGCAAAGTCCCTTTGCAAATTTACGCACTTAGTCCAGCAGTCACGCATAAGGATCCCTTCTCTGTAGAAGTTAGCATCTTGGGCCTCCAAGAAGTGATCTACAGCATCAATTATGCCATTATCAGTGGCAAAATGACGACCGCTGAGCTTCTTTTTCATCTTGGGGAATAGGTAGTAGTCTGAGGGCACCAAATCAGGTGAAAAGAGTGGGTGTTTGACGGGCTGGAATCCACATTCATGGACAGCAGCCATGGCCACCACGGACCTGTGAGCTGGAGCATTGTCTTGGTAAAAGAGCTTCCCATGCCGATTCTCTTTAAATTTCTCTCGTATCTGCCTCAAGAGACCAGCGTAGTAGACCCTGGTGACAGTGTGACCCTTTTCCAGGTAATCCACCAACAGAACTCCTGCATCCCCCAAAATGAAGACCATCACCTTCTCTGCAGATATCACCGACTTGGCCTTCTTGGGAGCTGGAGATCCTGCAGATTTCCACTGTTTCGACTGTCTTTCATCTCTGGTTGGAAGTGGTGCACCAAAGTCACATCCATGGTCACGAATTGCCGGAGAAATCTCTCGGGATCTGCCTCAAAAATAGCAAGATTGTCCTTTGACATGTTGTGCCGAATCTACTTCAGATCAGGTCCAAGGAGCTTCGGGACCGACCGAGCTGAAATCTTGGTCATTTGGAGTTCATTGCGGTTAACTACATGGACACGTACCTCGGGGATACGTAGCTCGGTAGCATGGAACGCTCTGTTATTCGTCGATCTGCCAAGACCATGTCATGGATTTTGTCTGGATTTTTCTGAAAAATTGCTGACTCTTAATTTTCAGTTATCTGGAACAAATAAAATACAACAGTTATAAATTTCAAACTTCCTGCGTAATCATTCAAAGAGCTGAACTGTATGTAAACTTAGCTAGAACTGTATAGCTCATCTCCTCGCACCTTAAGAAACGAACTTATCAATCCGTATGCCCCATGACCGCTGGACGAACTGTGTAAATTTGCAAGAGGACTATGTTGAAAAATGGCTGTGTTAAGTTGTCCAAAATTTAATCTCTGTACCTTGGGACACGAACTTGTCAATCGCCCCTTGTATGTGTTCATGTATAAATAAATAAATTAGTATAAATATATATATATATATATATATATATATATATATATATATATATATATATATATATATATATGCTCGTACATACATATATAGACACACACACACACACACACACACACACACACACACACACACACACACACACTACCAGGGGTACCTAGCGTTGCCCGGGCCAAAAAGGGGAACACTGTAATCCAATTTGTTCCAGTTCAACCTTCCTACTCCACAAAGACCATGTACAGTCAGCAAGAGTTCCAGCTGGACCACCTAGTCGCGGGATATGGCTAACGTGGCAACTGCGCGTGTGTGAGTGTGTTCGTGTGTACATGCCCGAGAATTTACCGAATCATCAAGCTTCATCCTCTTTGCCGTATTATATTATTATGTGGTCATTGTATTATGCTGTGATGTTGGCTAATAAATACTGTGTGGTTGGGATAATGAGCTGTGGACTATGCTATTTATAAAGTCTGATTTATACAAAATAATTCTTTTATCTTGCAACGTGAACCACGATACAGGTTGAGTTGTGGTTCAGAAACAGTAAGCAAGTTCACCTATAAATGGCGCGATGTTTCTGAACCACAACTCAACCTGTATCGTGGTTCACGGTACAAGATAAAAGTATTACTTTAAATAAATCAGACTTTATAAACTGCATAGTGTACAGCTCATTATCCCAATCACACAGTATTTCTTAGTCAATATCACAGCATAATATAATGACCACATAATAATATAATCCACCAAAGAGGATGAAGCTTGATGATTCGATAAATTCTCGGGCATGTACACACGCACACGCGCTGTTGCCACGTTAGCCATATCCCGCGACTAGGTGGTCCAGCTGGAACTCTTGCTGACTGTACCTCTAAAGCTACTGAAGAGAGATTATAAGAGGTCTATTTCAGACTTCGCAGACTAACGCACAGTATTTGTACACACTTGTTTACTATTACTGGTGACCTCAAATGACCTCTGGGGTCAACCTCACATAATCTATGTCTGAACTGGAGGTCATGTGAGTTACCAAAAATTGGGCTGCTGGGTCCAGTCGTTCAAGCATGTATTGCCGGTGACCTCAAATGACCTCCCGCCAGCGACCTCGTGACCTCGGAGGTCAACTTCACATTGCCTTGGTCCGAACTGGACGTGATGAGTCTCCATGCCAAAAATTGGGCCGCAAGGGTGCCTGGCATTGCCCGGGCCAAAATGACGAACACTCTACCAGTGACCTCAAATGACCCAGATCTGAATTTTCAGCCCCTCTAAAACCATTCTTGTGTTGCCCTGATTCAGAATATATATGGGCCCGTGGGTCTCTGGTCCTTGGTTTGGGCGTGACTGAAGGACAAACAAACAACACGGCTCTTTTATATCACCCACAGGCAGAAGGAAGAGGAAAGAATGAAAGAAAGAAAGAAGAGGATGGAAGGAGGAGAGGAAAGGGCAGACACCTGAGAGCAGCACTACATCGAGTGGATGGTGAGCGCCCCCACCTTGCACCCATATATATATATATATATATATATATATATATATATATATATATATATATATATATATATATATATATATGTGCAAAAAGGCGTAACCCGGAACTATCTACCACTATGCCAGTCATCCATCCAGCTGTCTGGAGAATGGATTACTCAATATCCTTGGACAGAAGTTACGACAGTTAATGATGCCGAAATGAAGGGGCAAATTTAACATTCATCCTTTACGATCCACACCAATGATGTTCCCTGGATCGCGCCACGCATCAAACGACTAATACACCAACGTAACCAAGCATATCAATTGATCCATGCAATTTGACTGACAAAAAAAGGATTTTATCCCCAGCAAGATAGATGCACTTAAAACACTAATGTAAGCCAATGGTATGCAAGAATCAAGAGGATCTGTGGCCCGAACAGTCGGTCATGCTCATTCCTTAGCACCAACAATCTAACCATCCTAAAAGCAGCTGAAACCATTAACACCCAATCGTCAATGAACTCGATGTTTACAGAAACTTGCATACCTACCAGAACAAGAGATCAGTCACACCTATGGATCTACCAATGAAGCCGTTACAAGAGTTTGCACCAGAACTCTCTAAACCACCATGTCCATCATCAAAGCCTCCATTCAGCAATCCAAATCACTATCCACATGGAAGAAATCCTATGCCACTGCCATAAGCAGTGTTACCAACCCACCTACTTTCAACGACCTCTCCCCCATCACCATCACCCTCACACTCAGTCTACTTTGTGTGAGCTTTACTGCTGAATGGATTTATGAAGACAACACAAAACATAGATACACAGCAGTCTGGCAACGTGAAGACATCTTCCACCAAGTACTGTCTAATCAGACTGCTTGGATTCACATACATCAACTTAGAAAAAGAGAGTAACTTCCACTGCAGTCACTTTCATTGACTTTACGAAGGCATTCGACCTAGTTAACCACACCACAGTAGTCAACAAAGTAATGAAAATTGGTGTCAAAGCGATTCTCATTCCCTGGCTTGCCCTTTGAGTGACAACAAATTGTTCGTCACAAGGGGGCTACCTTCAGCTTCCAGTCTCTCACCTGCGGTGTGCCACAGGGGACCAAGATAAAACCTCTCTGTTTTCATTTAATCAACAACACCCTCACCGACACCAGCCTACGATAGAAAAATGTCGACGATTCTACCATCACCATAGCAGTCAGTAACACCAACCCCGTCCCAGACTACCTCACTTTGCGGCAAAATCTTAATAATCTCCTGGACACAAGAAAATGTTGTCACCATCAGCTACCACAAGACTGTCATCATGCACTTTGACCTGGCCACTACACCCACTCCACCCCCCTCCCAAAATCTGGACGACCACACTTTTCAGCTAGTCCAGACTATGAAGCTTCTCAGCATCACTTTGGAGACCAAACTACGCTGGAACCAACACACAGCTTCCGTCCTTCAATCTGCCTCTTTCAGGCTCAACATGCTGTGCAGACTCAAGTCGTTTGGTCTTCCCACGGTGACTCTCTGCAGTATCTGCCGTTCTTTCATACTCCCAAAAATAACACACGCCTCACCAGCAGGGTCACCAAGTCTCACAACACAGAAGGAAAAAATAGGGTCTGTCCAAAAGGGTGCTGCAAAGATAGTTCTAGGTCCGACATATGTCAGCTATACCACCGCACTGCAAACTCTCAGCTTAACAACCATCTCCGAAATTCATCAAGCCAAAGTCTAGACCTTGCATCAAGCATACCTCCGCCAGTTTGGACCCGAACTCCTGAACAACCCTAGTCACCAGAACTTGCTCCCTCCCCCCCACCCCAACACCACCTCGCGCCATCCGAACCAGCAACACATTACGACCAATTAGAGCAAGAACTGATCGTTATAAGAATAGCCCCATTCCTACCATTGTTCGAATGATCAACGAACACTAGCTAACAACGTCTCCACCAATCAAGTTATTGTTGTTGATACTGTTTGCTCTAATTCATTAAGTAAACCTAGTTATTGTCACTTACTCTGTAAGTCCGGCGTTACATTTACTTTAGGGTAGTACGCGCCTTTTTATAATGTTATTTTTTAAATCTTCATGTATATTTTAGGCCTTAAGGCTGCCTTGCCCTCAGTAAACCGTGAATTATTATCACACACACACACACACACACACACACACACACAATACGCATACTCCAAACATGTGGGCAGCAAGAGGAGGCCTGGGACAATTATTCCCTGGGAATATTACACACAAATATTTAGACGTGGCCCTTACGGGAAAAGCAAATTAAGTGAAGGCGGAAAGTAAAGAGAAGAAGAAAGGAGGGAGAGGAGGAGAGAGAGAGAGAGAGAGAGAGAGAGAGAGAGAGAGAGAGAGAGAGAGAGAGAGAGAGAGAGAGAGGGAGGGGGAAAAGGCGAAAAAAATAATAAAACAGAAACGAGAAAAGAAAACAACGAGTAACAAAGAGAACGACGTGGAGCAGGAAAAGATACGACTGAAGGATGAGGAAAAGGATGAGGAGAAGAAAAAGGATAGGACAAGAAAAAAGATAGAGTAAAGGTAAATGATGTGAGGAAAGAAGTGTAGGGAAAAATGAAGGAAAAAGTAGAGATTGAAAATAACAGAGAAATCATATAAAAATCACAATGACGAGAGAAAAGAAAACCCCAGAAAGAGGAGTGAAGAGAGAGGCAAAAATTAAATGAAAAGAAAAATGAGTAGCGGGAGAGAGAGAGAGAGAGAGAGAGAGAGATTAAATGAAAAAAAAAATGAGTAGGAGAGAGAGAGAGAGAGAGAGAGAGAGAGAGAGAGAGAGAGAGAGAGAGAGAGAGAGAGAGAGCGACCTTATAGCTTTTGGATGCGTACAAATAAACACACTCGTACTGTCTTTGCAGCTTTTATTTTCTCAGTCAATAATTATTTATATTTCGTAGCTCTTCTTTCTTTATTCCTGCCTTATTTTTCCTTCCAGTCTTTATGCCCCCTGTCTCTTTCCCGTGCACCCTCATTCCTTCCTCCTCTCTTTCTTTCCTCCTCCTGCTCTCCTGAGCTTTCCTTCTTCCTTTCTCCCCTCTGCCTTTCTTCCCTCCCTCCTTCCTCCCTCTTCAGTTACTTCCTCCCTCTGCGTCTTCAGTTCCTTGTTCTTTTATTCGTCCTGGCTCTTCTTTTTCCAGGTTTTCTTCTCACCTTCACTTTTCGGTCTCCCCTTTATTTCTGTATCTGTTTCTCCAATTCTGTTTAATAAAGGTCTTATCTTGCAGTTTATTTCCTTATCTCACTCAATTTTCCAGTTTTACTATTTTTCCTTCTTCTTTGATAACAGGAAGTATGACCAGCAAAAAAGACATTATATGACTCTTGAGAGCGAAAGAATTAGGAAAAAGTGGGGGGGAAGGAAGTTTATTTAAGCAGACTTGAGGGAGTAAAGGTATATGAGAGAGAGAGAGAGAGAGAGAGAGAGAGAGAGAGAGAGAGAGAGAGAGAGCTATAGGGACTGGGGAAGGAGCCTGAGGTACTGCAAAGAGCTCGGTGTCAATTCACTATTTCACTGCCTCGGGTATATGAACTGTATATACCTTGAAATGGGAGATATCTTTACTCTCTCTCTCTCTCTCTCTCTCTCTCTCTCTCTGCCTTACTGCTTTAACCTAAATATTTTCTCTACAGCTTCACTCTATCAATAATTACATCCGAGTTCCTAGCAAGGATCGTGAAGTTTGATCCTATTGCATGCTGTAAGTCTCTCTCTCTCTCTCTCTCTCTCTCTCTCTCTCTCTCTCTCTCTCTCTCTCATAATAGCTGCAGCAGGGTCATAACACCAAAAAGGACAAATGGGAGTGGTCTTTTACAGTTTTAATTTTCTCTTGCAATCCTGGATATTACTCTTCCTATTTTTCTTGAAGTGTCACTCTTCCTTGTTTTTATTAATCTTATCAGTTACGAAGAAGAGAAGAGGAGACGAAAGAAAAATAATGGTGAGAGTGGGAGAAGAGGTGAGAGTAGAAGGAAAGAGACGAGTGACGAATACAGACACACACACAAACAAAATGAAACATGAACTTACACCGACAGAAACAGGCAAAGGCACACACACACACACACACACACACACACACACACACACACACACACACACACACACGCACAGTACATATGAACTAACAGCCGAACAGACAGACATGTAAGCAGAGACAAAGACGAACATAGACAGACACAGAGACAAACAGCGGGAAGAGAAGTTCTGCGACTGAAAAGAAAAATGGAAGTTTGGAAGAAGAGAAACACATGAGAGGAAAGAGTAAATACGACGAAGACGAAGAATTAAAAGTTGATGCCTGCGGTGAGGGAAGAGGAGAAAAAAGAAAAAGAAAAGAAAGAGAAGACAGGAACGACATAGGGGAAAAAAAACTGAGAGAGAGAGAGAGAGAGAGAGAGAGAGAGAGAGAGAGAGAGAGAGAGAGAGAGACAGACAGACAGACAGACAGACAGACAGACAGAGAGCGGTTCTGTCTATGCCGAGGAAAAAGGAAGATGAGAAAGATCGAGTAAAGAACAGAGGATCGAAAGAAGTGAGAAGAATAATGAAAAAAGTCCATCTAGCCGCGGGCGCATAGGAAAAAAAGAATATATTATAATGAATGAGCTGTTACTGTGTTTTAATGTATATAAAAACCACACAATATCTGCATTAACACCCTTCATGCAGAGGATGGTACTGCAATGAAATGTCAGTATGTGGTGGCTCCGCTGCCTGGCTATACAAACATCCCTCAGCTGCTTCTCAGTCCCAAAATGAAGACGGGCGACTGCAAGAGAAGGGCAACTCGTGCCTGCAGTCAACCGGGTTCACGGTTCAGATGAGCCAGGATCCACAAAAACATGAACTCGGAGGGTTTCTGTCTCATTTTATTATTCCTACCTCTAGATTTTTTTTTTCTTTATGCTTAGGGTGACTACTTGTGTTGAATGGGATACGGTCTACGTCTAACCCTCTCTATTCAAAAAGCCAGTCTCCAGCTAAGTAAAATCCTCCGCAAAGGGCATCGTGATGTAAATCATACGAAACTGGTTTGAATGGGCTGTATCTCTCACAATCACTATAGGTCATTCACTTTAGCATGGCGGATATTTCTGTTCTTTTGCTGTTCACTTCACGCAGAAGACGTCAGTACTAAAGATCTTTTTCGTTTCCGCAGCACTTCTTCATAACAAACTTAATAAGTTTTTAACCTCTTGTTCCAGTTCAGCTTTAAATATAGAGAAACGGTAGTTTTAGGTCGAACTAAAATGAGCAGCGTATAGACACTTATAAGTTCCTTCCAGTAAGTAATACTTCCAGACAATATTTCCAGAGACTCCAAACTACTTGCCTTCCCAATAACTACAGGCAATGATTAATGTCTCTTGTTTCCTCCGTCACTCCCTCCTTCCTCAACTTCACACTACTCCTCTCGTCACTCTCATTTCTACTCCCCTCTCCCTTCCTCACCCTCTCTCTCTACATTTCCCCTTCATCCATCCTTAGTTTCCCACAGCTTTCTATCCCTCACACTCACTTCTGCTCTCCTCTCCCCTCCCCTTGACACATAAGTAATGAGAGAAAAGCATTCGGGAACCGAATGCTAATCGCCCGCCAGAATATGCTATTAGTCAAGTCCAAGGTTTTGGCCATATCTTGATACGCTAAAGGTTTCATGTTGATAACTTAAGCCGTTCATGAGATATAATGGTGCTAAAGGTGGGCGATGAAAACTAGTTGACCTTTGGCAGCCACTTTGGTGACCTTGACCTTGACTCCGAGTGCCACTTTCGAACTCGGCCAAGATTTTGGCCATATCTTGATACCCTGAATGTTTCATGTTCATAGCTCAAGCCGTTCATGAGATATAACGGTGCTAAAGGCGGCCAATAAAAACTAGTTGGCCTTTGGCAGCCATTTTGGTGACACTGATGTTGACCCTGAGTGCCCATTTTCGAACTCGGCCAAGACTTTTGGCCATATCTTGATACCCTGAAGATTTCATGTTGATAGCTCAAGCCGTTCATGAGATATAATGGGAACAGATACACACACACACACACACACACACACACACACACACACACACACACACACACACACACACACACACACACACACACACACACACACAGAGGCAGGCAAAAACATAATCGCTCCGCCTTCTAAAGGCGGCTGATAACTAGCCAGCCAGTCACACAGACAAAGCAATACAGACACATATACTGTACACAGATAGGTGTATGGGCCTGATGAGGTCCCTCTTGTTGTCCTCAAGCACTGTGCTTCTGCATTTATTCTCTGGCTAGGTAAACTCATTCGCCTCTGTCTGTCAGCTTGTACATCTTTCTTTCTTGCTGGAAGTTTGCTCTCATTCCGCCTGTCTCAAAGAAGGGTGATCATTTCCATCCCTCTATCGCCGAATGGCTTTAAAATCCTGTATTTCAAAAGGTTTTGAATCTGTTCTTAAGAGAGAAAAAAAAAATCACCTTTCCTGTCAGAACCATTCCGATATTCACTATGGGTTCCACCACAGATGCTCCACTGGCGATCTTCTCACCATCCTTTCAGACTCCCGGTCATCCTCATTTTAAGACTGGCGAAAGTTTTACCATTGCACTTGACATCTCAAACGCTTTCAGTCGAGTCTGACATCAATCTTTCATTTCCAAACTTCCCTCTTACTGTTTCTATCTTTCTATCTGTCCCTTCATCTCTAGCATTCTTGCTGGTCGTTCTTTAGCTGCCGTTGTAGACAGCCAACGCTCTCCTCCTAGAGCTATCAATTGTACAGTAGTGTTCCTCAGGGTTCTGTCCTATTGCCAGCTCTTCCTTCTACTCATCAATGACGTAAGCTATACATGTAAACTTATTCACTCATACGATGATGATTCCACCCTTTACTTTTCCATCCAATTCTCGCAGTGTCCATCTCAGCAGTTACTTCAACAAACAAGGTCTGAGGCACACCTAATATTTGACTTGGCTCATATCTCTGATTGGGGTAAAAGTAATCTTGCTTTTAATACATTTAAAACTCAGTTCTTACATCTATCTACCCGTTAAAATCTTCCGCAGAAGTTTCTCTATTTTTTAACAGTATCCAACTCAATCCTCCATAATCTTTGAACACAGCTGGGGTTTCGTTCTCTTGGAATTTATCTTTCAATGTTATATTCTCTTTCTTGAAAATCTGCTTCGAAGACATTAAGTGTGCTAAGCCGTCTCTGTGGCTTCTGTACCCCTGCACAGTTGTTGACTTTATATAGGTGTTTCAGTCATCCCCGTATAGAGTACAATTCTCATGTGTGGGGAGGCTCCCCACATACAGCTCTACTCAACAAGGTGGAGTGAAAGGCTTTTCGTCTCATCAACCCTCCTCCTCTTACTGGCTCCCTCGAACCTCTGTCTCTTCGCCGTACTGTTGCACCTTTATCACTTTCTATTGGAGCTTCACTGGTCACTGGTCCTCTGAACTATCTGCTTGCATCCCTCCACCATTACAGTGGGCGCATAGCTCTCGCCTAGTAGCAAACTCTCAGCTCATTTCTGTCCAGATCTCTAATGCAAGAGTAAATTGTTACTCCCAGTCCTTCAGGTATGCAACAGGTCAACTCTGGAACTCTCTTCCTCTATCTGTATTTCCTACTGCTCATGAGCTCCGGTCTCTTAAACACAGTGTGTCCAGGCATCTCGAAATGAACAGTTTTTGATTTGTCTGTTCTCTCCGACAGGGAGAGTATGTTTTCACCAGTGTTTGTTTGTTTGTTAGCAGCATTACTCAAAACCTTAGAGAGAGATTTACACCAAATTTGGTGGGTAGATAGTCCGTGTCCTAAGGAACAATCGTTTAACTTTTGGGACCGATCCGGATCGTATTACAGGTTCTATTTATCTACCTATCTATTGCAGGACGCCTTAATCCCTCATACGGGATGGCCACAAACAAATCGCCTCCACGTCATCCTGTCACCCGCCATTTCACTGCTCTGCTCCCAAATCACACACCCCTCTCATACCTCTCCACTCCATCCCTCCATTACATCCTTGGCCTTCCCCTCCCTCTCTCCCCCTCCACCTCACTCGCATACTCTCTCCTCGTCAGTCTCCCACTCTCCATCCTCTCCACATGGCCAAACCATCTCAGTGTGTTTCTCCTAACGCTTCCTATCACATCCACATCCACACCACAACGCTCCTTTACATCCTCATTTGTCAGTCTCTCTCTCCATGTGACTTAACAGGCTCCTTTCAGAAAACTCATTTCCACTGCTGTCACTCTTGACTTGTGTCCCTCCAACAACGTCCAAGCTTCACTTCCAGACGTTAGAGGTGGTATCACAATACTGTCATGTAATAACTTTTTCACTTCCATGCTCACTTCCCTGTTTCTTATCAATGCCTTCAAGGAACCAGCAACCTTTCTTCCTTGTTGTACCATTTCAAACACTTCACCCTCCAAACTTCCATCCTTACTCATCACACTACCCAAGTACTTAAACGTACTCACATTTTCCATTGTCACATCATCCAACCTCACTGAACATTCACTGACTTCACCTCTCCCGAAGACCATTACAGATTCTGTGTCTGGAACACAATTTTCGTTAAACCCCAATCACTGATGAGAAAACCTAACTCACTATGAAGAGTGGTTTAAAAATTACATTGCCTTTGTTGGGGAGATGCGCTCCATTGAGTGCCCCTCTAGTTCTTTCATTTCTTCTCGGAGAGACCAATCTTGCAGGCTTTTGTCCTTTGGTTCCTTCTTCCTTGTGTTAAAAAGGTAGAATGAAGTATCCATTAACCAAACCTTAATCTCTCTTTGCCAAGCACTACAGTTCTCTTAATTTAAATTGTCGGAGATTTTCGTCGTTTTGCAACTTACTTCTCGGAGCTCAATGGCAGAGTAAGGCATTAATACGGCTCAGCGTCCTTTCCATAAAACTTCTTCCTGACTAGCATCATAGTCCAATGTTAATCTCTTGCTAAGGCTGAAGACTGAAGATGGAGAGATGGCAGTTTTATGCCTGGCTAAAGTGAGAAGTACTGCCACCTGTAAACTAATACTGTAACTAATTCAGCCAACATTTCCAGACACACAACACAACACTATCCACTATCTATCTATCTATCTATAGCCTGACGCCCTAATCCCGGAAAGGGTGGCCGCTGACAAAACGCCTCCAAGTCACTCTGTCACCCACCATTTGACTCCCCTCCCCCCAACTCACCCCCCCCTCCCTCATATACCTCTCAACTCCATCCCTCCACCTCATCCTCGGTCTACCCCTCCCTCTCCCCCCCTCCACCTCACCTACATACACCCTCTTAGTCAGTCTTTCATTCTCCATCCTCTCCACATGTCCAAACCACCTCAGTGTATTTCTCCTAATCTTCTCAACCACATCCACATCTACCCCACAACGTTCCTTCACTTCTTCATTCGTCAACCTGTCCCTCCATGTCACTCCACATGCTCCTCTCAAGTAACTCATTTCCACTGCTCTCACTCTTGACTTGTTCCCCTCTTGCAAGGTCCACGCCTCGCTTCCATACGTCAGGGTAGGGATCACAATACCATCATGCAGTGACTTCTTAACTTCCATACTCACCTCCCTATTTCTCATCACTGCTTTCAGTGTGCCAACAACCTTCCTTCCCTGCTGTACCCTTTCACGTACTTCATCCCCCAAAGTTCCATCCTTACTCATCACACTACCCAAGTACTTGAATGCACTCACATTCTCCATATCCTCACCATCCAACCTCACTGCACACTCTGTGACTTCATTCCTCTCAAACACCATAACTTTACTTTTGTTTGCATTAACTTTCAGCTTCCTCCTCCTACACACTGTCCCAAATTCATTCACCAAACCTTGCAACTCCCATTCATCTTCACTCAACAATACTGTATCATCAGCAAACAGCAACACCGGAAGCTTCCAAATCTCACCCTCATTCATTAGGGCCACCCCCACATCCACTGCCCTACCTTGTACCTCCTTTACGACCCCATCCATATATATATTAAACAGCCATGGAGACATTACACACCCCTGTTTCAGTCCCACATTGAGATCAAAGAACTCACTCAGCTCACCATCCACTCGCACCGTAGCCCTAGCTCCCTCGTACATACTCTTCACAGCACTCAACAATTTCCCCTCCTCTCCATATATTCTTAATACCTTCCACATACCTTTCCTATCTATTCTGTCATAAGCTTTCTCCAAGTCCATGAAGGCAGCGTACACTTTCCTTCCCTTCTCTAGATACTTCTCCACTAAACATCTTAGAACAAATATCTGATCTACACACCCTTTTCCCTTCCTAAATCCCCCTTGTTCTTCTCCAACTAGCTCCTCTGTCATATGCCTAACCCTATCAATGAGTATTTTACCATATATTTTACCAGTCACACTAAGAAGGCAAATACCCCTATGGTTACCACATACTTCTCTCTCCCCTTTTCCTTTGTACAGAGGAACAATTATACCTGATTTCCAGTCCTCTGGAACCCTTCCCTCTTCCCAAGCCAATCTACACAACTTCCATATCCACTCCACAACAATCTCACCCCCATACCTAAGCATTTCACCACACACTCCATCAATTCCTGGGGCCTTTCCCAGCTTAATCTTCTTCATCGCTTCCACTACTTCCGACCTACTGATCTCTTCCTCCCTCCTCTCATCTCTTCTTCTCCCAGCCATTCCCCAACCACTTATACCCACACTGCTCTCACTCTCTACATTCAACAAATCCTCAAAGTGCTCCTTCCATCTCCTCAATTTCTCTCTCTTCTCCACCAACAATCTATTATTCCTATCTTTCA
The DNA here is from genome assembly GCF_032717465.1 of Coenobita brevimanus. Lineage (NCBI taxonomy): Eukaryota > Metazoa > Arthropoda > Malacostraca > Decapoda > Coenobitidae > Coenobita > Coenobita brevimanus. Next base: position 15,828,766 of record NC_137011.1, read on the forward strand.
CTCCCCTACTATTTCCCCTTTCACACTGCCTTACTTTCTTTACCTCCTTCCAAAACAATTTCTTACTCTCCCTCCATTTCACACTCAAATTCCTCCCAAACTCTTCATCCACTCTCTTCTTACTCTCCTTCACCAGTCTCTTAACCTCCCTTCTCCTGCTCACATATACCTCTCTCTTCTCTCTCTCATCTTCTCCCCTACCTCTACTCGCCAACCATTCACCATATGCCTTCTTCTTTTGTTCCACAGCTCGTTTCACCTCATCATTCCACCATGCTGTCCCTTGTACACCCTTGCATCTCCTCCTCACTCCACAAACCGCCTCACACACTGCGCTATCCACCATCCCAATAACTACACTCAGTGATTAATCTCTCTTGTTCCCTCAGTCTCTCCCTCGCTCCTAAACTCAATTCTCATTTCCTTTTCCATCACCCCACCACCTTCCATCTCTCCTCCTCACCCTCTTGCCCATCTTCACCTCATTATCCCCCTCCCTCACTCAGTCTCGCTATCGCTCTTCCCACCCAGACGGGCCAAACAACAGACAGATACTTAGACGAACAGACAGATAGGCAAAAATAGATCTCAGTAATTCTTTAAACTCTCTTCCATCAATCCAATCCATTTATAAAGTTCTCCCAATATCGAATAACTTGTTTTCTCAGCGAATATTCCTAGGCACACTACTCACCTTCCCAATAACTACACTCCAGTGATTAATCTCTCTCGTTTCCTCACTCCTCCTCCTCCTCCTCTTCTCCAATTACACATATCCTCTCCCCTCTCGCAATCTCTCCCTCCTCTTACCACCTTCAGCTTCTCGTAGCCTTAGTCTCTCTCTCTCTCTCTCTCTCTCTCTCTCTCTCTCTCTCTCTCTCTCTTCCTTGCCCTCCAACCCATCTCTGCCACACGATGACGCCATTTATGTTTCACTCGTGCTAACACCAAACAATTATATTCAATGAAAGAAAGACCCCCTGTACTGAAGGAACTTAATGAAGGCTACGTAACCCTCCAGTTGGAATACCATCTCCTAAGCTGAAGAAAAATATTAATTATTCTCGGGATGGAAGGGTTAACCTCATCAATCCAGTGATGCATTTCTGTCATGTGCCTGCCATATCTAGACCACTTCATTTACCTTGGGAGATACTATTGGAATGAAATTATTTAGACACAGCTTTCATTTACGCCTTAGCTACAGAGGTCTTAAGTAAGTTTATATCGATCGCCTGGAAGTAATATGGATAAAATTACACTGCTATTGCACTGACGGGTTAATATAATTTGTCTAATGCTTGACATTGGTAAATTTTTTCCAGTAACCCATTCTCCCAGCCAATTTTCCTAGACACACTTATCCACCTTCCCAATAAGCAGGGTCAGTGATAAATGCCTCCTGTTTCCTACCCTCTCCCTTCTTAAATTCCAGCTCCACACCTACCCCTCCCTACCTCCTTCCAATCCTGATCTTCTCGTCTTCCTCCTTCCACCCCCCCCCCTCTCTCTCTCTCTCTCTCCTCAATCCTCATTCATCTTCCTCTCTCGCCGTCCTCCATCTCATTTCTCGCCAGTCCACCTTACCTCCTCTTCTTTCCCGCCTCTCCCACCCTCATCGCCACTCCCCTCCTTATCTTCCCTCCCTCTCCCAACTCCTTCCGACTCCTGCCCATCTCCCAGCTCCTTTCCCTTTCTTTCCCTCCCCTCCCCGCGACCACCGTTCCTATCTCCTCTTCTCCTCATAACTCATTCTAACCCCTCCCCTCTCCACACCTTTCTCCACTAACATCTTCCCCCTCCTCACCACCTCCCGAACCTCTTATTTCTTTTCTTCTGCCCATGCTACTCTCCTCCTCTCCTAATGTTTCTCGCCCCTTCTCCCCATGCGTCTCCTCTCTTCCCATCTCCTCTCCTTTAATCTCCTCTCTTCTCCTCTCCTTTCCTTTCATCTCCTCTCCTCTCCTTTCTCTCCCCTCCTCCGTCTCCGCCTCTCTTCTCTCTTCCCTTCTCTCTTTACCACCCCTCTCTCTCCCTTCCTCTCCTTCCTCCTCTCTTCACCCCCATCCACCCTGCAGCAGCAATATCCGACAATCAATCTCAACTAATCTATCAGAAGCCGGATCCACAGAGAACCATCTCAATAAAGCAAATTTTCTTTAATAATTCGAGTCCATTTTTGTGATAAATAATAGGCATCCTCATCATGCTGTAAGTCATATAGACCTTTACTCGTAAATAATAACATTCTTTCCCCTCCTTATGAGAATTGGTCCTTTGCTTATTTTTCAGTGCCAGTATTTACAGTTATGCTAAAAAAAACACACAAGCACAAAACCATGGCCGACTGTACGTTATACAGGTGCCGAAGTAGGCCAATTAACATTAAGCTTGTCCCTGCAAAAATAACTCCAATTATACATTAGCTACAAAAATTACAAACCTTATAACCGGTGTCACGGTAAACATAATTGCACAGACACACACACACACACACACACACACACACACACACGATCACCAAATAATCTCTTAATTTACTGATTTTATTATGAGTATCAGGATGGTCCGAATAGACCCTAAATTTCTGTATGACAGGTGTCCAATAAGCGATGATGTATGAAGGAGTGTGGAAACGATAAATATAAATATAACAACGAATGCAGTCACAGTATTATCACCACTTTACTATGTGCGTTCGAGCTTGGTGAAAAGAACCAACATTTTCCATGCCCGGCTTCCGATAAGTGATGTGATAATGTGTGCAGGCGTGTACTTCTTCCCTACCCCACCTTCCCCTCCACCGTCCCTACCCTGCATGGCCATCCCACGTAGGACAGGAGCATAAGTTCGCCGACACCTCTCCTCCAGTTCAGGCAGTGGAAGGTGTTTACATGAAATAATTTTGTGATGGAAATATAAGCATACACCAGTGGAATATAATAAGGAAGGATTTTCTCCATTGCTGAGGAGGAATGAGAAATGGAGGGCAGGATACAATGATGGCAGAGGACTATCGGTGAATGTTTTCTCATGGCTGTATAATACATAAGACAACCACCACAAATAAAGTTATAACACAAAACTTCATATATAACTAAGAACCATGACTTACCTTATTAAGGGTCAGGATGTGTGGAGTAGAAATTAAAGTTATTCCTACGAACACAACTGATTCTTATTCCTCCTTATGTCACACCCTTCTCAGTCAGTTACAAACACGACAACAAATTCTCATCACACCTTATCATGTGCTCCAGGATAAAAAAAATAGAACGTAAGCTTCTCCATTTCAGGTTTCTAATAGGTGAAGTACTCAGGGAGTGTGAATACATCATAAACAACTACAAATACATATATATGGTACAAAAATGGTACAAAATGCAATTACAAACACAAATGCAGTCACTTTTTACCATAATGTGAGTGTTGGGACAGACGAATAGCACCTTAATTTTCCTGTGCCAGGCCTGCAATAAGTGATGGTGTATGCAGGGGTGTAGGAACAAAAACACAGTTACAAATACAAATACAATCGTCTCTTACCTTATTATGAGCGTCAGGATGGGACGAATAGAACTTAAACTTCTCCATGCCAGGCCTCCAATAATTGATGGTGTATGCAGGGGTGTACTCTCGGCCCTGTCCCCCTGCGTGCCTGCCCTGCGTGGCCACCCCTGTCAGGAGTCGTGGCGTCCCAAGATCCACCTCCAGCCATTCTTCTTGTCGAGGGTCTACTGCTCCTCGAGGACACCAAGCCCCCCCACCCTCGTCCTCACCAAGTCTGTTCGATTGGAACAGATAAGGTTAGAAAAGCATAATTAATTAGCTTATATTAAATTAGATTAGGTGGTTTTAGGTGGTGGCGATCATCATCCGCCTACTTCTTCCGTCACTTTCATCATTATTTTTCTGTCTGCTCCCCTCTTTTCGTATTTCTCCCATCTTAGTTTATATTGCTATTTTTTTTTTTCCCATTACAGGTAGCTCTAGGCTGAGTGACAAGTCTAATGGTTCCCTGTAACCTATAGAACAATTTACAATGGTAGGTGGTAAACATATAGCCAAATAAGGGTATGATGTGAAGTCTACTATGGTGCTCCTGTTCACTGGGTGGAGAGAAGCAAATGAGGCGTCCATCCAGGAATCAAACCTCCACACTCTTTTCCGCGCCTCACTGTGGCGAGGTGGTCTGCCGCAATGGAACAACGGTTCAGTGCACCGGGTTGCACTTTTGGGACGGTTGCTTGCCTGCGGTTGCTGGTTCTGCTCGGCCACACATATCGGGGTCACTAAACAACAACTACGTTAGGTTAGGTTAAGTTAGGTATTTGGCTTTAGTTCTGGTAATGCCGGGTAATGTTATTTAAAGCCAAGTTATATTGTGTTAGGTGACGTTAAGTTAGATAAGGCTGGGTTGCACTGGCTAAAGGTAGTTTACTAGAGATTAGGTATGGCTAGGATGGACTGAACCAAGTTGTGTTAGGTTTGGTTACATGAGGCCTCGTTCCTCCCAGAGCCTGAACCACCTGAGGAAATTTTACCAGAATCTAGTTCAGTAAGACTTGGTTCAGTTAGGTCTGGGTTAGGTTAGGCTGGGGGAGGACAATTTAGTTGGTGAAATTCCAGTGCAGCAACACAGCCATTATAGGTGTTTTCTTACAGTCGTGGGAAATGCCATTTTAGTACCAAAAAAATCATAACCTGGTGCTTATTTTAGATTCGGAAGAAGGAACAGAGGAAAGAGGAAACGGAGAAGAAACGAGAGGAAAAGAGAAGAAGAGGGGAAAAGAAGAAAAAGAAAGAAAATGAATGGAGATGAAAAGAAGACTGGGAGAGAAAGGGAGGAGGGGAAAAACACTAGAAATGTAAAAAGACGGCGGAGAAGCAGCATGGGGAAAGGGGAAAAAAAGAAAAAGAATTAACAAGGAAAAACGCTAATGAAAACAGAAGAAAACGGGGAAGACGAAAAGAAAAAGGGAGAAGAAAAAGAAGGATCATGAACTCTATATCACGCAGCTTTTAATTTCGCGCATCATTAACCTCCACGAAGCACATATATATATCAAAGTTTATGTCGCCAAAATTTCTTGTTCGCTAAAATTGTAAATAAGTTTTATGACAAAATTGATGATAATTGCTCTCTCTCTCTCTCTCTCTCTCTCTCTCTCTCTCTCTCTCTCTCTCTCTCTCTCTCTCTCTCTCTCTTAAAAACTGTAAATACGGTATGTGTTAAGCCAGAAAAAATTACCGTACTCTCTCTCTCCCTCTCTCTCTCTCTCTCTCCCTCTTAAAACTGCAAATACGGTATGTGTTAAGCCAGAAAAAATGACTCTCTCTCTCTCTCTCTCTCTCTCTCTCTCTCAGCTTAGTACTAGCCACAGGTGGCTGCAACTTTTAATAAAATACAGGTAATTAATATTCCTCTACTCATTCATATCAGCAAACAAGTATTTTTTTGGCAGCCATCTAAAATGTACCTTTGGTCTTCAATATTTACATCATTGGAATAAAATTATTGCCATGTGGCTTCTAGTATGAAAAGTGGATAACATATTGGCTTGTTTTATTGATTTTTTTTAAAGCAGATCTTGAGGGGTTGGCCTTGTATTATCATCATCATCATCGCGAAAATTCAGTTTCGCAATATTACTTTATAAATGGTTGAGGCAGGGTCCATAGACACAAACAATAAAATGCATATCAGCATAACAGAAATGGGAAAATTAAAAGAATGTATGAGGGAAGTGAATAATATATTACAGGAGTACTTCATATCAAAACCAGAAAGCACTCACACAGCGCATACCTCCGCAAATGCCACTGCTATTAAAAAGCATCCGGATCCGGATCCGTGGAGATATTGTGAGGAATACATAGGATCCAGATCTGCGCTCAAATTTAATCAATTGTTCCTTGACTGATGGCCCATTCTTCCACAAAATTGTATTGAAATTCACTGAGTACTTTTGGATATATTGTACGGGATACATAGGATCCGGATCCGGATCAGGATTTGCACCCAAATTTAATAAATTTTTTCTTGGCCCATGGCCCACCCTTCCACAAAATTTCATTGCAATTCACTAAGAACTTTTGGAAGTATCGTGTGGACAAACAAACAGACAGACAGGTAAACATGGGTGAATACATAGCCTCCTCCAACTTCGTTGGCAGAGGTAATTAATTATATAAGAAAAGTGAGTTCTCAGAGCCCACCATGAGGTGTTAGCGTCGAATATCAGACATTACTTATAGACTTTGACCTTTGACAGATTGCTCTCAAAAGCAAATTACTGTATCCTTGCTTGATCATTAACCCTTCCGTCGAAGTTGGTTTAATTGGGTGTAACGATCTTGGTCTTCGACCTTTTTCCCTGATCTTGACATATGACTTTTGCCTGCAACTCCTCCATAGTGTTTGGTCTAAAGAAGATAATAACTAAAATGATGCTGCCATGTGATCTTAGCTTTTGACCTGTTGTCCTCAGAAATTACTTCTCAGCCACATGGCTGATCTTCAGTGTTTAAATCAAGTTTGGTCTAAATCAGATCAAAACATGGCTATTTTGTTCATACACAGACACACGGATAAAAATTGACCTTGCCCTGTGGCTTTGACCTTTAACTGATTGTACTTAAAATGGACTCACCTCATTCTTGCATTACACTAACCCCTTCCACGAAACTTGGTGAAAATCAGATAAAAACTCTTAAAGCTGATATTGCTGGTTCAGACTTCGATCTAACCCTGTAGCCTTCACCTTCGACCTATTGTTCTAAAAAACAAGAGGTCAACCCCTCAGCTGAAACTCAACCCTCTCATCAACTATGGTTTAAAACTGTACAAAAACTGCGTCATACTTTTCACACACACACACACACACACACACACACACACACACACACACACACACACACACACACACATATTGTCAAAAGAGGTACCCACAGTTGCTTAGCTAGCGTGGGCATAATGAAGAGGAAGGAAAGGTAAAGCCTGAACTCTGACGTACACTGACATACAATGCAAGTCCTCCCTCAAAAAAAAAAAAAAAAAAAAAAAAAAAAAAAAAAAAAATTCACTTCCTTCTAACCCTTCAGGGAGAGGGATATGCACCGACGTAGATAAAAATGACTGTATTAAAATGATAAAAGTAATCACTGCAATAAAAGGATTGCATAAAGCTATCGAAACAAAAGCCCTAACCCCTCACCCTACTCCCTAAAAAAAACTACGTCATGAAAGAGAGAGAGAGAGAAAAAAAGTTGATCAGATAGTCTCTTAACGTAGGATGTCAAAACAGGAGGCAAAAAATGGAAGGGGGAAAAAAAATGAAAAGTTTGATCCCTTGTACAAATGCGAGGGGAGGAAATGAAAGGAAATGACTAAAACCTGGCAAATGAAAAATGAAAAATAGTGAGAGCCGTGAGGAAAACTGTGCAATGAGGAGCGGATCCGAGCATGAGGCAATTCCCGGTGGCTCTGCGTTAAATCCCATATAAGCCTCCGACACACACGCCATGACGACTCACTCAAAAACGCGCTGGCGTTGTTGAAGATATTTGTCTCCTTGAAAAAAATCAGTGTTAGGCATCGTGAATCTCTCTCTCTCTCTCTCTCTCTCTCTCTCTCTCTCTCTGGAATTGTTTCCTTTAACCGTTTCATAGTTTCATTTCTCGTGTGGTTGAAAGTGAGTCATTTGAGCCTGAAAATGAGTCACTTGTGCTTGAAGATGAGTCACTGGGGCCTGAAAGTGACTCCTAGGAACGTGAAAGTGATTCATTTGAGCACGAAAGTAAGTAACTAGGGACTGAAAGGAGTGCAGCCTGAAAGGGAGTTACTGAAGCCTGAAAGAGAGTCACTGATGCCTGAAAGAGGACACTGAAGCCTTAAAGGTAGTCAATGAGGCCTGAAAGCGAGTCACTGAAGCCTGAAAGGGAGTCACTGGAGACTGAAAGTAAGTCACTGAAGCCTAAAAGGGAGTCACTGAAGCCTGAAAGGGAGTCACTGAAACCTGAAAGGGAGTTATTGGAGCCGGAGCGGGAGTCACTGAAGCCTGAAAGGGAGTCACTGAAGCCTGAAAGGGAATCTCTGATGCTAGAAAGGGAGTCATTGAAGCCTGAAAGGGAGTCACTGAAGCCTGAAACGGAGTCACTGAAGCCTGAAAGGGACTCATTGGAGCCGGAAAGGGAGTCACTGAAGCCTGAAACGGAGTCATAGGCGCCTGAAAGAAAATCACTGCAGCCTGAAAGGGAGTTACTGAAGTCTGAAAGAGAGTCATAGAAGCTTGAAAATAAGTCACTGAAGCCTGAAACGGGTTATTAAAGCCTTAAAGGGAGACACTGCAGCCTGAAAATGGGTCACTGAAGCCTAAAAAGGAGTCATCGGGGCCTGAAAAGAAGTCACTGAAGCTGAAAGCGAGTCATCGGGGTCTCAAACGAAGTCACTGAAGCCTGACAGTGTTAAATCCTATCTTAGCCCTCGAAACTCGCCATGATAACTGACTCAGAACTTGCTGTTGAAACTTACGTCGCTAAGACTTTATTTTTGCGATATTTTTTAAAGCAAAGCGACGAAACTTAAATCGTGGAGATTTGTTTCGATATTTTTTCCCTGAAACAACATGGTAAGGATGGAAAAAGGGATGCTGGATTTTTTTCAGCATTTTCATTATACAGGCTGGAGTTTATCACTGGTACACTAGTCAATGACCAGTAAAATCTGCATCGGATTAGTAAAATTTTGGAGTTACTAGTTGGGATGGACTAGTAAAATTTTTCTGACAAACTTGTCTGGGTTTTTCTGGCTGGCACTCGTATTTTCTGGAAAGTTCCAGAAGGTGCATGTCTGTTCCGATTTACATCTTTCCAGAAAATTTTAAATATCCTGGAACATTTTGGATGCATGATTGCCAGAACTTCCCAGAACAATCCTTTTCCAGAATGTTCCAATGCTGGGTATAAATATCAGTGCTGCAAAGACCAGCTTCACCAGTTGTTTGGAACGGCTCATGGAATACACAGCTTGGAATAAAGGATTACATATTCAACCTGTGGATTATTGCAAGGATTACTTCAGCAAGTGATGATTGCTCAGGATACTGTGGACATACAGCCCAGGGACTGTGACACCAGGATTTCTTCGGCCAGCAAGGACTACTGAGGACACAGTTGATGCATACTGCTTGTGAACCTTCCCTGTTATGTACTACTACACTAGATTAGTGGCTTCAGTATGTGGAGATACCTGAAAGAGGTGTCGCAACCACAACCAAAAAGCAAACAAATCCATGAAGAAGCAAAAGCCAAAGATCTGGAGTAGGAACAGAAGTGAAAAAGACAGTTCAAAGAAGAATGGAAAAAGGATCACCCCTGGCTCAAACTGCATCAAGATGAAAATGGAGAGGAAAAGATGTACTGTGATATGTGAATGAAGGTTGGATACAGAAATTAAAAGTATGCTTTTGTCCAAGGATGCTCAAACTTTTGACTAGCGACCATCATGTACCATGCATCCAGCAACCAACACTTATATGCAGCCAATAAATTTGCACATGAAAGCAAACCTACAGAAACACCAGCATACAAAGCCAAACTGAGCTTTAACAAGGCAACATACAAAAAACTTGCAATCCTCTTTCGGACAACCCATGCAATCAACATCCAAGGAAGACCAGGACATGACTATGTCTGGATAAATGAACTCGATGAAGCAAAAGGACTGGGCCTTGGACACAGACTTGAGCTTGCTTGCAAGGGTGCAATCAAGCAAGTTCCATCAGTAGATAAGGTCCTGATAATGCTGTCTGGATGGTATTACATGTACAAAAACAGTGTTGTCAACAGAAAAAAAAAATGAAGAATGCTTACAAGTGCTTTGGTCAAAAAGGTTCTTATCCTCCAAGGACTGGAGGTACAAGATGGGTCAGTCACATTTGTAGAGCTTTGATCAATTTACTCACTGAATACCCTGCAATTCGACTTCACTTTGAGCGGTTTGCTGCATCCAATGAAAAGAGTAAGAGCAAGTCTGAGGACACTGGATTTCTGAAGCTTCTGAGGTCCCGTGACATTGTGTCAATGGCACTGTTCATGCAAGATCTCACAGTTCTTCAAAAGGTCAGCCAGAAGTTCCAGGAAGAAGGTTGAGTAGCAGCAGACATTTCTCTAACAATCAAAGCTGCAGTGTCAAGGACTGAAACACTAGCAAAGAATGATGGTCCATTTCTGAAGAAGCTATCACAGTATGACAACTGCCAAGCTCCTTCTGCTGGACTAAGAACAAGGAATGTCTACAAACTTACTGCATATGGAGACATCGCTACTGACATAGAAACTTGTGGAAGTTTTGTGCATAAAGCTGAAGACCAGATTTGAAGACACAAACCAATACTTGATTCATGCAACTTCCGTTGCAAACTTCAGGCAGTGGCCTGACTAAGAAGATGCCCTTGAAGGATTTGGAGCTAAACAAATCAAGGAACTGGGGGATCGCATCCAAAACCGGTTGCAAAATATTGATGACATTCAAGCTCAGTGGACTTTGCTTCCCATGGCTGTTTGTTTTGTTCTCAAAGAACCCTGAAACACTGAACTGGGAACATGTAAACAAGAGGTTCAAAAAGAATATGGCAAAATTTTGTGCTTGTTTGATCTGATACAAATCCTGCCATAGCGCAGCATGTGAAAGAGGATTCTCCCACATGAAACTGGTCAAGTCTGACAGGAGAACACACATGACTGGGAAAACTTTATCCAATTGCCTCTTGATCAAACTGGAGAGCCCACGCATCAAAGACTTCAACCCTGATCAAGCAACTGATCTTTGGTTCAATGTACGTCCAAGAAGACCAGGAACATCTGGCTCAAATGCCAACGGGCTGATATCCAGTCAGCTGTCAGTTTTGGAAGTACTGTCTGAAGATGACTTGGAGCCAAATGATGGAGAAGGCATCCAGGATCAGAAATATGCAAAAGAAGTTGTGGCTGCTGAAGACAATGCAGCTGAGCCATCACCACCTGTACTGAACTGTGGACTGTTGCAGCAGGCTTGAGATTCTGATTATGAGTCAGAGTACAGCAATGATGTGGAGGACTGTGAAGGTGCTTTTGATATGACTGCTTATTACTGAGATGTAATATTGTGCGTAAAAGTGAAAATTTGTGTTTGTTCAGATAAAATGTAACCCAAAACTGAGCTCTGCAGTAAAAATAATAAATCAGCACTGCAATACGTTGTAATATATAGTTAGTTCACAATTACTGGTACATTTCCTAAAATTGGCTGAGGCAGTTAAATTTGGCCCAGACTAGCAAATTTGGGGGGCTACTAGTCTGCTTGGACTAATTGACTTCGATCCTTAAATCCTAGCCTGGAAATTTTCTGAAGCAACGTGGTAAAAATGGAAACAGGGAGGAAGGATGTTTTTCTTTGATATTTTCTAAAGCAACGTAACGAGGAAAAACATACTTGTTTCTATTACTGGATATATCTCTGCCCCCTGGAAGAATATCGTGTCTGGCTGCTTGTTGGATATACCTGTCTTTTTGACAAACTCACTGTTCGGCTTCGTGATTGTGTACCCTTGAAAACTATCTAACCCTCCCATGATGATGTTACTTCCACTTAATTACATGAATGGAAAAGCAAACAAAATTTTTCTCAAGATCTACTACTGTAAATGCAGCTTTCTGCCTGGAAGTTCTGAAAAGTTTGTATTAGGCAGTGAGACACATACGGCTGCATACCCAAAACGTCATTCCCGGCCACGCGTTGCTCGTTACCCAGAAGTTTTTTTGTCTGCGAAAAAATAAAAAAAAAACATTAAAGTCCCACTCCACCTAGTTCACTCGGCTTAGCACTGGGAAGCTTATGTTCGTTCCCTCAAATGAAGCTGGTGATGATGGGACGTCGTTATGATACGACTGAAGACATCCATTCAGAAACAACAAGGGTCCTTAACAGCGTTGGTAGAGAAGACTTCCTGTGATTCTTTTATCGGTGGCACAAACGTTGGAATGAGAGTCGTATTCCAAGTATGAAGATTTGGTAACATCTCTTCCTTGGTTATTTGACATTACACTTCAGTATCCTCTTGTATGTTACTGTACTGACGCAGACCGAGACGATGTTAAAACGACAGCATAAAAGAATGTTAACGTGTACTGTAATAAGCAAAATAAATCGCTAAGTGGTGTTACAAAGCCTCCTATGCCACCTAGAATATGACTCAAAGTGTGTAGATGCAGGTGGGGATAATTTAAAGGGGATACCTGAAGTATGTATTTATATTTAATAAAAATACGTCAGCCAATCATTTCCAGAACTTTTTGAATTATACATCGTACCGGGAAGTGAGGCGTTGGAGAGGGATGCCTTCACGTGGTGGCACCCATTTAACCGATAAAAAACATCTCTCAACTCCCTTCATATCCCCTGACATGATTATGGCGGACTGCAGGAGAGGTGTAGCTTCAGTCTGCAGTCCACCGGGTTCACGGTTAGCTGAGGCTGGGACCAAAACAACAGCTACCAGGATGTGAGAAATAGAAACAGAGTCGATTCGGGTGGAAAAGACGCAGCATGACACAACTATATATATATTTTTTACTTCCAGTTAAAGGTCACAGTGGCAACAGGGATTATTAAAAGCGAAAGCGGGACGGCGATATATATATAGAGAGAGAGAAGGAGAAGGAGAGGGAAGGATGGAAATGGAATCAAGGGAAGGAAGAAAGCAGGAAGTGAAGGAAATGACTGGGAAGGGGAAAGGAGAATCAGGAGGGAAGAGCAGGGTGAAGTAGAGGGAATGAAAAAGAGAGTTATAGGAAAGAAAAGAGTAAAGGAAGAGATGCGAATACAAGGGGAAGAGAGCGAAGAAAAAAGTTGGAAGAAAGGAAAGAAAGGAGGGAAGGGGTGAAAGAGAAACGGATACGGGGAGAAAGGCGCAGAGAGAGGATGCGACACGACTAAAGGTTTTATATCGAGGTGAAGGTCAGAAAGGCAGTCGGAATTCAGGGATCATCACGAATCTCTCTCTCTCTCTCTCTCTGTCGTGTGTGTGTGTGTGTGTGTGTGTGTGTGTGTGTGTGTGTGTGTGTGTGTGTGTGTGTGTGTGTGTGTGTGTGTGTGTGTGTGTGTGTGTGTGTGTGTGTGTGTGTGTGTGTGTGTGTGTGTGTGTGTGTGTGTGTGTGTGTGTGTACCAGATAGATACACAGATGAGAGAGAGAGAGAGAGAGAGAGAGAAAGGGGGGGAGGTCATTCAAGGTCTGACAGCTTGGGCTGTCTAATTGGTGAAATATTAAGAGTACGAGTATATACCAAACGAGGAAGAAGGCAATTTCTTCTCGTCTCAATACGCAGTATCTTTAGTTTGCATGTAACTGCAATGAACGTTCGCTGCCGTTATCTATATGAATAAGAATATTATATATATATATATATATATATATATATATATATATATATATATATATATATATATATATATATATGAGTATATACCAGTATACCTAGAGTATTTCAGCGTAACCTAACCTCAGCCAAAATTATCCCAACCTTAATTAACCAACCCTAATTAAAACTCATTTCACGAATTCCCTAGGGATTTCATGAAATCACTGGTTACACAAATTCCCTGTAATACAGTATATATCTATCTACCTCTCTATCTATCTATCTATCTACATCTATCTATCTATCTATCTATCCATCTATAAACATTCATTATCCAATCCTATGTTGCCCCAAGAGGAGTGTAGGAGCCAGAGGCTAGGCAAGTTGGTCCTGACAAGTAAGATGAGAGTGACCAGCCTCACTCATCCCTGAATGGCGATATGTGAGAATTATACACGATTCCGTTTACTTCTTTCTTCCCATCTATTTCCCATCCTTCATTTATTTATTCTTGAGTTACTCATTATCTTCCTTATTTTCTTTATTCTCCCTCCCTCCCTCCTCATCACATCCCTCCTTAGTCTTTCCTTTCATTCCTTCCTTCCTTCCTTCCAACCATACTTTATTTCCATCCTCGCTACTCTCTTCAATCACTTCTCAGTTATTCTTTTCCTTCCCCACTCCTCTCACTCTCTCCTTCCTTCCCCCTCTCCTGTCACTCTCTCTTTCCTTCCTCTCATTTTTCTTCCTTTTTCCTCCCCTCTTTCTTCCATTCTTTCCTATCACGCCCACATACAGCCATTATTAGAAGCTGCAGAGTGTGTTTAATCACTCCTACGTCCCTCCCCCTCCCTCTATCCTCCTTCCCTCTTATCACTCACTGTCTCCTCCCTTCCTCCCTCCTCCCTCCCTCTTATCATTCAATTGCTACCTCCCTCTCGTTGCTTCCTCACTCCATTCCATCCATCCCTAATATCATTCATTGCCTCCCTCCCTCTCCCATCATTCACTGCCTCCCTCCATACCTTCCTCCCTGCTTTTCATTCAGTAACATCCTTCCTCCCTCTCATCATTCACCTCATCTCTCCATACATCCCTACGTCTCTTCATTCACTGACTCCTTCTCTCCACTCTTCCTCCCCTCTCATATTTCCCTGCTTCTCTGTCTCACATCATTGACTCCCTCTCTCCATTTCTATATCCCGCTCCTCATTTCTTCCCTTCCTCCCACTCATTCACAGCCTCCCTTCATCCCTCCCTCCCTCCCTCCCTCCCTCACTCTCATCATTCACAGCCACCCTCCCTCCCTCCCTCCCTCACTCCCTCTCATCATTCACAGCCTCCCTTCGACCCTCCCTCCCTCCCTCCGTCTCAACATCCACAGCCTCCCTCCCTCTCATCATTCACAGCCTCCCTTCGACCCTCCCTCCCTCCCTCCGTCTCAACATCCATAGCCTCCCTCCCTCTCATCATTCACAGCCTCCCTTCATCCCTCCCTCCCTCCCTCACTCCCACTATAATTCACAGCCTCCTTTCATCCCTTCCTCCCTCCTTCCCTGTCATCATTCACAGCCTCTCTCCATCCCTCCCTCCCTCCCCTCCCAATATCATTCACAGCCCCCCTTCATTCCTCCCTCTCATCATTCACAACCTTCTTCCCTCCCTCTCTCCCTCACATCATTCACAGCCTCCCTTCATCCCTCCCTCCCTCCCTCCCACTATCATTCACAGCCTCCCTTCATCCCTCCCTCTCTCCCTCCCACTATCACTCACAGCCTCCCTTCATCCCTCCCTCCCTCCCTCCCACTATCATTCACGGACTCCCTTCATCCCTCCCTCTCTCCCTCCCACTATCACTCACAGCCTCCCTTCATCCCTCCCTCTCTCCCTCCCACTATCATTCACGGCCTCCCTTCATCCCTCCCTCTCTCCCTCCCACTATCATTCACGGCCTACCTTCATCCCTCCCTCCCTCCTTCCCTGACATCATTCACAGCCTCCCTCCATCCCTCCCTCCCTCTCATCATTCAAGGTTTCCCTCCATCTCTCCATCCTTCCTCCCCTCTCGTCATTTACAGCTTCCCTTCCTCCCTCCCTCCCTCACACGCACCATTCACAGCCTCCCTTCATCCCTCCCTCCCTCCCTCCTACTCACCATTCACAGCTTCCCTTCATGCCTCTCTTCCTCCCTCCCACGCATCATTCACAGCCTCCCTTTCTCCCTCCCTTCCTCTCTCCCTCTCATCATTCACAGCCTCCCTCGTCTCATCATTCACAGCCTCCCTCGCCTCATCTTTCACTGGTTTCCTGCCTCTATCTCTCCATCCCTACCATCGATCACAGTCTCTATCTCTCAACCCTTCGTCATTCATTAGATCTCTCCATCTCATCATTCACTGCCTCCATCTCTCTCTCTCTCTCTCTCTCTCTCTCTCTCTCTCTCTCTCTCTCTCTCTCTCTCTCTCTCTCTCTCCCCTCCCTCCCTCTCTCTCTCTCTCTCTCTCTCTCTCTCTCCGTCATCATCATCATCATTTACAGATTTCCACTCTTCTGTTCTCCCATCCTTCCCTCTCCCCTCTCTTACCTCTCCTATCCTCACCTCCCCATCCTCTTCCTTTCTTCTTCCCTCTCCCGAATTCACTTTTCTCTGCCTCCTTCACCCTTCTCTCTTCCTCCCTTCCTCTTTCTTCTTCCCTTCTCTCTCCGTCCTTCCCTATTCTCTCCATCCCTCTTTGTCCTTCTTCCCTCCCTCCTCCTACCATCACTCACCACTGCCTTCCACCCACAGTCTTGCCCCCTCCTAATACGGTGTGTGAGGGTAATGCAGCTCTCACGCACACCATAGCTAACACCCAGTATGATGTACACCGCAATGTATCTCTCACTCCTTCCCTTCCTTCTCTCTCTCTCTCTCTCTCTCTCTCTCTCCTCCTGCCTCTTCTCTTCTCCTGTTCCTCTCTCTCTTTCTTCCTATCCATCTATCCATGTTTACACTTCCTTCTCATCCTCTACATTTCTCATTCCCTCGTTATCACTGTTTCCTCTCCTCTTTCCTTCTCTGCCTGCCGTTACTTAATCTCTCCCTCCTCTACTATACTTTTCATTTTCCCTTTCTCTGCTACTCCTTTCCATTCCCTCCTTATCGTCCTCATCCCCCACCCCTTCTCTCTCTCTCTCTCTCTCTCTCTCTCTCTCTCTCTCTCTCTCTCTCTCTCTCTCTCTCTCTTCATTTCTTTCTTTTTTCCCTTCCTCTCTCCAACGGCATCCTTCCTGTTCTTCCCTCCCTTCCATTCTAGTTCTCCTTATTTACCACTCACCCTTTCCTTCCTCTCCCTTCCTTCTCATATTTCTCCCTCCCTCTTCCTTTCTATCCATCTTTACTTTCTTATCCATCCTCCCCGTTTCTCTTTTCCTTTTCCCTTTCTTCGTTACATCTCCCTTTCTCTTTCCTTTCTCCCTTTTTCCAATCCAATCGCATCCCTTTCCCTTCCCTTCAGTCCTCTCCTCCTTCTCTGCTTACTAACCACCCTCACTGACTCACAGTAAGGAAGTGCTAAATATACTGCTTTTCGCTCCAAAATTTGACGTTCTTTGTAAACTCTGATCGATTTTTGCATTATAGAATTAAAATAAATCCTCTACAATGAAAGGTCTATTCAATCTATTTCTTAAAGTCTTTAGGTAATGTATATAATTAATCCCTTCGCCCCGATGACTTCGTGAGCCCAACACTCTTCTCTGTCGCGTGAAATAATCGAATAACTTGACGGAGCTGGTTTGTTAAGAAGCCTTGTGGTCCGGAATCTTTCAGTGACTGTTTATGCTACATCAAAAGTGCTCAGACAACACAGAGGCGCCAAGATCAGACCATGACCTTGACCCGTGACCGTCATCTTTTTCGATCTGCATCCAAAGAGAAATACCGCTTTCCATCCCCATAATCAATGACCCGTATTCTCATCAGATAAGGAAGCTCTATAACACCTTAGCTTTTCGATTTATTTCTGTATGATCCATTTTAATAAGTCGTGTATCATATTTATGCAATCTGTTTCGATAATACAAAGGAACAAACATTATCCAAGGGAGTAATAAGATGTAACATGCAAAATAAATCGCCAGGGAAGAGGTGTTGGTAAGCTTTCTCATCCTACGAGAATAAGGGTTTAATTACTCGTATGAGAAAACTTTGATCCATCGCACATCTGATCAGGCGTTCACGATACAACGCTGCACCATGAACACTGGCAATGACCCGCGACCCTGACCTTTGACAGGTTTTAAATAAATTCGACTGTCTCTTCCCAAACTCCTTTCTCTTTCCCTTCTCCTTTTTCTCTTCTCTTTCGCATCTCTTTCTCTCCCATCAGATATTCTCTTATCCTTCCTCCTCCCCCTCCCCTTCAATACTCGCTGCCTTCATTAACATGCAGTAAGGAAGTGCTCAGTATATTGTTTTTTGCTCCAAAATGTGGCAGTTTTGATCCAGGTTATATCCGGGCATTCATGAAACATACACACATACATTCATACATATATGGATAGAAACGGACTCGATCAAAATTCAGCGTCGCTAAAATACATTGTCGTCACCAGCCCGTCCTGCAACCCCTTGACTAAAATAACGATGAAGTTTTATTGTAGTCTGTTCTTGCTACCACAGGAGATTGTTTAGCTCAGATATTCCAAACTGCCAGGGTTAGATACACGCTTGATTATTCTTTTATCACAACAGGTCTCCCATAAGGCAAAGATAAATCGTCTGGCGGCGGTAAGAATATGATCACAGTAAAGGACCAGTTCTTTCATATGATGAATTTTTTTTTTTTCCTTCGTTACCTGACCTGATAAATTTGTTCAGATTAGGGGAGACTCTACAAACTGAAGAGCTTACATATACCTTCCATCACCCCCTTGCCACAAGAGGTCTCCCCAGGTAAAAGAAGAAGAAAAGATCATCTGGCCTTAGCAAAAAATAAAACTTTAATTCATGTAGACCGGGGATGTTTTCATATTTAGTCTTGCCATCATCTGACAAGTTTATTCAGTTAGAGATAAGTCTTCAAATGGCAGGGGTTAGATGCAGCCTTCACTATAAGAGGCCTTTCCTAAGCTGAATATAATCGTCTAGTATCAGCAAAAATAACTAAAAAGGACGTCACTCGCGCTAAAAAGGTTTTATCGTAATCACAGCTAAACCCCGTGAATCCACTAACGTATTTTCTCTCTTGCTCTCCACAGATTTTGATTTAGCATTCGACTACTGAAAGAAAGGGCTAAATACAGCTTTTATTAACCTTTTCAGTCGGAAGACGTCTAGTTCCATTATATTCTTGTCACGCCCAGATGACTTTATTCAATTTAGAAAGGTATGCTAATAGTAGAGGGTTAATGAAGGCTTTATCTCACCCCTCTAGATCGAAAAAGGTCTACAAAAATCAAGAAAATTGTCTGAACGTAGGTAACTACAGACAAAAAATCGTAATTAGACTACAGGGGGTAACTTCTTCACTATTAAACATCTGTTCTAAAGTTAAATACAACAGTCTGGTGGTGGAAGGGACAAAAATGCACCGTAGTGAAAGTTTAACATGCCACCCCTGACAGTTACCAGTTTTGTGAGCCCGACGCTGCTGACTGTCCAGTGAATATTTTACACGTTCAGTACTACCATGGCCTTTGTACTCTCTCTCTCTCTCTCTCTCTCTCTCTCTCTCTCTCTCTCTCTCTCTCTCTCAGGCAGCTTATTTGATATACCATGCCTGACTCTTGATTTACTTCCTTCACAACTATTTTTTTTTTTTTTTAGTGTGGGTACTAGAGAAATTATTTTACACAGCTGAAGGGATATTTTGGCTTGTGATTGAGTTATAAATCTTCTTCATTAAACCACTGCATTTCTTTATTTTTATTTTTATGTTTTGCCACCTCTCAGACAGTTTTCGTGAAGACACCTCGTGACTTACCTCATGTGACCACCGTATTAACCTAGTGGATATGAATGTTTCTCTTTCCTGCTCGTGTATTGAGAAACATTATGCAGCTCAGAAGAGAATTTAACCATGAGGGTTTGTTTTTATAATAATAACCACCATCACCACCACAGCCACCACAATCACCAGCACCACAACAACTATAACAATAACAAAACAACAATAATAATAATAATAATAATAATAATAATAATAATAATTATTATTATTATTATTATTATAATCCATCCATCCATCCATCCATCATTCAATCCTACATTGCCCCACGAGGAGCGTAGGAGTCCGTGGCTAGCAGTTGGTCCCGACATTTAAGATGAGAGTGACCAGCCTCACTCATCCCTGAGTGGCATTACATGAGCAATCAACCACAACCACCCCTTGGATATAAAACTTCACCGGCTCAATCCGATTGGAGCGCAATAATTACTCACTAAACCACCAGGCGCCATAATGTGGTTATATGGTTACCACCCAGCGTAGTAAATGGTTTCCTGGTGTACATGAAACCATTTGGCTTGTCACTCAGTGTAGAGTCACCCACAGGCAGAAGGAAGAGGAAAGAATGAAGGAAAGAAAGACAGAAGTGGAAGTGTAAAGTTACCCATAGGCAGAAGGACAAGGAAAGAATGAAGTAAAGGAAGACAGAAGAGAATGGAAGGAGAGAAGGATGGAGGAGAGGAAAGGGCAGACACCCGACAGCGGCACTGCATCGAGTGAGTAGATGGTGAGCGCCCCCACCTACCACAAACTAGTAAGTAATAATAATAATAATAATAAAATAGTTGTTGCTGTTGTTGTTATACACGTGCTCACAGCGCGCAAGGAGGTGTTATGTTTTGAGTGGTGTGTGTGTGTGTGTGTGTGTGTGTGTGTGTGTGTGTGTGTGTGTGTGTGTGTGTGTGTGTGTGTGTGTGTGTGTGTGTGTGTGTGTGTGTGTGTGTTTGTGTCCAATTTCAACCAAGCTAGGTGGGAGGGTTGAAACTCAGCAACCGAGGAAACAAACTGTTTTTGAGAACAATAGGTTAAAAGAACAAAGTCACAGACTGTCAAAACGCTGACTAAGCAAAATAATTTATAAAAATTTTGGTTCACTTGAGATCAAACTTAAGGGCTGTATTGAGGGTGAGGCACTAATGAAGTGAGTCAGTTTTCAGAACAATCAGTAATAATTCAAGGTCACAGGGTAAGGTCAGAGTTTGCCCCGTGTCTCCGTGCGTGAACAGACTAAAACAGGTTTCACCTGACATGGATTTAAAAGCTTGGTGGATAAGTTGAGGATCACCCAAGAGGCTTACCTATTTTTTTGAATAGGTCAAAGGTCATGGTCAAATGGCTAGGTCACCTTAAATAGTTTTTATCCGATGCAGGCTAAATTATGTGGAAGGGTTCAAACTAAAAGAAAAAGGATAGAGTTATTCGATTCTGAAAATCTGTCAAAGGTGAAGGTCACAGGGAAAGATCAAAGGTCGAGGTTACTCAGCAAATCAACTAAAAAAAGTTCTGATCTGTACTGAACCAAAGCTGATGGAAAGGTTAAGGGTTTGGCGAGAATGTAGTTGTTTTATTTTGAGAGTATTTTGTCTAAGGTCAAGATCACAGAGAAAAGTCATATATGTACTCGATCCTTACACTATTGATGAACGCGGGTGTTACACTCTGAGTGCCCACTGACATTGTTTTTGTTGTTGTTATTTATTACTATTATCATTATCCGAATTTAATTTTACCATTGTTTTCGTGTCCGGACAAGAGTATATCCTATTTCACGAAGTTCAAGAGAAACCCTCGTAGTGACGGAGTGAATGGAATTTTTCGCAACCACAGGACCACAGTCACAACCACATTCACAATCACAACCACAGGCACTACCGTACCACAACCTGAACTACAGTCACTACCACAGCCAAGCCACAATCACTTTACCGCAGCCACAGCCATTACCACTACCACAACCACTACCACAAAATCAATACTACAGCCACTACCATATAATCGATACTACCGCCACTACCACAACCTCAATGCCAACCACAACCACAACGCTTACCACAACCACACAGTCACAACTATTAACCAGGAGAGCACCCACACAGCTCATACCTCCTACAACGCCAATAAAAATATGATTTATTGCTGTAATTATTCTGTCCTACCAGACGAATACTTTTACGGTCTCACAGAGTCAATCAATTCTACGGTCTCGTCTGCCCTGTTAAACAAAAAGAGGGAGCGCATACTTCCACCCACGCCAGGAAAAAATATGATTTTTCCTTGCATTCGGATGCGGGCTCACTCAGTTTAATAAGGTCTTCCGTGACCCACTGCCCACCAATCTACCACACTTAATTGAAATCAGGTACAGTAAAAAGTTCCTGGGATATACTGTACAGAAAGAGACTGAAGAAATACACACAGGTAGATGCATATCATCTGTCGAACTTCGTTGATGGAGGTAATAAAATAGGTCACAATCACAACCGCAACCAAAACCACCACCACACTAACCTTGCTCTGTGTGGTCCAACGATGAGATCATGCTGTGATGATGCTGTAAGTGCCGAGTCTGGCAGCTGACCCGTAGACACTCCCAAAGGTTTGTTGCACTCGCCTGGAGGGAGGACGACAACGAAATTAGGTGAAAATACAGTGTCCATTCATTTTTTTTTTATGCTTCGGGTTATTCAACGGGTAATTTTGAGTTAATTATTAAAATACAATGTGTAGCAAGAGATTTTCTTTTTTTTAGAAACATCAGGTGGCTAATCTACGGTTAATTTTGAATAAATGTTTTCACTGAATGTGTCAGACTCTCAAGCATTACGGAGCGAATGACAAATGAACTTACGAGTGAAGTATGAGGAAGACAATTTTCACTCATAAAATAATCGGTAACTGTAATCTTCATAACAGCTGAGAATTGGATCCGTATTGCTGCAACATGAAATATTAGCCGTATAATAACCTCATGAAGTTTCTAAGAAACCTTGAGGGACACTCTATACAGTATATAGCACTGGTGGTACACTGTGTCTCTTATACAGGTAACCTATGCCAATGAGCCAGACTTCGGATTATTCAGCTAATTCTGAATAAGAACTATTTGATCAACATGGGTCCAATTCTAAACCATTATGAAGACAGCTGAAGACCTTATATAGAGGATAATGGTAAATTATTCACTCAATAGGTCATATGTAATTGGATCTATGTAACTGTTGAAAATTAAACCCAAGTAGATACAGCATTTCTTAAAATTAGTTCAAGAACCTCCTGAAGATTAGTACACGTTTTAAGGTAAACCCTGTTAATCCTATTAATCGAAATTAATCTGCTTTCTATAAGGCTGAAAGCTGATTTGCTAGCATGAGACATCTACCACTGTACAGAAGGAAAGTCTGTGTTCAATGCCCACTTAACGTTTTCAGCTACAGTTGTGGGCTCTTGTATCTGAACCGAGATTTGCAAATTTTACTATCCATGAAACTATATACCGGTATATATATATATATATATATATATATATATATATATATATATATATATATATATATATGTATTAATGATGGTCTGAATGTATGTTTTTCAACATTCGTGAATGCGAATGAGAATATTCTGTCTGATGACGTTCAAACGTGAGTTATTCATATTTTTCTGTACAAATTAACTTCACTTTAAGAGTTTCAGCCAGAGAAAATTGGATGAAAAAATTTTTTGTCAATTTTCTGTTACCAGGATGCAGGACGAGGACCCAAATCTTACCTGGGATATCCGGCACGTCCTGGACGAACTTCGACAGTACCTAAAACGATCACGTCAGACAGGCTCTCTCTCTCTCTCTCTCTCTCTCTCTCTCTCTCTCTCTCTCAGAGAATCTGGAGATTTAGAGCATTTTTTTTTTTCTGGTTGAGCTAAAAATCAAGAGATTACCCATTTTTAAATAATAAATCATGAGAATCTGTCATTAGGCAAATAATCTGGAGAAATCCAAAATTTTCTGAGAATCTGGCAACACTGCATAAAGCAGCAAACAGCCCTAGCTTGCTTGGCACAGCTGCCTGGTTGGCAACACTAGTCTAGAACACTTTTCGACTCATGCTTTTAACTCTTTATTTGATTTTCTATAAATTTTATTAAGTTACATTAATAAAAATCACAAAAGTATTTCCGTGGTAGCATGTGATTGCAAATGTGAATTCATATATAAAAAAATATGCAAATATTTGCAAATGCGAATGCAAAGGCGTATATTTAGACCATATATATATATATATATATATATATATATATATATATATATATATATATATATATATATATATATATATGAAGCGGGCTCTTGTAACTGAATCGAGATGTGCAAAACATACTAGCCTTAGCATTAGACATTCATTCATTCATTCATCATCCAATCCTACATTGCCCCATGAGGAGTGTAGGAGCCCGGGGCTAGGCAAGTTGGTCCTGACATTTAAGATGAGAGTGACCAGCCTCACTCATCCCTGAGGGGTGTTAACGTGAGCAATAAACCCCAAGCATCCGTTGGATATAAACCTTCACCGGCTCAATCTGATTGGAGTGCTGTGATTACCCACTAAACCATCAGGCGCCATAATTTGGTTAAATGGTTACCACCCAGCGTAGTAAATGGTTTCCTGGTGTACAGGAAACCATTTGGCTTGATACTCAGTGTAGAGTCACCCACAGCCAGAAGGAAGAGGAAAGAATGAAGGAAAGAAAGACAGAGGAGGGAGTGTAAAGTCACCCGTAGGCAGAAGGACGAGGAAAGAATGAAAGACAGAAGAGGATGGATGGAAAGAAGGATGGAGGAGGAAAGAAGGATGGAAAGGAGAGGAAAGGGTAGACACCCGAGATCAGCACTTCATCGACAGAGTGGATGCAAATAAATAAATAAAAAGTGAGTGAGAGAGACATACACACAGACAGACAGACTGCATATTCGGTTATGGAGATCGCGCGCAAGTCCTTAGGCTAAGCATTCACACTCGCACCCCCTCACACAAACATGCATCCAAACGGGAACGCAAGCACGCACTCACCCCCCCCCCCGACACATACGCACCCCCCGACACGCACGTACTGTACGTACCCTCACACACACACACACACACACACACACACACAGGCGCAATCGCGAGCTCACTGTTTTGTTTTTCCGAACAAATGGACGTGATGCAATGTGGTGTAAAGTGACTTAATTAGCGTTTAATAGTATACTCACCCAACCAAAGAGCAGAGGAGTCGTGCAGCAGTGCCAGCAGCAATACCGGCAGGTGACCTCTCATTGTCCTTGGTTAGCAGATAGGCAGGTAATCAGTTTGGTGGGTAATTATTCACGTATTGTTATTTACTCGATCTACCTCTTCCTCTTTATTAATAACTAATCAGATCCGTAGGTAACGATCCACTATTTTGTTTTGTACTAATCCTATCCTCATTATTCCCCACAATTTCAGTTTCTTTTTCACATCAGTTTATCAACACATTTCTAATTAACTTATTTATATGCAGACTGAAATACTTCGTCATATAATTTCTTGTCATTCTCAGCATTTTCAAAACACTGCTAAAAAAAAAAAAAAAGCGTATTTACACACAAATTACATCCAGCATTTCACGACATATATTTTCACAACACTATGCATCTCACACTTTTCAGAGTTTATCAGTACTTGTAGTCAGACTGAATTTTGTTGTATCGACTCAAGACACGTTACTTCTCTACCTCTTTTAGTTCCACTCACTCAAGATTCTCTTATTCCTCTAGATTTCACTCTTCACTCTATCCTCTGCTTCTCCACCCGTCGACCCTGCAAAGACAAAAATCATCTGCATTAGAGAGGACGTAATTCTATCCTAGAGAACACTAATGTTAATGATATAAAAGTGCTGGAGAGAGAGAGAGAGAGAGAGAGAGAGAGAGAGAGAGAGAGAGAGAACAGATTATTGGAAGGATTATTATTATAAACTCCCAATTCTGTGGAGTTCTTGTTGAAATTGTAGATATTATTATTATTATTATTATTTAATTATTTTTTATTTATTTTATTTTTTAGAGGGGGGAGGGATATCAAGAAGGCTGGCATTCCAGGACCGATAGAGATAGAGACTTGAAATTTTCATGAGTGATGTAACTTGGTTACAAACTTCTTTTGGCACATTTTTCCCCCTAGCATTAGCGCCCTCTGTTATTTATTTTATTTTTTTCAGTTTTTGCTCTCCTGCACAGCAAAAACTACGGAATCGATTGCTTAGCAAATGTTCCAGTATATGGTCGTCAAAATATACTAGACCACATGGGTATTGATACTGAGATCCAGCTGATGCTTTTTGAGATATTGGGGAAAATCAGAATGGCCGCCTCATGCTTGACAGTGCTAAATCGGAAAATATTTGGCCAATTTTGACCAAACTCTGTGGAAATGTAGTGGGGCATAAGTGAACATGACCTGCATAGTATGAATGACCATGACCTTGATCTGAATGTCACAGGCCAAAATCCGTAAAAAAAAACTTTGCCATACCAAAATTCACATTATATTAGGTCTCCAGGGATAACATATTCCAGAATCCTAAGAGTGCCTACTTTTCAAGAATTCATAACAAGAATTAGGACAAATCAATATTTTTTTACGCTTTTTGATAATTTTTGGAACTACCATCAAAATACTGTGTACATTACAAAGATTGTACACAATATCAGATGTATAAGTGTGGATTTTTTTTTTTTTTTTTGTCCTAATCTGGAATGTGGAGTTCTTTGAATATTGCTTCAGCAATTTCAGAATTCTATATATATTTATTATTATTATTATTATTATTATTATTACTACTGCTATCATCATCATCATCATCATCATTATTATTATTATTATTATTATTATTATTATTATTATTATTGTTGTTGTTGTTGTTGTTGTTGTTGTTATGGAATCTTTCTCGTTTCAGTCCATAATCGAACCAGTTATTTTACTGGTGTTCTGTAATTTTATCCCACCTATGGAAATGGTTTTCTTCAAAGACACTTCCGTCGGTAATCATTACTAACGGAGATACATTTTTCTTTTTAATCTAGCCAGCTGGCGGCCAGAAGGAGTTACATGATTACTGTAGCCAATCACCGACTGAGTTGTTGCCACCTGGCAAATCAGTTTCGACATGACCTCTACGAAAGTGACAGCCGCTCTCCCACTTTTTTATTTTTTTTTTTTTTTTTATTTTAATGTGAGGTCGAAAACTATGGTAACTTTTGGTTATGCTTCGGTTTGGGCTGAGTTGCTTGGGTTTAGCATTGGGTCAGAGTAGACTAACGCCGAAAAATTGCTTGTTCATTCATTCATTGCCAGACGCCATGTATCCCAGACGGGGTGGCCAATGGCTTAGAGTTAATTGTTTTACAGGGAGGGGCACTAATCCTCCACCAACCCCACTTGACACGTAGGGATGCCAACAGCATCTGGTGTTCCCAGGCGGTAATTCATTTATTTATGGGGCATATCTCAAGGACTTTATTATTATTATTATTATTATTATTATTATTATTATCATTAGTGGAAGGATTAGTGGAAGGATTATTATTATGAACTCCCAATTCTGTGGAGTTCTTGTTGAAATTGTAGATATTATTATTATTTTGAAAGATTGTTAAATGTAGAGGAGGAAAGGGTGGCTGAGATTGTGGCGGATGGAAGGGTGCAAGGAATAAATGTGTTGGGAGAGTTGAATGATTCTTTGATCACGAAGGAGGAAGTGGAGAAGGCAGTAAAGGAGATGAAAACAGGGAAAGCTGCAGGTATGGATGGGTGTGCTGTGGAATGCCTGAAGGGTGGTGGAGTGACTATAGTTGACTGGTTAGTAAGATTGTTGAATGTGTGCTTTCAGAAAGGTATGGTGCCAATTGACTGGGCAAGTGCTTGTGTGGTCCCGTTGTATAAAGGCAAGGGTGATAAGTATGAATGTACTAGCTTTAGGGGCTTAAGTCTGCTGAGTGTTGTAGGTAAGGTGTTAATTATGAGAATTAGAGAGGGTACAGAGGGAGTGATTAGTGATGAGCAGTGTGGCTTTAGGAGAGGGAGGGGATGCGTTGATCAGGTGTTTACTGTGAGACAAGTGTGTGAAAAGTATATAGCGAAAGGCAAGGATGTGTTTTGGGCATTTATGGATTTAGAGAAAACGTATGATAGAATTGATATGGAGGCTTTGTGGACTGTTTTAAGATTGTATGGTATTGATGGTATGTTACTAAAAGGGGTGAAAAGTTTTTATGTAAATAGTAGAGCGTGTGTAAGAGTGGGAAATGTTGTGAGTGATTGGTTTCCCATGAGAGTGGGGCTGCAACAGGGATGTGTGATGTCGCCTTGGTTTTTTAATATTTACATGGATGGTGTTGTAAGGGAGGTGAATGCAGGAGTTTTATGTGGTCTGAGTCTGGTAAATGTTGATGGTGGAGAGTGGAATCTGAAGCAGCTGCTGTTTGCAGATGATACTGCACTGGTGACTGATTCAGAGAAGAGATTGAGACAGTTGGTAGAGGAGTTTGGAAGGGTGTGTGAAAGGAAGAAATTGAAAGTAAACGAGAATAAGAGTAAAGTGATGAAGTGTACGAGGTTGATAGATGGTAGGGAGATGAATATAGTTTTGAATGGTGAGTTGCTTGAGGAGGTAGATTGTTTTAAATATCTAGGGTCACATGTTGCTGTGGATGGAAGAATAGATGCAGAAGTGAAGTTTAGAATAAATGAAGTAGAAAAGGTGCTGGGAGGAATGAAAAAAGTGTTTAAATGTCGTTCGCTTAGAATGGATGTAAAGACAAGGCTGTATGAGGGTGTTGTGGTACCGACTGCATTATATGGGGCTGAAACATGGAATATGGGTGTAGCAGAGAGGGAAAGTTTGAATGTAATGGAGATGAGGTGTCTAAGGAGTATGTGTGGAGTGACGCGTATGGATCGAGTGCGAAATGATGAAGTGCGAAGGAGAACTGGAGTTGTTCGGGAGATGGCTGGTAGAGTTGAGCAGAGGGTGTTGCGATGGGCACATGGAGAGAATGGATAATGAGCGATTGGTGAAAAAGATAACTAGATCTGATGTGAGAGGTGTAAGGCTGAGAGGAAGACCACGAATAGGATGGATGGACAGTGTGAAGAGAGCGCTGGATGCGAGAGGGATGTCTGTTGAGCAAGGAAGAGTGGCTGTGCGTGATAGAAATAAATGGAGAGAAATTGTGAATGAATAAGTGATGATGCAGCCCTGAGGGGATATTCTCCCCCATTTGGTCTGATCGGCTAGTCAGGTCAGGTGCGGGTAAGGGGATGGGTCTGTTATGATGTGGCAGGGGTAAACCAGTTCTGCTGTCGGGCCCTGCTGCGGATGTCACTGATTGCATTGTGCAGTTGACCCTTGTGCGGTGTGGTGCGGTGAGGATCTGTCCGTTCTCCCCTTTGGGGCTAAGATGTGCATGAATGTGTTTTAATGGATGAGTAAATGGAAAGTGTGTCGTCCTGTCTCGGCTACCTCCCTTTCCTTGGGGGAAGCAGCCTAGGTATATAGATAGATAGATAGATTATTATTATTATTATTATTATTTATTTATTATTTGTTATTTTTTTTTTTTTTGAGAGGAGGGAGTAGATGGGAAGTTGTTGAATGCTGTGAAGAGTATGTATGATGGTGCTAAGGCTGCAGTGCGTGTGGATGGTGAACTGAGTGAATTTTTCTCTTTGAAGGTTGGGTTGAAACAGGGATGTGTCATGTCTCCATGGTTGTTCAATATGAACATGGATGGGGTAATAAAAGAGGTACAAGGTAGGGTAGTGGATGTTAGAGTGGCCCTGGTGAGAGAGGATAGTGGTTGGAAACTCCCTGTACTGTTGTTTGCCGATGATACTGTGTTGTTGAGTGAAGACGAAGGAGAGCTGCAAGGCTTGGTGGATGAGTTTGGAAGAGTGTGTAAGAAACGGAATCTAAAGGCGAATGTAGGGAAGAGTAAAGTGATGGTCTTTGCGAGAGGTGAAGTCAGTGAATGTACAGCGAGGTTGGTTGGTGAGGAAATGGAGAATGTGAGTACGTTTAAGTACTTGGGTAGTGTGATGAGTAAGGATGGAGGTTTGGAAGGTGAAGTGCTTGAAAGGGTACAGGAGGGAAGAAAGGTTGCTGGTTCTTTGAAAGCAGTGATAAGAAACAGGGAAGTGAGCATGGAAGTGAAAAAGTTACTACATGAAAGTATTGTGATACCAACTCTAACGTATGGAAGTGAAGCTTGGACGTTGTTGGAAGGACACAAGTCAAGAGTGAGAGCAGTGGAAATGAGTTATTTAAGAGGAGCCTGTGGAGTCACATAGAGAGACAGGCTGACGAATGAGGATATAAAGGAGCGTTGTGGTATGGATGTGGATGTGATAGGAAGCGTTATGAGGAACACACTGAGGTGGTTTGGCCATGTGGAGAGGATGGAGGGTGAAAGACTGACGAAGAGAGTGTATGTGAGTGAGGTGGAGGGGGGAAGAGGGAGGGGGAGGCCGGGGATGAGATGGAGGGATAGGGTGGAGAGGTATATGAGAGAGGGGTGTGTGAGTTGGAAGCAGGGCAATGGAATGGCGGGGGACAGGGCGACGTGGAGGCGATTTGTTTGTGGCCACCCCAAACGGGATTGAGGCGTCTGGCAATAAATAGATAGATAGATTATCATTATTATTATTATTATTATTAACCTGAACAACACTGCAAGAAGTACTCGTCTTTAACAGTTGGATGCACTAGATAATACGAGTATGATGCATCGGTTATGTTCATGTCCCTCTCCTTGCCCCTGTGTTTGTCCCAGCCCCCTGATTTAGCCCCAGTCCTTTTCCTGTCCTCATTTACTGTATGTACTGCCTGTCTTGCACCTCACCATGTCCATGTAACTCCACCTTCCTCTGCTCCTGTCCTTCCTCTGTTTAACGTCCCTGCCGTTGCTCCTGTCACGTCTTTTGTTAATTTCGCTGCCCTGTCCCTGCCCCTGCCCCTGCCCCTGTCATTTTATTTTGACAAACTCTGTCCGTCTTTTTCCGTCTCGATCCCGTCCCTGGGTTTAAAAAATGGGAAAACTGTGATATCTTTAATTTCCTTGCCACAATGCTACACACCACTCCCTCACCTCACCTGTGCCAAGTCAGTGTCATATACAGAAGGTCTCCATTCTCGTCGGTCAGGGAGGCTCACGAACACGTCTTTCTTGTCACATGCTGGGAGTCCCACGAGGTTCCTTTTTTTTTTTTTTCTTAGTTCAGGTTATTCACCAACTGAATTAAAAATGTTGTATCAATGTGGGTCAAATCCACAGACCTTATGGAGCTACAAAATTGCTGAAGACCTGATGGGTGAAGTGCAAGGGAGACCTGTCACCCATAAGGTCATCAATAATAATTGTAACTCCGTACTAGCTGAGAAGTAGATCCATGTTGATAAAGGATTTCTTCTCACAGTTAGCCATAGAATAACCTTAAATTTCTCTGAACTAACGCGAGACACCCTATATTTATTTCTGCAAATGACATGCTGATTTTCTCTAAGACATCACTTTACTGACACGAAAGCTTTCAACTCGAGCACGTCATCTGTATTTAATTGTGGCTACCTTCAGAAGATTTGAGTAAACTTGGGGGGGGGGGGTTGAACTGGGAGAGTTGGGTACAGTCTTCCTTAACCTTTCACTGCTAAAGGTTCATCCTAAGCTGGTATGGGATTCTCATACACGTTTACCATCTATTCCGTTTCGTAACCTGGATATGTTTTTACAGCAAGAAATAAACAACAGAAGATTTGCACTTCTTTCCACGATCCCCTCACACCCCAAATAGTTATAACCTGCAGTACATTTATGAAATTAGAACAAGTGTTAGGGGTAGATTCGACATCCCTCTTGTCCTTCCTGCAAATAATGCCAGAGTTACGACACGGAATTGATAGTCAGAGCACCTGAAGGTAAAAGGATTAAATCAGGAAATAAGTTATCAGACTCAAAGCACTGAAAAACTAAACTTGAAAATAGGATGGCGTGGTATGCACTATAAAACGCTGATGAAAAAGTGGAAGAAGGCCTGTTAAGCTGACGAGACTCCCGCCGCAAACGGCATCGTAGCCACTGATGGAACCCACGTCCACATTCACACATATTTTTGACAACGACATTTTTTTAGGTTATCCTTCCGGCGACTAGACTGATTATAATGACAAAAGTGGGAGAAAAAGAAAAGGGTTTAAATTCTTATTTCTTTAACGTATCGGACAACGCATCCTGCAAACAACCCATCCTGAGAGAGAGAGAGAGAGAGAGAGAGAGAGAGAGAGAGAGAGAGCACAGGTATATCCCGACATGGTAGAAAAGTAGTTTAGATCTCTCTCTCTCTCTCTCTCTCTCTCTCTCTCTCTCTCTCATGTTTTACTGTACATCTAGTTTTAATCATTATTCACGATCTCGAAAAAAAAAAAAGAAGAAACTCTGCTAGCAAGTGTGGAGTTCCTGCCAGGTGCGTGGTTTATCTTCTCCATCCAGTGACGCATGAGGCTCAACCAATTTGCTGGCTTATACAGTATGTGGACTGGACGAAGCATCACACTACCCTCCAGCGTAGGGCCGCATATTTTGTCGCTTTGGTGATTTCGAAAAACTCATTCCTTTGTGATTTATTTTGCAAACTGCCTCTCAGTATCCTCTTGCTTGTCACTGATGCAACCTATATCAGTGTTACAACGCTATAAATAGATATAAGGGAATGTTAATACGTAATATGAAACTAAATAGCAAAGGAAGAGTTGCCACGAAGCTTTCGATACTACCTTGTAAACAACTGATATTCCGAAGTCACATTATCACAAGGAGCCAAGCACTTACCCTACTTACAAGTGAACCTAATCAACTCCTAAAAGATTTCGCTATCCTGGCAGCATAACTGTCCAA
Organism: Coenobita brevimanus; assembly: GCF_032717465.1. NCBI lineage: Eukaryota > Metazoa > Arthropoda > Malacostraca > Decapoda > Coenobitidae > Coenobita > Coenobita brevimanus. The sequence continues at coordinate 15,861,116 of NC_137011.1, forward strand.
ATCGACAACAGTTCGGTACTTAGCCGCCTGCCCCTCCATTAATCCGTCATACAAATGCACGATGCGTTCCGTAACTTGAACTAACCAGTGTTCTCCTCATATATACTAATCCAATAGAACTGTGGAAGATTTAAGACTTGATTTAACCTGTTCACTTATTCATATCTCACAAGTACTTATAATAGTTAACTGGAGGATGAGGAAGGTCTTCTAGGAAGCACCTATAACGATAATGTAGTGATTCAGGTGTCTACATAACCCATAATAAAAAGCAACCTTTCATATGAAAAATTATGTTGCCCTTTCACTGTAATTCTGTTAAGCACACCCAGTCTGATTATGTGTTTTCCTTTTTTTGCCTTATGGAGAACAGATTGCATTCTGTTTTTTTAAAATACGGACTCTCTCTCTCTCTCTCTCTCTCTCTCTTTCAAATACCAGGTACGAGGCAATCTAATTATGAGAGGTAGGTGAATCAGGATAATAATATTGTGCAACAGGATTACAGGAAACATTTGAGTCTTATCATTCTATTATCTCCCCTTCACCTTTATGTTTCTTCTCTTTCTCCTCCGTCCTTCTTCCCCTCGCTTCCTCATTTCCCTCTACTTCTTCCCTCTTGTTTTTTACACACGCACTCACGGAGTGAGAGTGGGTGCCATTTTTTGAGCGGTGTGTGTGTGTGTGTGTGTGTGTGTGTGTGTGTGTGTGTGTGTGTGTGTGTGTGTGTGTGTGTGTGTGCTTGCTTGTTTGTTGTAAAATTCGTCAAAGATTTTTTACTATTTTAACCAATGATAGTGGAATGGGTGAGAGTCAGCCCATGAGGATTTTATTTTATTTTTTTTTTTTTATGCGCTAAAGATCAAGATGACAGGGCTAGATCAAGCGTTGACCTTGCTAAATTACTTAGCCAGTTTTATCCAAGTTACCCCAAAGTGGGAGGAAAAGTTGCGGGTAATCAAAGTATGAAGTGGCTCACGTTTGACAACAATCAGTAAAAGGTCAAGGTCATAGGGCATGGTCAAACTTTAATTCGTGCTTCGTGTGTTAAGGTAACAAAAAGCAACGTTGATCAGATTTTAACCATACTTGGTGGAAGTTTTGGTGCTCAACTAAGAAGTACAGCTATTGTTTTTAAGAACAGGATGTCAAAAGTAAAGGTCATAGGGTTAGGTCAACTTACTATGTTTTTATTCTATACATACCACTCTTTGTGGAATGACTGAGTATAAGGCAAGAATAAACAGATTCAATTCTGAAGAGAATCAGTATAAGGACAGGGTCAGAGATAATAGTCAAAGGCAGAGGTGGCAGAGCAAGATCAACCCAAACAGTTTTGATCTGATGTCAGCCAAATTTAACCTGATTAAACTTGGTGGATGAGTTCAGTATTACTCTACTGTAGAGGCAGAACTATTTTTTTTTTTTTTTTTTAATAATAGGTCAAAGTTTAAGGTCACATGGAAATGCTACTTTTAAGTTTTTTATCCAGTGTTGATTAACCCGCGGCGTCCCGTCGACGTTCTTTAACGTCCACACATTTTGTCACTGCCAATCCCGTCGACGTACATAAACGCGAAAAAATTGCAAGGTCCCTAATTTGCACAATTTTCAATTTTCGCGAGTCATTTTTGGTACATATACACATGACACCTTCCTCAACAAGATGCCAGGCAAGGACAATGCCTTACCCAGCATGACCTCCTCCCCCCCCCCTGCATGCCATTGTCTCAGCAATTCACCTGTTATCAGTGACTTGGCCAGTATAGCCATGTCATGCCACGGTACGAAATTCAGGGCAAGAGTGATTCCCCAATCAATGACAATGTGGAGGACAAACTTTACATAGCATTAGAGGAAGAAACAGTTAGAAATGATGATCAGGTAATGTGGCAAAAAAAGGTCAGGTATTAGTGAGTGAAACAATGCTTATAATGCCTATATTACTGCTTGAAAACCAATATACTCTTGTACTACATATAAATTCGTACCAAGTAAATAAATAAATACCGTTTATGAGTGGTGTGAAATAGTTATCCTCCCATAGAACTCGTTTTCTTTGGTGCCAGCCTGATAGAAAACCCAGCAAGGTAAGGAGGTACTCCTACCTGTAATGAGTATTTTAAACCTCAGGTGAGCGATTTCTCTATGAATTTTCGATGTTTCTCACCAAAAGCGAAGGTTTGAGCCAAAAAAAATTTTTTCCTAAAATGGTCGGGATTGGGGGGAGTCAGTGGTGGAAAAGTGGTCGGGATGGGGCGGGTTAAACATAGTGGAATAATCAGATTAAAACTTGGCTATAAGTGATTTGATTTCAATAACAAGCAAAGGTCAAGGTAACAAAGAAAGATTAAATATTACAACACTCTGGGAAAAGTCAAATAAAACACTTTATATCTGATCTGAACCAAAGTTGGTGGAAAGGTTAAGGGTCAGGCATGAAGGAAATTATAAATTTTAAAGAGTAATTTCTCAAAGGCTCAGGTCAAGTATTCGGCTCTGAAACTACCTTACTGTATTGTCGAGGCTTATGACTCTGAGGTTGACATTATCGTACTCTGGCAACCTACCTGTCAAAAGTCCGTCCCATTTCGTATGATATTATACACGAATCATATTATTATAGACAAATATATTATACACGAACACATCATAAACCAATAACAAGCGTATCATGTTATACACGAATTCGGAAGCTCTGTTGACGGGTGGGTTGCCAGGGTATGATAATGACAACCTCAGAATCGTGCGCCGCGACTACAGTTGGTGGGCGGTGGTGTTGCACTGTCTGGGTGCTCCTTGTTTCTCTTTTCTCTCCTTGTCATTCCATCTACGTTAATGCGCAACTCGTCAAGCAAGAGCAAGTGTTATGTTTTCATCGATGTGTGTGTGTGTGTGTGTGTGTGTGTGTGTGTGTGTGTGTGTGAACAAATGAACTGAAACACTTTTTATCCGTTCATCTCAAAATTTTGTGGAGGGGTAGAGGGACAGCTACAATGTTGTGCAAGTGTTTTTACAACAATTCGCCAAAAAGTCACCATCACATGGCTAGGTAAAATTAATCCACTCAAACATTTTTCTGAGTTGAACTAATCATGGTAGAGGGATTGAGAATAGTGCCAGAACAAACGGGCACGATTATTAGATCACTGAGTCATCGATCAAGGTCACAGAGCCAGGCTAAATTTCTAATCGTGTGTCTTTCTGTGAAAACAAAATAACCAAATAGCAATGATTCTCTTTCCATCGGACTTGTTAGAAGATTCGAGGCTCAACCATGGTGCTGACAACCTGTTTTCGAGAATAACAGATCAAACGTCACGGTCACACGACAAGGTCAACTCACACTTTTACCCGATTTGCATCAGATTTTGTGTCAGGGTTCAGGGTAGGACAAGGATCAATGAATCCTCTTTTGAGAATAATCAGTCAAAAGTTAATGGCGCAAAGAAAGTTCAGAAGTCAGGGTCACAGGATAAAGCCAATTCAAGCAGTTTTGATATGATTTAAACAAAACTTGTTGGAAGTAATTCACTTTTGAGATCAATTAGTCGAAAGTCAAGGTCACAGGGCAAAGTAAAATGTTTCGCTCCTAGACCAACTGGTGGACGCGAATGTTGTACTGGGTGCTCCCTCTTCTTTTCTGCCTTCTTTCTGTCTCTCTTCTCCATCTCCTTATTCCTTCATATTCTCATCTTCCTACTTCCTTCTCTTTCCCTTCGTCCTTCATTCACTGTCTTATATTCCTTCTCCCTTTGTCCATCCACCTAACTCATTCATTTACCATTCCTTCATTTCTCTTCTTTACCTTTATATTTTCCACCTCTCTCCTTCTTCTTGGAAATAAAGTGAGTGGGTTGGACTGTTTGAGGGTAAAGGGGTTTCCCCTGTTCAGCACATTTGTCTAAAATCAAACCACCACCACTTCCTCGCCCAAGACTCCCCCCCCCCTCCCTCCCTCCCTCCCTCTCTCTCTCTCTCTCTCTCTCTCTCTCTCTCTCTCTCTCTCGTTGTCCCTTTACACTTTATCACCTCTTACGATGTGTGGCACGTAGGAGGAGTGTTGAGCCTTTGGGAATGAACTGCCTTGTCTATTTGGGAAGGGACTGCCTGGTCTATTTTCAGAGTAAAAAAAAATAATAAGATGCTTCTTTCGTTTTTTCCTCTTCCCTTCCTATTTCCTATTAATTTTCTGTTCCTCCATTTTCTATCATATTTCTCCTCTTTATCACCATCTACCTCTTGACATCCCTTCCATATTTTCTCCTCTTCGTCTCTACCCCCCCCCTCCCCTTTTTTTCTCTCATACCATTCTTTTTTCTTCATCCCCCACTCTCTTATTTTTTCAGTTTCTCCCCTCCACTTTCAGTAGTCTCTACTTCATCGTCTTTCATAACCTCTCTCTTAAGCCACTGCCTCTCTCCCAATTTTCCTCATATCTCTCACTTTTTTCTCCAATGACTACCACTCGACTTCTTTATATATATATATATATATATATATATATATATATATATATATATATATATATATATATATATATATATATTGTTACGGAACAGAGAAAGATAACGTACACTTTAAGTGAGAATACGAAGAGTCACTACTGTCCCGTAAAGTTCCAGGTTCAAAACAAAAGAGCTAGGTAAAATTACAAGTTAAGTTTAATGCACAAACTAACAACAAAACATTCAGGACTCATAAGGATAATGTAATGGCAAATAAACAGGCTAAATATATGGTTAACTGCAATAGCCTCTATTAACACGAAATTAGCAAGAGCAGAGGGTGTTGCAATGGTTTGGGCATATGGAGAGAATGGATAATGAGCGATTGGTGAAAAAGATAACTAGATCTGATGTGAGAGGTGTAAGACTGAGAGGAAGACCACGAATAGGATGGATGGACAGTGTGAAGAGAGCGCTGGATGCGAGAGGGATGTCTGTTGAGCAAGGAAGAGTGGCTGTGCGTGACAGAAATAAATGGAGAGAAATTGTGAATGAATAAGTGATGACGCAGCCCTGAGGGGATATTCTCCCGCTTTTGGTCTGATCAGCTAGTCAGGTCAGGTGCGGGTAAGGGGATGGGTCTGTTATGATGTGGCAGGGGTAAACCAGTTCTGCTGTCGGGCCCTGCTGTGGATGTCACTGATTGCATTGCGCAGTTGACCCTTGTGCATTGTGATGCAGTGAGGATCTGTCCGTTCTCCCCTTTGGGGCTAAGATGCGAATAAATGTGTTTGAATGGATGAGTAAATGGAGAGTGAGTCGTCCTGTCTCGGCTACCTCCCTTTCCTTGGGGGAAGCAGCCTAGGTATATAGATAGATAGATAGAAATTTATCTAAGTCAGCCCTGATAAAATGAGATACCAGATAATACTCAGTGAATGCCAGATAAATAATTACAGATACAAACTATTATCAAAAATGACTGACATAAAGAACCCTACATAAATTACAAAAACTTCACTAGGCCTACAAATTAAACTTATGCTATACAGTACAAGGAAAAAATGCAATAACAGTTATACTCAAATTACACACAGCTGCTAGATGGTTGGAGACTTCTTGAGCACTCACAATAATAATATCTGTACAGGGGAGGACAGAGATGTGAACAAAATGAGGAGCAGATCTAAGTGACCATGATGCAGAGACTGAGCTCATTATATAGGGGCCGGCAGAGCCTGATACAACTTGTAAGAGGACGCGCAAATGAAAGCCATGGGGAAATAGAGTTCACAATCCCGCTCTGGACAACAGAGAGAACGACTTACTCTACTATAACGGTAGAAGGGGGGGACTGAGGCAAAACACGCTCGTGATCAAACATGCAGCATACTGTGCGTTAAAATTACACAAAGGATGATGAAATCATAGGCTATGTAACAATATATATATATATATATATATATATATATATATATATATATATAATGTAAATATGTATAGTCTACAAATCACAAAAATTTGAGAGCTTCAGTGATGAGTGAATGCTTTCGGTGCCTAATTTGGTTTTCAGTTATTTACTTTTCTCTTGTGGTTGTCATGTGTTTGTGTATTCCTGCTTCATATCCTTTGACGACGACGACGATGATGATGACGACGACGACCTTGACAATAAATATAACAACGGCGATGACGACAACGATGTGACCCTAGAAAACTGGTGTATCAAGCTATATATGGTTTCTCTCTCTCTCTCTCTCTCTCTCTCTCTCTCTTAAAGGAACAATATCTACCACTGTACACACAGGAGACATGCCGGCCACCCCTTGCATACATATACAGGATAGTGTATTCATGGATGGCAAAGTGGAGTGCATATCAGTGTTCAAACATATACAATATTTAGTATTTTTTATCACAGAACACGAGCAATGTCTAGTTGCTTATTATTAATGGACTGTACGAGGGCAATATCAACCTGCAGTCCATCGGGGCCACTTGCATATGAGCCAGAATTAACAATATAATTATTAGTATGCAAGAGCCATCAAAGATGTTAAAGCCGTCATTATCATCATTACCATTATCATCATCATTTCTGGGTCTACATTCATCTCCATTCATCACCATCATCACCACCACCATCATCATCATCATCATCATCTCCTGCTCTACTTTCATCTTTATACTCATCATCATCATCAACAGTCTCCCAGCCACTGTCAATGGAGTTGGTCTGGATCAAGAAGTAAGATCAGAAAAAAAAAATAAAATGCAGGATAATTACCATCAGAGTGTCCGGTGAACTGAACCACACATCGATTGACTCATCTTCAGTCCGGTGACATTTTTTATTATTCCTGCTATTTCCAGGCTTTATTTTTTTCTTTTTTCTTTATTTTTTTGTTTGTTAAAGATTTTCCGTGCAGAAGGATTTAGGTACACGGCGGCCTTTATTAATTTTTTCAGAACTAGTGATATATCCGAACTTAATTAAAACAGTTGGGTTATAGAAAAGTTAAGTACAGGTAATAAAACTAAGAGAATTAGAGGTAAACAGAATGATTAATAGTACCGGGTGGTCTGTAAATACCGGTAGCGCTCCATTAGAAACCCACCTGGACGTACAGTATCTTATGTATTGTGGGAACGGCTCAGTCTGCTGGTGTGAGCGTGGGTATGGGAGTAGGAAAATGGAGAAAAGCTGGAGAGAGACAAAGATAACGTTCACGGAGACGTCCCCGCAAGACACGATATTCTGTCCAGCGGAGAGGAAGAGGAGTCGTTATACATATACCATGCAGTATTAATATAATCTTTTTTAACTACTTCTGCCCAAGGAGGTGACTTTCATTTTGTTTTTGCGGTATACTAACAGATTTTTCGAGCTGGAGGAGTCAGGTACAGATTAACTCCTTCTGTACGGGAAGTCTTTCGTAAATAAAATAAAATCGCTTCGGAAAAACGAAGAAATATAATGGTTATGGGCAAAGGAGGTTATACACGATCTCTTTCTCTCTCTCTCTCTCTCTCTCTCTCTCTCTCTCACACACACACACACACACACACACACACACACACACACACACACACACACACACACACACACGTGAGAAGTTCAGTAAGCCCGGATACTGTATATACCATCAGAAATTCAAGTTATTCTTAAAGATCCCGTACTACTGCTGGATACTTTACTGGGAGAGAGTTGTGTTACACTCTCGGCGTATAGTAGTTCTCTCCTAAAATCATTCAGAGAGAAGTAAGTGAGCTTCCTTTTCTACCCAAAACCATGACGTTACACTGAGTTATGGAATTGTCAGCTGTAGCACCGGTCTATCAGGGCGGTACTCCCGAAGTGGATGGAAAGCTGATGACAGGGAGAGCTGGAGCTCCTGTTTCATTAACTTTCAGAATCAGCTTCTGACCATCCCCCCTCTGCTGAGCTTTTTCAGTTTTTCAGTAAAACAGAGAGTAGACCAGCATCCTCTAAAAGTTTCTCAAACTGTCAACATCACACTATATGCATATTACACACTGCGCTTCCAATTCAAAATTTAAACAAAACAAAGAAATGGCATCTCTAAACGATGCCACGGAGTCCTCAGGGAGGGGGGACCATCGAAGCCCTCACCATCCGCCCCTTTCTCGGTAACGACCAAGCGAGATGCCTGGAACCACTGTCAGCCTCACTTCTTCATTTCTGCAACATTCACGGGTTTTCCTCTATCTTCCTCTCTGTTGAACACCCCCTTTCCTCCTCTAAACCTCACCTTCTCTTCCACACTGAGACTCAAGTGTCTGAGGCAGCTAATAGCAAACCCTTCCTTTGCCCTCCTATTTTCTCAATATTCATTTTAAAGCTGTTGTGTATATGTACACAACAACATATCTTGCTCTCTTCTTCCTGAACTTGAATCTTCAGAATTCTCTACTTTCTAGCTTCGGCTTTCCTGTCATTCTCTGACTAAATATATTAGTGCTGTTTACTTATTCCCTGATTCTACTGGCTATGAAAAAATCTTTGACTGTCATCTAGGATGGAACACATTCTATCAATTTTTCCTATTTCTGAAATTTCTACTCTAGGAGGCTTGAATTCACCACCCCCTTTGGCTGTCCTCTCCTTTCACTGATCCACCTGGTGAATAAACCTACATCTTTTCAGTCCTTAATGACCTGGAGCAGCCTGTACAACACCGTACCCGTATCCTTGACCGCCTTGGAGAGACTTCCAACATATCTGACCTCTTTCTTACAACTAATCCTTCTGCTTACACGATTAATCTTTTCTCTCCATTGAGGTCCTCCGATCACAACCTTATCGCCTTAACAGTTTCGATGTCTAATTCCTCTGCAGCCAGCAGTCCCACTTTCTCCCCCTCCCATTCTCCCTTCCTCTTTCTCTGCCGCGCTCGAGTTTTTTTTCTTTTCTGATAATTTTTTCACCCAAAAATATTCGGATTAGTGGATTTGTTTTTATATCATTAGAAAGCTGAGACTGTAGAATAAGTTGAAAGGAAAAAGAGAGTGATATTGCATACAGGAAAACAGTTATGACGAGTATAAGTTGAAAGACTGCATAAGAATGTTTATACCACTTTTCTCCTAATTGTTTTTTCGCCACGTTTTGATTTTTTTTCATGAATGAAAATAGTATAACTGAACTGGAAATTCAATCAGGCTAATATCAGACCAAATTTCAGGACGCTAGATGCAGTTCCTGATTAATGGTGAATATTTCTTTATATGGACATGGATCTGCATCCAAAGAGCTGGTTGGACACGTTTCGGTTGGACGCAGATCCGCGTCAAAAGACCACAAATGTGTTATCCTGTCCTACCACTTCGGTAAAGCCTGTGGACCCTCCCAAGAAGTGTCGGTTGTGACACTTTGGAGCTGCTGATTGGAAGGGCCTCAGGCAGTACTTCCTTGAATCTCCCCAGAAAGATTATTGCTTCCATGACTGAGAGCCCTCTGAGTGTGCCTTGCATATTACGGAGATAATTCTTTTTGACATGGAAGCATGCATTCCTTTCTCATATCCTGTGAATAATGCAAGAAAACCTTGGCATAATCATGCTTGTTCTAATGCTGTCCATAAAGCGCAGAAAGTCTACAAAAGGTACTGGAGCCAACCCACCCCTGAGTCTCATCTCTTTTATGTTTCTGCCCAGAATCGTGCTAAGTCTGTTCTTTGCTCTGCTACAGAAAAATTAATCTGTACTAAATAGTTTAAACTCCAACTCAAATTCTTCCTGCTCCAACTAGCACTTTGCCAAATAAAAAACTTTCTAACAACTTTACCTCATCATCCTTCCCTCCTCTTTTCTGCTCTGATGGCTTTGTAGCTATTTCTTCTTCTGATAAAGCAGAACTATTCCCTCAGGCTTTCAACTCCAATTCCACCTTAGATGATTCTGATGTTGTTCCTCCATCACTTCTCCCCTGTGACTTACTTCTGGCTGACATTAAAATTTCTTCAGATGATGTATTATCCACCATCACTGGCCTCAGTACTAAAAAGGCATATGGGCCTGATGGGGTCTCTCCTGCTGTCCTCAAGAACTGTGCTTCTGTGCTTACACCCTGCCTAGGTAAACTCTTTCGCCTTTGTCTGTCGACCAGTACCTTTCCTTCTTGCTGAAAGTTTGCCTCTTTCACCCTGTCCCAAAGAAAGGGTGACCATTCCCCTCCCTATAACTATCGCCAAATTACTCTGACTTCCTGTGTTTCAAAACTTTTCTGTTCCATTCTTAAATAAATATTTTTAAAGCATCTTGCCTTTCACAACCTTCTGTCCAATCGTCAGCATGGGTTAAGTGCTGAGACACTCCACTGGCAATCTTCTCATCTACCTTTCAGAATCCTGGTCATCCTCCTTTTGGGACTATGGCTAAAGCTTTGCCATTGCACTTAACGTCTCAAAGGCTTTAGATCGGGTCTGGCATAAATCTTACGGTTTCTATCCTTCTATCTGTGCCTTCATCTCTAGCTTCCTTACTAGTCATACTACTGCATAGCTGCCGATGTAGATGGCCACTGCTCATCTCCTAGACCTAGAGCTATCAATGATTGTGTTCCTTACGGCTGTGTCCTATCACCAACACTCTTCCTTTTATTCATCACTGATCTTCTAAGCAGTACATCTAACCCTATCCACTTATATGCTGGTCTCCATCTTTCATCTTTCCATTTGCTTCCCTCAGCATCCATCTCAGCAGTTACTTCAACAAGCAAGGGATGATGCTATGGCACAGGTAATGTTTGACTCATATCTTTGACTGGGGTAAAAGTAATCTTGTTGTGTTTGATGTATCAAAAACTCAGTTGTTACCCCTTTCAACCCGACAAAATCGCCCACAAAAGTGTCCCTAAATTTTTAACAAAATCTAGCTAAATCCTGCATCATCTTTAAACATACTTGGGGTTTCATTCTCTCGTAATTTATCCTGGAAAGATCATATTACCTCTCTTGTAAAATCTGCTTCCCAGAGATTAGGCGTCCTAAGACGACTGCGTGCCTTCTTTACCCCACACAGTTGTTGACTTTATACACGGGTTTTATTCGCCCCTGTGTAAAGTAAACTCTCACGTGTGGGGAGGCTTCCCACATACAGCTCTTCTCAACAAGGTGGAGGCAAAGGCTTTTCGTCTCATTATCACTCCTCCTCTTATCGGCTTCCTTCAACCTGTCTCTTCGGCACACTGATGAATCTTTTTTTCTTTTCTATCGCTTCTTCAATAGCCAACGTTCCTCTGAAATGTTTGCTTGCATCCCTCCACCACTATAGCAGGTGCGTGGCACCCGTCAAGCAACAAACTCCCATCCCTTTTCTGTCCAACTCTCTAGTGCCAGAGTTAACCGTTACTCCTACTCCGTCATGTATATAACAGGTCAGCTCTGGAAATATCTCCCTCCGTCTGTATTTCCTACTGTCTATGATCTCCAGTCTTTCAAACACAGTGTGTCCAGGGATCTCGAAATGAAACTATCTTGAATTTTACTCCTTTTATCTTGAAAGATAAACATGGTAGATTACTAGTTGAGAAGGGACAAAAAGTGAGCAGATGGAGAGAACACTTTAATGATTTGTTGAACATAGAGAATGAAAGTAATGCGAGTATAAGCGGCTGGGGAATGGCTGGGAAAAGGAGGGAGGTAAGAAGACAGGAAGAAATTAGTAGGAAGGAAGTTGTGGAAGCAATGAAGAAAGTCAAAATGGGGAAAGTCCCAGGAATTGATGGAGTGTGTGATGAAATGCTAAAGCATGGGGGAGAGATAGTAGTAGAATGAATGTGGAAGATGTGCAGATTGGCCTGGGAGGAAGGTAGAGTCCCAGAGGATTGGAAGTCAGGTATAATTATTCCCTTGTACAAAGGGAAAGGGGAAAAAGAAGTGTGTGGTAATCATACGGGCATTTGTCTTCTTAGTGTAATAGGAAAAGTATACGGTAGGATACTTATTGACAGAGAAAGGGAAATAACAGAGGAATTAGTTGGAGAAGAACAGGGAGGCTTTAGGAAAGGAAGAGGTTGTGTAGATCAGATATTCATTCTTAGATCTTTAGTGGAAAAGTTTCTAGAGAAGGGAAAGAAGTTGTATGTGGCTTTCATGGATTTGGAGAAAGCATATGACAGGGTGGATAGACAAGGATTGCGGAAAGTACTAAGAATATATGGAGTAGATGGGAAGCTGTTGAATGCTTTGAAGAGTATGCATGATGGTGCTAAGGCTGCAGTGCGTGTGGATAGTGAACTGAGTGAGTTTTTCTATTTGAAGGTTGGGTTGAAAAAAGGATGTGTCATGTCTCCATGGTTGTTCAATCTGTATAAGGATGGCGTTATTAAAGAGATACAAGGTAGGGCAGTGGATGTTGGAGTGGCCCTAGTGAGAGAGGACAGTGTTTGGAAACTCCCTGTACTGTTGTTTGCAGATGATACTACGTTGTTAAGTGAAGACGAAGGGCAGATGCAAGGCTTGGTGGATGAGTCTGGGGGAGTGTGTAAGAAACGAAATCTAAAGGTAAATGTAGGGAAGAGTAAAGTTATGGTCTTTGAGAGAGGTGAAGTCAGCGAATGTACAGTGAAGTTGGATGAGAAGGAAATGGAAAATGTGAGTACGTTTAAGTACTTGGGTAGTGTGACAAGTAAGGATGGAGGTTTGGAGGATGAAGTGCTTGGAAGGGTGCAACAAGGAAGAAAGGTTGCTTGTTCCATGAAGGCAGTGATAAGAAATAGGAAAGTGAGCATGGAAGTGAAAAAGTTATTACATGACAGTATTGTGATACCAACTCTAACGTATGGAAATGAAGCTTGGACGTTGTTGGAAGGACACAAGTCAAGAGTGAGAGCAGTGGAAATGAGTTATTTGAGAGGAGCCTGTGGAGTCACATGGAAAGACAGACTGATAAATGGGGATCTGAAGGAGCATTGTGGTGTGGATGTGGATGTGATAGGAAGCGTCAGGAGAAACATACTGAGGTGGTTTGGCCACGTATAGAGGATGAAGAGTGAGAGACTGACGAGGAGTGTGTATGTGAGTGAGGTGTAGCGGGAGAGAGGGAGGGGATAGGCCAAGGAAGATCTGGAGGGATGGGGTGGAGAGAGGTATATGAGAGAGGGGGGTTTGAATTGGGAGCAGGGCAGTGAAATGGCGGGGGACAGGGTGACGTGCAGGCGATTTGTTTGTGGCCACCCAGCATATTGAATTAAGGCGTCAAACAATAGACAGATACATTATTTTGTTTTTCGTTTTTTTTTTTTTTTTTTTTTTTTTGAAGGAACAATTTCCAGCTCCTGGCCTTTGGTTTCTTCGTCCTTGCATTAAAAAACAAACAAATAAGTTCTCAGCGTTCCCTTCTTGAGGCTGCAGATTATGGCCAGAGGCAGCAACCACTGGCTATTCATCACATACTGGCAGAGTCTGCACCGTGACTACTAAGCAACAAACATCCGCTCACTTACACACACACACACACACACACACACACACACACACACACACGTACAGAAGCACAACACATTCATACATAAACACACACAAGTGCACACACACACACACACACACACACACACACACACACACACGTACAGAAGCACAACACATTCATACCTACACACACACGTGCACACACACACACACACACACACACACACACACACACACACACACACACACACACACACACACACGTACCCAAACAGCCAATTAAGCAAACATCGATGCATGGAGTCGCTTGCAAACAGTTAGACGAAGGGACTCATCGCAATGCCTGAGTCTTGGACGAGAGAGAGAGAGAGAGAGAGAGAGAGAGATGCTCTCTGGGTCACGTCTGACAACAAAAGGAGTCGCAACGAAACGCAAACACCCTTGCTACCTGACTGATTCTTTCTCTCTCTCTCTCTCTCTCTCTCTCTCTCTCTCTCTCTCTCTCTCTCTCTCTCTCTCTCTCTCCTACCGTCTCGTTCATTCTTCCTGTCTCTGCTGATTCCCTTTAATCATATTATTTATTCTCAAGTTTCCCTTCTTCCCCGTCTTCTCTTATCCCCTAATTCTGCTACATCTCTCCTTCCTTCCTTTTATCCTTTCTACCCCCTTTTTCCCACATCTGCTGTTTCTCCCCATATTTTTCGTACCTTCCTTCAATTTTTGCTTCTTTCATTACGTCTTCCCGTCCCTCACTCTCTTTTTTCTTTCCCTCCATCATACCTCCATTCAGCAAAATAAAAACTTACACACACACACACACACACACACACACACACACACCGCTCGCTGGCTCAGTGGTAACGTTCTCGCTTGCCATCTGGCAGACGGGAGTTCGCGCCTCGCTCAAGTTACGAAAAGTTTCACTGATGAAGTGGGTGGTTACTGTCCCCCTTGAGCAAGGGGACGGGTGTGTGCGTGTGTGAAGGTCACAGCCTTGCCCTTAGGTCGGACTATATGAGCTCTCAGCTCCCTTCCGGGAGGGTTAAAGCTGACGATCACGACCATCAAGCGATCCTGACCGACCGGTGAATTACACACACGATATATATATATATATATATATATATATATATGAGCCTCTGTGGTACAGTGGTAGAGTGTGCGTTTCATACACGGGTGAACCAGGGTTCGCGCCCCACCAGGGTAATAAACTTTGGAAGTGTTCACCCGGCCACGTACTGCATTGGCGGACACAAGGAGTGCCGTGGTTGAACCAGTGTCGCACACTATAAAGTATGCTTGCACCCAATCGGCTTGCGCGGGCCGATGACACTTGGTTCACAGACTACACACACACCCAAAGCCACTCCAACACTACAATTACACTTACAAGCACTTCTCACCCTACATACAATCTCTATCGGACAGCCTAAGCCACTTGGTAGAGATACAGTGGCTGTATCGTCCTGACTTCGGTCGGGATAGGCCGGTCCTGCACTGAATACTCAAACGGCTGATGATGATGATGATGATTATATATATATATATATATATATATATATATATATATATATATATATATATATATATACACCATATGTCTATCTGTCTGTCTATCTATACATATGCATACATACATAGACATAGCTAGATAGATTGATTGATAGATAGATAGATAGACAGATATAGATAGATAGATAGATAGATACGAAACAGGCCGGGCGAGCTGAAAACTCACTTGTAAACTTGAGGGTAGGGTCCAGTGAATTCAGATTAATTTATGATTCAAATAATCTACAGACATAGAAAAAAAACTCTGTCTGTCCTCAGCGAAAATGGAAAGAGATTCATACAGAACTCGCTAAGCAGTTCTAACAGGGGTATTTATTTTAAACTGAAAATTTACATATGTGCATTACAGATGTTACTGTGGCGCCCGTGATGCCTAGATTACAATTTTTTAGAAATAATCAAGTCGACATGGTGGAAACATGGTTGCTAATAACTGTATACTGTATATATTTTTATTTTTACTTCTACAACCACATTTTATTATTAACTATAACGGGTTGGATGGGTGGGCGATTTTGTGAGGAGGGCAGGGTTCTATGAATGGGTGGGTGTGGAGGGGCAGGGTGGATGGAGTAGGTGGAAGGGCGGTTGGGTGGCTGTGGTGGGGCAGCGTTGGTGGGTGAATGAGTAGACTGAATGAGTGGGTGAGTGTGGGAGAGTGGGTGGGAAGGTGGGTTGGTGGATGGGTGGGTGAATGGACAGAGTAGGTGGGTGGATGGGTAGGTGGGTGGATGGGTAGGTGAGAAGAGTGAGAGACAGATTGTTGAGTAGGTACTGCAGGTAGAGGTCAGATGGCTTCAAGGAAGGAATAGGTCCATGGGTAATTTATCCCTGGGGAAATGGAACCAAATAGGAATATATGTTCAGTGAGTAAAATGGGACCCTGGAGGCCTTCTCCCTAAGAAGGAGTGGTAATCCAGGGTCCCAGTCGATGCTGGTATGCATCATTATACAGCTTAACCGGGAAAATGTTCATTACCTTTGTAATGAATATTACATATATATATATATATATATATATATATATATATATATACTTAGGCTGCTTCCCCCAAGGAAAGGGAGGTAGCCGAGACAGGACGACACACTCCCCATTTACTCATCCATTCAAACACATTCATTCGCATCTTAGCCCCGAAGGGGAGAAGGGACAGATCCTCACCACACCACACCGCACGAGGGTCAACTCTGCAGCTCAGTCATTGCCATCCGCAGCAGGGCCCGATAGCAGAGCTGGTTTACCCCTGCCACAATAAGGTAAACACTCTAATCCTTTTTGTTCTAGTTCGATTTTTGTTTTCTAGTACAGAAAGACCATGTACCTCTTATGCTTTTGAAGAGGGATTATATGAGGTTAGGAACTTTCTATTTCAACTTTGGCTGACTAAGGCACAGTATTTGTACGCACCTGTTTATTATTACCTGTGCCCTCAAATGGCCTCCGACTTGTGGCCTCAAATGACCTCGAAAGTAAACTTCTTATAGCCAATGTCCGAAATGGAGGTCATGTGAGTCTCCATGCCAAAAATTGGGCCGCTGGGTCCAGTCGTTAGAGCGTGTATTACTGGTGACCTCAAATGACCTCCGACCAGTGACTTCAAATGATCTCGGAGCTCAACCTCACAAAGCCAATATCCTAAATGGAGGTCATGTGAGTCTCCATGCCAAAAATTCGGCTGCAAGGGTACCCGGCTTTGCCCCGGTCAAAAAGGCGAACACTCTACCGGTTACCTCAAATGACCCAAATTTGAATTTCGACCCCCCTAATACCATCCTTAGATCACCCAGATAAGAATATATATGCGTCTGGGGGTCTCTGGTGCTCGGTTTGAACGTGACTGAAGGACAAAAAAACAAACACTGCAGCTCTTATATATATATATATATATATATATATATATATATATATATATATATATATCAGTGGTAGGTGGGGGCGCTCACCATCCACTCACTCGATGTAGTGCTGCTGTCGGGTGTCTGCCCTTTCCTCCATCCTTCTTTCCTTCCATCCTCTTCTGTCTTTCTTTCCTTCATTCTTTCCTTGTCCTTCTGCCTACGGGTGACTTTACACTCCCTCTTCTGTCTTTCCTTCATTCTTTCCTCTTCCTTCTGCCTGTGGGTGACTCTACACTGAGTGACAAGCCAAATGGTTTCCTGAACACCAGGAAAACATTTTCTACGCTGGATGGTAACCATACAACCAAATTTTGGCGCCTGGTGGTTTAGTGGGTAGTTATTGAGCTCCAATCGGATTGAGCCGGTGAAGGTTTATATCCAAGGGGTGGTTGGGTTGATCGCTCATGTAATGCCACTCAGGGATGAGTGAGGCTGGTCACTCTCATCTTAAATGTCGGGACCAACTGCTTAGCCCCGGGCTCCTACGCTCTTCATGGGGCAATGTAGGATTGGATGATGTATGGATGGATATCTATCTATCTATCTATCTATGTATCTGTATTTATATATGTATATATATATATGTATATATATATATATATATATATATATATATATATATATATATATATATATTTCTATATATATATATATATATATATATATATATATATATATATATAAAACATTCTTTATCCTTCATCCACTATATGCATTTCACTTTAAACGACACGAAAATCCTCACAAAAATCCCTATTTACGAAATATTTAAATCACTAGCAAGAAAGAGCAGAGTACAAAACCCACACCCACCAACTGGTTTATTTGTCGAACATCATTCTTTGCCTGTGACGCTGACCTCTGACTTATCGCCCTCAAAATCGATTTCTGACGTTTCACCCTTTCATAAAGATTGGCAGAAATCGGATAAGTGCCTGAACTAACCCTGACCTGTAACCCTGCTATCTAACCTTTCCATAAGCCTTGACCTTAGAGTTATTATTATTACAGTCGAATCCATCTATCCTTGCCTCAGCCTGACACCTTTCTTAATGCATGGAGCCAAATTGAATAAAACTGCATAAGATGACCTTGTCATGTGACCTTAACAAGTCGCATATTGTTCCTCCAAACAACAGATTAACTTCCATGGTGATCTTCAAGTCTCCCACAAAGTCTGATTCAGTCTGATCAAATGTTTATTTTTTCCACTTAGACACAATGGTAAAGTTTGGACCTTGTGCTGCAACCCTGACCTCTGATTCCTCTCAAAACTGCTTTGATCTATAATGGAAAAAATTACAAGATGGCCTTGCAAGGTGAAGCGCTGACCTAGCCTTGTGTCCTTGACCGTTATTCAAAAATAAAATCATCAACGAGTATTAAATATGTCTGAAAATATCAAACAAGTGATTGCTGAAAGAAAAGGGACATCGTAGAAAAATTTGTAATCCAGCTTGATGTTTCGACTGAAATGGCTGCTTATGCTGAACTCTTGGTGTCTGTATGGTACAATACATCTAAGGTGAAGATTTCAAAGAGATTTTCTTGTTCTATAATCCTTTGGAGTCGATTCAGGTTTTTGAGGAAGAGTGACTAGGACGAATCCGAAACAAAGCATCTTCATGATGTGCTTCATAGATATCCTCTGGCATCTATAACTCCCCATCAAGAATTATGATTATTACTTGATGATGCTGTGCACATGATAAATTCCATCGGGTGCCCTAAATGAACGACTCTTCCACATACTGTACCAAGAGTTTGGAGGTTCGCTGTTTGTCATGGAGGAATGTTGTATCATGAGAAGTCACTGAAGGAGGACCTTCTCAAATTCTTCATACGTGACAAGATAAAGTCACCTGAGTTCGCCAAAAAACTGTCTGACACCCAGTGGCTCCAGAAGCTGGCCTACTTGAAATAGATATTCTTGTGTCTAAACTCGTTAAACTTATCCCTCCAATACTGTTTTACCACAGTCATTGATTTCATGGATAAGCTAAAACCATTCAACATGAAGCTGATACTGTGGGAAGGGAAGGTCAAAGATGAAAATCTTAGCATGTAAGAACACCTTATTGAGGTACTTGATAAAAGCAAAGGCTCTTGAAGGCGAGAATTATGCGTCTTGTGCAAACATCTTTCTTCCCTGCAGAGGAAATTTGCTGTCTCATTTCCCTGAATTGGGCAAGTTGAAGTAAAAATTTATTACAAACCCATGCAATTGTTAACATGCACCTTCACCCAGATAATATGCAAGAAGAATTCCTAGAGTTGGTGTACGACTTTGTTGCGAAAGATGCATTTGAAACTCTTCCTGTGGTCAAGTTCTGGTCTAAAATGAGTGAGCTTTACCCTGCTGTAGATAATGTTGCTGTGAGGTCATGGTTGATGTTCCCTAGTACTTAACCTATGTGAGCAAGTATTTTCATCGCTGTTGAACGTGAAAACTAAACACCACGCACGGCTTAGATAGAATGGGTTTATCTAATACTGCTCCTCGATCTGAGAAACTTGTTTGCACAAAACAGGGACGGCCTTCATACTGACGTTTAGTAATAGTTGTCATCTTGAAAGGATGGTGTTACTGCTTACTTGCCAAATGAAGTATAGTAATTATAATTTTTTTAGTCTTACAAAGGCCGGTATAGTACCATTCTACACTGAATTTATGCTGATGTTTATTTTCTTCATAAAGTAAGTAGTTTCATTCCTGTGTAGTATCTTTGTATATTGATTAGGATGTTATTGCTTAACTGCTTAACAAAATCATCATAATTTTAACTATTAGATAATATCCAATATAGTGCCTCTGTATAATGAATTACTGTTAATGTATTATCATTCTATTTTCAGTGTCAAATTAATGCAGGTACAACTCGATGGTTTGATAACTCAGTGGGTACTTGGTGGGAAAAAAGTTGAGTACCCCTGATTTAAGTTGACCATGTTCATTGACCTTGACCTTGGATCCGCTGTTCTAAAAAACGGTCGTTTTACTCCTTTTCTGTCCAAGTCTTCCACCAAGTTTAGCTAAAACAGGATTAGGGCTGAATTATTTTGCTGACATTCCCACACCGACTGGTCTTTAGCTTTGCACTGTGACTTACTCTTTTCAAAAATTAATTGCCCAATTCATGCTTAACCTCAACACTTCCACAAGTTTGTGCAAAAGTGGATAAAAACTGTAGGGTGATTTTCATAGGTCAACATTTCACCTATTCCTGTAACCTTCACCTATTTTTCTCAAAAAAATACATGATTTCACATTGGCCTCAATACCTAACTTTGGCAAAAATATTGTAAAACTCTTTGAGTTATTTTATTCACACACACACACACACACACACACACACACACACACACACACACACACACACACACACACACAATTCTAAGGTGGATCACATCCTATCAAAGTCTCCTTTCTCTGAAATCTCGATTCTAGATTTCAATGTTCGGAGCCACCTTTGGCTCTCCTCTCCCTTCACTGATCCATCTGAAGAACAAGGTGGATCAGTGAACAATAACCTTCAGCAGCTTGTACAGCAGCCTACCCATATCCCTGACTTCCTTGGAGAGAGTTCCAACATGATGGACCTCTTTCTCACAACTAATTTTTCTGCTTATGCTGTTAATTTTACCTCCTTGTTGGACTCCTCCAATCACAACCTTATCACCTTAACCCGTCCTATCACTCCAGTGAGGCCTGCGAACCCTCCTATGAAGTGACAATTGTGGCGCTTTGGAGCTGATGATTGGGAGGCCCTCAGGCAGTACTTCCTTGATTTTCCCTGGAATAATTACTGCTTCCATGGCCGAGAGCCATCTGAGTGTGCCTTGCACATTACATTAGTTATTCTCTCAGGCATGGAAGAATATATTCCTTTGTCATATACTCTGACTAATGCAAAAAAAAACCTGGTTTAATCAAGCTTGCTCTAATGCTGACCACAACAAGGAGATAGCCTACAAAAGGTACTGGAGCCAACTCATCGCTGAATTTCTTCCCTTTTATGTTGCTGTCTGGAATTCTGCTAAGTCTGTTCTTCACCCTGCTACAAATAATTTCATTTATACTAAATGCCCTGAACTTTCCAACTCGAATTCTTCCTCCTCCTTCCGGCACCTTGCCAGAAACCTTTCAAACACCTTTACTTATCATCGTTCCAATTTCTTTTTCACTCTGATGGCTCTGTAGCTATTTCCTCTACTGATAAAACAGAACTCATCACTCAGACTTCCTCCTCCAGTTCCACCTCTCCGGTGCTGTTCCTCCATTACTTCCCCTCTGACTTCATGGCTGACATTAAAATTTCGTCAGTTGAATATTATCCCATCACTGGCCTCAGTATTAACAAGACATTTTGGCCTGATGGGGTCCCTCCTGTTTTCATCAAGAACTGTGCTTCTGTGGTTACACCCTGCCTAGGTACACTCTTTAGTCTCTGTCTATCAACTTGTTTCTTTCCTTCTTGCTGGAAATTCGCTCTCATTTACCCTTTCCCAAAGAAGTGTGACCATTCCCATCCATCTAACTATTGTCAAATTGTTTTAACAGCTTGTTTCAAAAGTTTCCCAGTTTGTTTTAACAAAAAAATAATAATTAAGCATCTTTCCTGTTACAACCTTTCTGATCGTCAGTATGCATTCCTCCAGGGACAGTCGACTGGGGAACTTCACACCTACCTTTCTGACTCCTGTTCATCCTCCTTTTGGAGCTCTGGCAAAAGCTTTGTTATTGCACTTGACATCTCAAAAGCTTTTGATTGAGTCTGGCATAAATCTTTAATGTCGAAACTGCCTTCTTACTGCTTCCATCCTTCTATTTGTTCCCTCATCTCTAGCTTCCTTTCTGGTCCTTCTATAACTGCTGTTGTAGGTGGCCACCGTTCTTCTAAAGTTGTCAGTGGTGGTGTTCCTCAGGGCTCTGTCCTATCACCAACTCTCTTCCTTTTATTCATCAAAGACCTTCTAAGCTGTACATCTAACCCTATACACTCTATCGCTAGTGATTCCACCCTTCACCTTTCCATTCGCTTCCCACAGCATCCATCACAGCAGTTACTTCAACAAACAAAAGATGATGCTATGGCACACCTAATGTCTGACTTGGCTCATATCTCTGATTTGGGGAAAGGTAATCTTGTTGTTTTTACTGTATCAAAAACTCAGTTCTTACATCAACCCGACAAAATTTTCCCAGGAGTACCATCTAATATTTTTTTTTCATTATCCAACTCAATCCAGCATTATCTTGCACATGCTTACTGTTTCAGTCTCTAGGGATTTAAATTGGGCAGATCATATTAATTCTCTTGTAAAATTTGCTTTCAAAGGATTAGGTGTGCTAAGCCCTCTCTGCACAATCGTTGACTTCATATACGGGTTTTATTCAAACCTGTGTAGAGTACAATTTTCACATATGGGGAGGCTCCCCACATACAGCTCTTCTCAACAAGGTGGAGTCAAAGGCTTTTCGTCTCATTAACTCTCGTCTTCTTACTGGCTCCCTTCAACCTCTGTCTCTTCACTGCAGTGTTTCATCTTCATTTAATTTCTTTCGTTACCTTAATGGTCACTTCTCCTCTGAACTGTCTGTTTGCATCCCTCCACCATTACAGTGGGTGCGAAAAACCCATCTTACAATAAACTTTTACCCTTTTTCTGTCCAACTCTTTAATGCAAGAGTTAACACTTGCTCAAAGTCCTTCATGTTTAGAACAAGTCAACTCTGGAACTGTCTCCCTATGTCTGTATTTCCTACTGCATGTGATCTGCGGTCTTTCAGATGCAGTGTGTCCAGGCATCTCAAAATGATTAGATCTTGAATTTGGTTCTCAGTTATCTTGTTTTTGTTTTTTCTTGAAGAGAACAATTTACGGGTTTCTGGCCTATGTTTCTTCTTCCTTGCCTAAAACACAC
>NC_137011.1:15886392-15923892 GCF_032717465.1 Coenobita brevimanus
GTGACAAAGAGCTGCGAAAAATGTGGGAGGGGAAGGGAAAGTGTGGAAAAAGTGGGGGAATATTGGGAGAATTTTTTACTCTATCTATCCATCTGTTTATCTATCTATATGCTTATCTGTATATATGCCTAGCTCTCAGTTTATGTACAGCATCTATATATATGTCTATTTAACTCTCTCTCTCTCCTTAGTATATATATATATATATATATATATATATATATATGTATATATATATATATATATATATATATATATATATATATATATATATATATATATATATATATATATATATATATATATATATATATACATATATATATATATATATATATATATATATATATATATATATATATTAGGGTGTTCAGCACTAATAGAGGAGAAAAAATCTTTGGATATTTAAGTGGGCAAAGTATGCAATCGATTCCACTTTTCAAATAAAGCATTCGAGCAAAAATTTATGGTTTCTTATCAATGCAAAGTCGTGCCTCACTACCCCTGCATTCTGTAAATCTAACTGATCTGAGTACGTGAAGGATATGGTGAAGAAAGGTAAAAATAAACAATGTGGTACAAAAAGAAACACTATTTTTGAGCTCTACAACAAGCATAATCAGTTTATTACATGTGGGATTTCTTGCTCGTAGAGGGCTCTGTGTGCTGTAGAACATGGAAGATCAGCTGTCGTTCTTCTTCATTCGCCAGACCACTGTTGTAGTCCATTACCAGATTCACTGCCCGCTCAGCAGCGTCATTGACCACTTTGAGGTGGGCCATGACATCAGGAATGGGGCAGAGATCATTGATGCTTGTTGGAGTATCCAGCTTCAAACACTAGAAGAGGTTTTTCGACTTCTGGATGACAAACTTAAAGATTCTCAGATCTGATGCCTTATCAATCGTCTTCATGTTCAAACGGCACAGACCCACCTTCTTCGGCAGTGTTGTGGTCATATTTTTCTGCATTTCCTGCTCTTCCTCAGGAAAGACTTTGTCAGAATACATGGCTAGTGGAGCCAGGTCCTCACTGAGGTACCAGAGTTGGCTTTTGACATTGTCCAGTGCCTTCTTTGCTACAACGGGATCCACCTCTTTGAATTCTTCAATTTTCTTCAGGAGATTGAGGTCACTGATTGGAACGTCGACAGCATTTGGGGCTTCAAACCAGTGGATCACATAGATGGTGACGAGGAAGACAGATGCGTCTGATGGCCTGCTTTTGATGCCACGTGAATGAGAGGAAGACTGCATCCTTCAGTTGGTTTCTGAAAAGGAAGATCTTGGAGCAGTAAAGGGTTTTGGCCATCCAACGTGCTCTGTGATTAGCAACTGGACGGTGAAAGGTCATCCGTGCTGGATTCTTGCCAAGGAAAGCCAAAGACAGCTGGAGGAGCTCAAGGTAGTCATCACGGGGCTGCGCACAATCCATGTGGCTGAGTTTGAAGTGTTCAATGTCCTCGGCTCTGCTGGAAATTCACGACTGAGATTTTTCATCTAGGTCATCATCGTGGGGATCGAAGGAATCTGTGTCAGTTTTGTTCCAAACTCTTTGAATTGACCGAAGAGAGGAATTTCAGGACCAGAAGAAGAGAAAGAGAGGTCAAAGATCCCTGCCACTGTGAGTTCACAGATGTGGTGCCTGCATGCCAAGAAAAACAGCGGGACTTGGAGACCTCTTTCAATGACAAAGTAAGGGCCGCTGTGAACCCCGGTGTTAGACGCTATAGTATCAAAATAGAGCCCTGCAATCCAGGGCTGCACTTCCGGCCATTCATCTAGAGTCTTTAGCATTGCCTCTCCCATTGCTTTGCCCGTTCCAGCAGGGATCTTAGGGATCGCCAGGATCTTCTCCGTACCAATCCCCGCACCAATAATCGCCAGGCAATCACTGCGGCCGCTACCATCGATGTTGGGCAAGAGCTTTCCATCAAAATGGAGACTCAAGGGTGTTTGTGGCTGGAATTCGTTTTTTATCTTTTCAGTGATCTCAGTCCTTGATCCCTCCGAACAGAGTGGAGAGATCCGGCAGACAACGTGAGTTCCCCCACGTCAAGCACTGCTCCTGTCAAGACAGGAGCTACCACTTGCATTGCAACTCACACTGAAATGAGGCATGGGTTTGAGAAGGCCAAAGAAAAGGTGCAAAGTATGGTGCAGTTTCCACCAGTAGTGGAACTGAATAAACACTTTGCCCTTCAAGTTCCTAATGGTTCGATTTTTCTGAACACCCTATATATATATATATATATATATATATATATATATATATATATATATATATATATATATATATATATATACAGTATGTAAATACCCAAGAATCAATTTATATTCATCTATTTATCGAGCTATCTATCTACTTATCTATCAATTTAGCTATATAGATAGATAAATATATAATGATATATATAAATATATATGTATATGTTTATAAATATCTATCCATCTATCTATATTTATGTCCGTGTATCAGAATACCTGTGTATATCAATCTGCCAGTCCATCTGTGTACAGTATATATAACCAGACGACTAAATCAGTAACAGGATGGTCACAGACGAATCGCCTCTATGACACCTTGTCCTTCGTCATCAGGGTGCCCTCTCTCCAGCTCACTCCCTCGTCTCTCACATACATGTTAAACCCATCCCTTCATCTCATTCTCGATATCCCCATTCTCCTTCTCCCATCTACCTCACTCACACTCGCCTTGTTAACCTCTCATTTTCCATTCTTATCACATGGTAGTGCTGAAGAAAACTGAGGGCAAAAGTCAGAGAGAGAGAGAGAGAGAATACTACATATATATTACCTCAACACATACACACATCCACCCAAATACACATACGAACAGTCTCCCACTCTACATAAACACAAATTCCCCTCCCCCCTCACATGCACAGATTTTATATATCCGTCATATAAAAGTGCTCAGTGAATTGCATGAGTTAATACGAATATAATCGCTACATCACAAACACTCCATTAGGTCACACACACACACACACACACACACACACACACACACACACACACACACACACACACACACACACACACAGCTTATAACCCCGTCATATAAACTGCAAAGGGTCCTCATCTGAGCTTGGTGAGGGTCCTGATTAGATAAGAACATAATCAAGCACGTCACTACCAGCTCATTAAGTCAGACGTAATTAAACAGTGTAATTACCAATGGAGGGGCAGGGGAAGGGCTGGGGAGGAGGGAGGGAGGAAGGGAGGAGAGGTAATGAGGATGAGAGGGGAAATGAGAATAGGGAAATGAGGGAGTAGGACGAAAGGATGGAAAAGATGAAAGGGAAGAGAAGGAAGGGAAAAGAGTAGTAAGGTGAGGGAACAGAAAAGGAAGGGAAGAGAAGGGAAGGGAAGAGAAGGAAGGAAAGGGAAGGGAAGGGAAGGGAAGGGAAGAAAAGAGAAGGAAAGGAAGGGAAAGGAAAGAAAGGGAAGAAAAGGGGAGGAATGGGACAGGAAGGGAAAGGGGAGGATGAAGACAAGAGAAGATATAATTATACAGGGGAATTATCAATGGAGTTGGGAGGAGGGAAGGGGTTGGGAGGAGGGAAGGGGGAGGAGAAGTAATGAAAGGGAGGGAGGAATGGAGAAGAGGGAAATGACGAAAAGGGGAAGAGATAGATGAATACAGGAAGAGGATATGAGGAGAGCAGGGATATGAGGAGGATGAGGTAATTGTAAGAGAAAGGATAAAAGGAAAGACAGAGGAAGAGGGAACGAGAAGGCGGGAGAAATGGAGAGGAAGGGCAAGTAAGGAGGAGAGGAAAGAGGTAGAAAGGAAGGGAAGAAGGAGAAAAGAGAAGAGAGATGAAAGGGCGAGAGATAGGATGAAAAATGTGAAAAGTTTGGGAAAAAAGAGGGAAAGGAAACGAGGGGGAAGGAGAGAAAAGGGATGAGAAAGAATGGAAGAAAGGGAATAGGAAAGGAGAGAAGGTAGAAATTAGGTAAGGGGGAAAGAATGGGGAAATATAATAGAAGAGGAGGAACAGGGAATAAGGAAGGGAAAATAGGAAGAGGGATGAAGGAAGAAGATGGGGATGAGAGAGGAAGGAGTAAGATGGAGGTAAGAAGAGGAGGGAGTAATAAGGAGGAGTCGGAGGACGAAGTAAGGGAGAGGAGGGGAAAAGGGAGGAAGAGGATGGTAGGAGGAGAAGGAAGAATGGAAGAAAAAAACAATGTCAGTGGGAGAGGGAGGTGTGACTGCCAAAGGATGGAGGAGGGAGTGGTGTAGGGTGAAAAGTAAAAGGAAAGAGAAGCGGGAGGAAAGGAGGAAAAGCAGAGGGAAAGAGGAGAAAAGCGGATGGAAAGAGGGACGAATTGCAAGAGAAAAGGGGAAGAAAGAGGAAGGGAAGGAGGAAAAAAGCACAAGGACAGGAGAGTGAAAAGCGGGGAGGAAGGAGGAGGAATTGCGGAGGGGAAGGGGAAGGAAAATCAAAGGGGAAGGAGGAAGGAAAAAGAGAAAAGACAGTGAGAAGTACAAAGGAGTACTAAGGCAAGCAAACAACAACACATCTATTGGTCCTTTCAGGGCTCTTAGTTACAGACAATACGGCCTATTATATCCAAAATAACATTGAAATTTGGGGTGAGAGGAGACAGGGGAAGAGGGAAGGGGGTGAGGAGACAGGGGAAAAAGGAAGAGGCGAGAGGGGAGGGGAGACAGAGGAAAAGGGAAGAGGGAGGGGAAACTGGAGAAGAGAAAGGGGGGAAAGGAGAAAGGGAAAACAGAAGGAATCGGGTGCGAATAGCTGGAGAGGAGAGAGGGGAAGAGGGAGACGAGAGAGAGGGGTGAAGGGTGCCAGATGGAATGGGAGAGGAGCCAACTCACTCTTTCATTCCCCCACCCCCACCCACTCTCCCTCTCTCCCACCCACACACTTTCCCTCCATCTTGACAGCACAAACTGCTTTAACATTCCATAAACAATCAGACAAAAGTAAAAGTGAATGTTGTTGCTTTGTAAATTATCATATTCTTTCAGTGAACAGATATAGCATCATCGTCATCATCATCTAAGTTACCACAGTCGATGGCAATATTTTATATATATAAACGTAATTAAATAAATTAAAAAAATACCAGTATATATTATTATATAATTATATATAAATACCCGATATATATATATATATATATATATATATATATATATATATATATATATATATATATATATATATATATATATATATACAGGGTGTAACGCGACGTATGACAAAAACTTACACCAATGATCTATCATGTAATTTTGAGTATATTTTGTTCTATAAACATATGCTCTCTGCGACCCCATATTAGTACCCAGCATTCGGCTGTTTTGTGGAAAAGCTTCGTGCCTTGCATGTGCCATTGGGTGAGAGTTTGGCAGGGCGACGGGAGACGAGTATTATTAGCTTATACTGCACTGTACATGAAAATCCCATATCCTATCAGTACACATGAGTTTTAAGAAGAAACTTTACGTAGTCTATTGATTCTTTAACATTGTCATGCATTCATGCAATTCTTTTGCACAAATCGACTGTAATTAAGGATTAAATTAAAAAAATTATGGCTTGCAAGGGAGTAGGGAGGGAGGGAGGAGAGGCTGGTGTGTTGTTGCCAGTTATGTAATATTTGGTTTGTAGAATGTTGCTACCAGCATTATCATAACATCCACAGCCCACTCAGTGAAAGAACATTACCGTACTGAGTGACTAGCATCAGTTTTTCAGGAGTAATATTATAATTCATTAAAAAAAAATTTGCTGCAAGTAAACGTGGCACCATTTTTTTCATATGTTGACGTGAGAACAGTGACACAGGATTGCCAATATAATGGCTATGTAGCTAGACCTATTTTTTGCTTCTACTTGCGGCACTAACATCTGGCAACATGATATCTAGCTACATTCTGGATATTTTTGCCATTTTTAGGTGATATTCTAGAGATTTTATCGTATTTTCTAGCGATGTTTTGCAGTGTTTATTATCTAGCGACATTCTAGCAAGTTTTCAGGACTAAACTAGCGAGATTGATGATAAGGACTTGGCAACCCTGCGTCCACTGTCATTTGAACGGGAACATTTGCAGGGCAGGCACACACTTCAAATACTGTTCTCTTTGTTCTGTTGTTCACCGGGTTCAGCTTCACATGTTCATTAAACAGCATGCCACGTACGTACAGCAATGAAGAGTATGGAGATATCGAGTATTTTTCTTACGGATTCTGCGATGGTAATGCCAGTCTTCAGAGAGGAATACAGGTGGAGATACCCAATGGCGCCACGTTACTTGCAGCAGAAAAATTGTGATAAATAAAATTCTTCTTGACGAAGTCAGGCTAATCTTCCTTTAGAATAACGTTTTTTCACTGAATGAGCTGTGGATGTTATGATAATGCTGGTAGCAACATTCTACAAACCTAATATTACATAACTGGCAACAACACACCAGCCTGTCCTCTCTCCCTCCCTACTCCCTTGCAAGCCATAAATTTTTGAATTTAATCCTTAATTACAGTCGATTTGTGCAAAAGAATTGCATGAATGCATGACTTGATGTTAAAAAATCAATAGACTACGTAAAGTTTCTTCTTAAAACTCGTGTGTACTGATAGGATATGGGATTTTCATGTATAGTACAGTATAAGCTAATAATACCCGTCTCCCGTCGCCCTGCCAAACTCTCACCCAATGGCACATGCAAGGCACGAAGCTTTTCCACAAAACAGCCGAATGCTGGGTACTAATATGGGGTCGCAGAGAGCATATGTTTATAGATCAAAATATACTCAAAATTACTTGATAGATCATTGGTGTAAGTTTTTGTCATACGTCGCGTTACACCCTGTATATATATATATATATATATATATATATATATATATATATATATATATATATATATATATATATATATATAGAACTATCTCGCTCTCGGCTACAGCATCTGCAATACATCGGGAATACAACTGCTTCTTAAACTTGAAGGGAAGAATAAGCTTTCCCAAGTTAAAGGCTTGAGTGTGATAATGCCATTTTGTTTTTGTTTTTTTTAAATAACAGAACAGAGGAGGGAGAAACCTTTTCAGTACGATGTCCATTGATCTTGCCATCGACAGACGATTAGGTTTATATCAGATAATCTCTCTCAGGAAAAGTCTAAAATACTGAAGGAATTTAAGACTTCAGCTAAACCTACAGCTAGGAAAGTCTCTTCCAAGCTATAAAAAAAAAAAATAAAATAAAGCAGTAATGTAAAAAAAGTAGCAACTAACTTCCTTTAATGTCACCTTCATAACGACAAAACAATGACTGTGTTGTTGCCGGAAAAACTAAACCAAAAAGAAAACATGCCAAGAAAAAACTTGTCTCATTAAACTGCCAGCGTCTGCCTGTGATCATAAGTCGATTTTTCCCCGACTTAAATCTGACTGAGGAACGGCGGAGTAATTGTGGCAAATCGGTTTAGCATTGCATTCATTACCAACTCTGTTTAATGAGTCTCTGAAGTCTTACTGCCCGATGGAGACTTTATTTAGCTTTAGCAATACTCTCTCTCTCTCTCTCTCTCTCTCTCTCTCTCTCCTTCATAAAGTTTTGTGTATAATGACATTTCTACAATCTTGCTACCTCCAGACGATGTTATTCACCTTCGGCAGTTCTCTCTCTCTCTCTCTCTCTCTCTCTCTCTCTCTCTCTCTCTCTCTCTCTCTCTCTCTCTCTCACCTTCAATATCATTTCTGCATTATGACGCCTCTATAATCTTGCTACCTCTAGACCACTTAATTCGGCTTTGGCGGAAAGGAGACGGTGAGAAGAACGAAGGGATGAAGATTAAAAGGGAAAGAAGGAGAAAGGCAGGGAGGAACACCAGTAGGTAGGTAGGAAGGTAGGCAGGAAAGAAGGCAGGCGCATAGCTAGGCAGGACTGTAGGAGGAGGGGTAGGCGAAGTGGCTGACAGGTAAGTAGGTAGAAGAGTAGGTAGATACTCGTATAGTCAGGGAGGCACACAGACAGGCAGGCATGCGGGGGGATGGGAAGAGAGGAAGTCAGGAAGACAGACAGATAGGTAGGAAGGCAGATAGATTGACAGGGAGAGAAAGAGGCAGGTAGACAGGTAGACAGTTGGGTAGGCAAATAGATAGGCAGGAATCCAGGTAGGTAGGAAAAGAAGTACGTGAGTGGGTAGGTAGGTAGGTAGGTAGGTAGGTAGGTAGGTAGGTAGGTAGGTAGCAGGGAGGCACGACAAGTAGCAGACAAAGAAGGTGGGCCGGCAGCACACGGAGAAGGAAAAGAAAGAGTGAAAGAAGCAGAGGGAAAGGGGGAGGAGGAAACGAGTTAGTAAAGAGGGAGAGGAGGAGGAGGAGGAGGAGGAGGAGGAGAAGGAGGAGGAGGAGGGATACAGAAAGAGGGACAATGAGCTAAACA
The DNA here is from genome assembly GCF_032717465.1 of Coenobita brevimanus. Taxonomy (NCBI): domain Eukaryota; kingdom Metazoa; phylum Arthropoda; class Malacostraca; order Decapoda; family Coenobitidae; genus Coenobita; species Coenobita brevimanus. The sequence continues at coordinate 15,894,844 of NC_137011.1, forward strand.
GAAACGAGAGAGGTAAAGAGGGAGAAAATGATATGAAGAGAAAAGAGGAGGAAGGTAAAGAGGGAGAGGAGATAAAGGGAGAGAGAGAGAGAGGAGGAGAGAGGAAAACGAGGAAGAGAGAAAAGGAAGGATGAAGGTAAAGAGGGAAGCTGAAGGGCAAAGAAGCAGACAATGAGGGTGGCAGGGAGGCAGAGAGGGAAGGATATAATATGTTGGTCAGAATGGTGGTAACGTTGGATATTATCATTCCAAGCGTGGTGTGGTAGGCGCGGTGTAATGTGTGGTGGTGGTGGTGATGGTAGGGATGGTGGTGGTGGGGGTGGAGGGGAGAGGCTGAGAGGTAAAGGTGAAATGGGGAACAGGGTAGAGATGGCAGGATAGGAACAGGAATATGTATAGAGACTAGAATAATGATACGCATAGGGAGAGAGATGGAGATAAGGATAGGAACAGAGGGGGATATGGATAAAGGGAGCGATAGCAATAAGGATAAAATGTGGACAGGTATAGAGATAGGGAGAGATGAAGACAGGGATGGAGACAGAGATGAGGATAGGGATGGGGAGAGAGGCAGACAGGGATAGGGAGAGGAACGGAGATAGAGACAGGGATAGGGAGAGGAACGGAGATAGAGACAGGGACAGGGATAGGGTCAGGGAGAGAGAGAGAGGTAGACCGAAACAGGTAGAGGCATTGGGATAAAGACAGGGATAGGAATAGCGATACAGACAAACAGAAACAGGGAGAGGGACGGGATAATGACAGGGAAAGAGACAGACAGGGATAGGGAAACACAGAAATAGAAGAAAGGATGAAGATACAGAAATGATGGCAGTGAGAGATGGGGATTAAAGCCTGGATAAAAACAGATGTAGGGATGAGGGAGACGGTGAGGGGAAGGCAGGGAAAGAGACCCGTATTTATGTAACAGATAATGTTTGCATGTCTGTCTGTCTGTTTGTCTGTTTGCTTGTCCTCTATCGAAATCGAGGGGGATGATATATAACTCTCTAAACAGGTCTAACAGGTGTAAATTTTTACGACAAATTTAAATGTGTACATTAAAGTTGCTATAGTGGCGCCCCTGATGCCCAGGATTAAAACCAACTGGAAATAATCAAGTCAACATGGTGGAAACATGGTAGCCAATTACCAAAGAGTTTGTTTTGTTTTTTACTTTTACAACTACATCATTATTAGCTACAACGGGTCGGACGGGTGAACGGATTTGTGGGGTGGGCAGGGCAGGTCGCTAGTAGGCAAAATTGATGGGTAAGTAGGTAGTAGGGAAACAGGTCCATGGTAGAAATAGGTCCATGGTAGGAATAGGTCCATGGCGAATATATCCCTGGGGAAGTAAGGCCAAGCAGAAACCTAGGTTCAGTGGGTTGAATGTGACCCAGGGGGTCTACTCCCACAGGGGGGATAGCTATCCAGGGTCCTAGGTAATGCCGGCAGGCACGATCATAGGGATTTACCCGGGCAGCGCAGGGTACCCCTGCTACTAGAAGTATATATACATGTACAGAGATAGAGGTGGATATGGAGACAGAGACAGAGGTAGAGACAGCACCAGAAATAGTGGTGGAGGTAGAGACTAACTCAGAGTTACAAAGAAAAGGAGGAACAAATGAAGAAAGAGTAAGAGGATACCAATAAGTAGGGAGGGAGGTGGGGGAAGAAGAGAGGGAGGCAAAGAGAATAAGGCAGGGAAGCTGGAAAGTTGATAGGGAAGGAGTCAGGAGGAAGAGAATGAGGCAAGAGGCAGACGAGCAGGTGGGGAGGGAATCAGGAGGAAGAAAACGAGGTATGAAGGCAGGCAAGCAAGTAGGGAAGGAGTCAGGAGGCGGAGAATGAGGTAGGGAGGCAGGCAAGCAGGTAGGGAAGGAGTCAGGAGGCAGAGAATGAGGTAGGGAGGCAGGCAAGCAGGTATGGAAGGTGTCAGGAGGCAGAGAATGAGGTAGGGAGGCAAGCAAGCAGGTAGGGAAGGTGTCAGGAGGCAGAGAATGAGGTAGGGAGGCAGGCAAGCAGGTAGGGAAGGAGTCAGGAGGCAGAGAATGAGGTAGGGAGGCAGGCAAGCAGGTAGGGAAGGTGTCAGGAGGCAGAGAATGAGGTAGGGAGGCAGGCAAGCAGGTAGGGAAGGAGTCAGGAGGCAGAGAATGAGGTAGGGAGGCAGGCAAGCAGGTAGGGAAGGTGTCATGAGGCAGAGAATGAGATAGGGAGGCAGGCAAGCAGATAGGGAAGGTGTCAGGAGGCAGAGAATGAGGTAGGGAAGAAGAGAGTCTAGAATGAAAAGACAAACACAGGGAGGAAAAAAAAAAAGTTAAATCTGTGGGAAAAACAAAGAAAAAAAAATGGGTAGGGAGGCAAGAAGAGAGACAGGAAAAGAAAAGGAGAAATAAAAGGATGAGCAGAAACATAGAGGAAACTATATTTTCTCCTGTAAAACATAGTCGAGTGAATATACACGCGTGAAATCAGAAGCAAATGTTCACCTAATATTCCACTGTAAATATCTAGTGGAATTACTCCTTCTTCCCAACATAATGACTAGTGCAAATACACGTGTACACTCACGAGCAAAATTTAGCTTACTATTTCATATCCTCTGCATCACACCTGGTATGTTCGTTACTTCCTCCCCGACGCAGCACAGAAAGGAGAATCATGTATAAGCAGAAAATACATCAAGCCTCGCTCAGCTTAGTTTAGGCGCCAGCTGAGGAAAGTGAGAGTACGAGAGGTGAAATAACTTTTGTGAATATGGGCAGAGATACATACAAAGCCTCACTCAGCTTTGGAATATTAGCCAGTAGAGGTAACTGAGGAGCAGAAAAGATGAAATATCAGGTGGACTTTTGTGGCCATGGACAGAGAAACAAACTAGGTCTCTCAGTTTAGAAATTTTAGTCAACTGATGAAAGTGACAAGCAGAAATAAAATACTGGGCAAAACTTTGTACCCAACAGTTACTAGGTCTCTCTCCGTTTAGAAATGTTAGTCAGCTGATGAAAGTGATAAGTAAAAATAAAATATTGGGCAAAATTTTGTATCCAACACTATCTCCCATTATTAGTCAGCAGGAATTCGCTAACTTCATGTCAGAGTTAGCTACAAAGTGGATTAAAACTGGAGTCATGTTAAATAAAAAACTGTTAACGTGTTTTTGGTGTTGATACTGTCAAAGTTAACTCCACTTCCTTTGTACCTGGTTATAACTTTTATTGTGTCGAGTGTAGCCTATAGTAAATTCTAGCCTGAGGGGTGCTTAATAAAGTGAACAAGGTCACCTCTTAGTATAAAGATATTGCAAAAAGACATCACAGCATCAAAGGCATTAACGGATATCTTTTCTATTCTGCTCCACCAAATTATCATCCATCCCGTATACGCCCCATCAGGAGTGTAGGGACCCGGGATTAAACTTCTCAGACCCGACATTTAATCTTTTCATTTCGATAAGGGGATGAGTCTGTTATGATGTGGCAGGGGTAAACCAGCTCTGCTGTCGGGTCCTGCTGCGGATGTCACTGATTGCATTGCGCAGTTGACCCTTGTGCGGTGTGGTGCGGTGAGGATCTGTCCGTTCTCCCCTTTGGGGCTAAGATGCGAATGAATGTGTTTGAATGGATGAGTAAATGGGGAGTGTGTCGTCCTGTCTCGGCTACCTCCCTTTCCTTGGGGGAAGCAGCCTAGGTATATAGATAGATAGATAGATTTCGATAACATAAATTTTATTCTTGTTACCTCCAGACGATTTTGTTGACATTGGGAGAGGTCATCTGCATACAGTGACGAGATTAGAAACAGTCAACATTAACCCATTTACAACCTGATGTCTTCCCCCAAGCGGCATAAAATCATCTCAGGGTAGTAAGATATAAAAGCGTCATTGGATAGACGAGGTTAAGACGAGGGTGATCAGCCTAGCTTTCCCCTTAGTGGCATTATGTGGGGCAAAAACCATATGCATCACAACCAGATGCAACGCCTTAATCAACTAGACCACCAGGTGTCCATTTATTTGTATGGCTACCACTCAGCGCTGTAAATTGCTTCCTGGATTATACCATTTGGACTGTCAATCAGTACAGTCACCTGAAGGTTGCGCTACATCGATTAAGTGAATAGTGGCCACTTTCACCTGCTACACAAGTTAAATAAAACAAAGATGGTAGGCATACGAAAAACACGTCATCATACTGAAAAAGTTTAAAGGGATTACACCTGAGTTCAAAGGCCGTATTATTAACGGCACTGACGGCTTCGTAGCATCTGTTCTTAAGCGATTTATATTTAATGTTACACCTGAAGACTGCTTTCTATACTATATATTTGACTGGAAAATTGACAATGCTTCAGTACTATGCAAATGATCTTGAAATATAATGTGCAGAAAAAATCGCCAATAAAGAGATGCTACGAATCCTCTCATACTAATAACACGGACCCAGGCATTATATTCTTATGAACATAGTGCTGGATATCCAAGTCACTAAGATCAGGCTAGCCTATTGATACCGAGGACGTACATTTCAATTTCTCTAGCTGTCTCCAAAAGATATTAGTCGCCTACGATGGATCTCTGCTATACACGTGACGGGATTACTGAAGGCTATACCTAACGTCTGTATCTCGAAGTCTCATCTAGGCTGAATTAAACTGTCTGGCAGCAACAAGCATTAAAAAAGGGATGCTTCCACTTGTTTGATGCAAATTATTCAGTAACGTAATTGTTTTCTCACCTTAGCTTGGACCCATATTTTCGCCTTTTTGCAGCTTCTTCCACGCAGCTTAGTGGATGGAAAAAAGACAATGCTACGGCTCTACATCTTTTCCACGGTAGTTCGTCGTGACTAGCATCATGTTCCAGCGTCAGTGTACTGCGACAACTCAACATTCAAGGTGGAGAGGTTGTAATTTTAGGCCAGGTTAGAGTAAAAAGAGACTGTTTATTTTCTAGCGAGTGCATGAAGCTAGATATACTTAGAATATAAATCTCACGAAGCAGAGTTTAAGTTATCGAAGTTTCATGAAGCATTCCTCAAATGGAAACAAGTTCTGTCTTCAAAAGGCTACTTATCAGGGACAAGCTATGTATGCAGACGACGTGACCGCTTTGAAGTTTCTCCTCAGTGATATTTACTAGGCTTTACCTTAATGGGGTCATGTTATATCAGTGTGTGTGTGTGTGTGTGTGTGTGTGTGTGTGTGTGTGTGTGTGTGTGTGTGTGTGCGCGTGTGTGTGTGTGTGTGTGTGTGTGTGTGTGTGTGTGTGTGTGTGTGTGTGTGTGTGTGTGTGTGTGTGTGTGTGTGTGTGTGTGTGTGTGTGTGTGTGTGTGTGTGTGTGTGTGTGTGTGTGTGTGTGTGTGTGTGTGTGTGTGTGTGTGTGTGTGTGTGTGTGTGTGTGTGTGTGTGTGTGTGTGTGTGTGTGTGTGTGTGTGTGTGTGTGTGTGTGTGTGTGTGTGTGTGTGTGTGTGTGTGTGTGTGTGTGTGTGTGTGTGTGTGTGTGTGTGTGTGTGCCACCGTGTTTGCGTGTGTATAGATGGGAAAAAGATAAGTCCAGGTAAAGACTGGTTGCAGCAGTGATGATGGTGGGTGGTGGGGAGTGTTGTGTTGATGGATAGTGATGGTTGTTGTGGTAGTGGTGTAGAGGTCAATTAACCTGCTGGTAGTTAAGATGGTAGATCTGGTGGAATGGATGGTAGTTATGATTGTGGTTATAGTAGTATTGATGCTTGTAGTAGTAATGATGGAGGTTGTGGTGTAGTGAAGGAGGCTTTGTTAGTCGCAATAATAGTAAGGATAATGCGGGTAGTGGTATCAATGGTGGTTGTAGTAGTAGTGATGATGGTAGGAGAAGAAGCGATGATGGTTGTGGCAGAAGCGATTGTGGTTGTGGTAGAAGTGATGGTGCTGTTGGTCAGTCTATCACCCTATTGCCAGACGCCTTTATCCCGTAAGGGGTGGCCACAAACAAAGCGCCTCCATGTCGCCCTGCCCTCCGCCATTTCATTGCCCTGCTCCCAGCTCACATCCCTCTCTCTCATATACATCTCCACTCCATCCTTCCATCTCATCCTTGGCCTCCCCCTCCCACTCCCCCACCCTCCACCTCACTCATGTATATTCTCCTCGTCAGTCTCTCACTCTCCGTCCTCTCCATATGGCCAAACCACCTCACTGTGTTTCTCCTAACACTTCCTATCACATCCACATGCACACCACAACCCTCCTTCACTTCCTCATTTGTCAGAGTGTCTCTCCATGTGACTCCTCATGCTCCTTTCAAATAACTCATTTCCACTGCTGTTGATGATTGCTGTTATAATGACTTTGGTTGTGGCAGTATTGATGCTGGCTGTGGTAGTGAGGATGGTAACAATGGTTGTGGTAGCAGTAACACACACACACACACACACACACACACACACACACACACACACACACACACAGCCATCCCATTAAAGAAGGTACCCATTCTATTCACTCATCTAGCCAAACTCTCTTCGCTCTCTCTCTCTCTCTCTCTCTCTCCTAACTTATCACAAGAATGAAAGCCAGAGATAAAAAGTTGGCAGAAGGTACAAAAATATGGAGACAGGTTAGATAAACTGATGTAGGTGTTTGACGGAGAAAATTAATTAGCATTATTTATCAGGTAGTAAAAACAGGTAGTTGAAGATTAGGGAGCGATAAACGGGGATGAGAAGGAAAGTGGAAGTTGAGAAGGTAAGGGCGGGAGGGATAGACGGTTGGGTGGTTGGAGGGGTAGGTTGGACAGCAGGAAACATGGGTGTGGATGGTAGGTGCTGGTGTTTGTGGTTGATAGACGTGGTAGATGGTTTTCGGTGGGTGTGGGTGCGGTAGGTCGGTTGGTCGGGGAGATGTGGGTGGTTAACAGTGTGGTGAATGGTAGGTGGGTTGGAAGATAGGGATGGTACGTGTAAGTGTGACAAATTGTGGTTTGTCACTCGAGTGGTCTGTCACGAACAGTAGGTGAGAATGAGGTACTTGGTGATTCTGTGACTAGTAAGCGGCAGGAGGGAGAAAGGACTAAATTGTGAGTGGTAGTTGGTAGGTGGGGGTGATTATATAGCAATGACTGGTTGACAAAATTGTGGGCAGAGAGGCAGTTGACAAGATAAATATGTTAAACCAAGGCCAAACATGCCTGGCTGACTTGGAGAGATTAAAGCACCAATTACAAGGCTACAGCGTTTGTTTTCTGTAGTGTGACGCTTCACTAGAGAGAGCTTTTTCAGATACTATGCCTGAAGCAGCCTACGGTAGAGGAAAAAGTAACAGTGCGGAAAACAGTGCGGAAAACAGTGGTCTTTGCCCCGTAACAGGATAAGTGCGTGCTGGTGACGTAGCAGGTAGATAGCGCAGGATAGGATGGTATGTGGTGGTGCTGTGGACGGTGGCAAATAGTGATGTTATAAGTGATACGTATTTATATTAACGATAATGTATTGTTGAATGATAAGTGGTGGGTGATGGAATGACAAGATGGTATGCTGTGGTGTGACTGTGACAGGCAGTTAATGGTGGTCTGGCAGGTGGTGTGATAAAACAGTATATGGTAGTGTGATAGGGTAGCAAATGGTGGTGTGACAGGTGGCAAAGGATGAGGCATACTGATGAGACAAGTGGTGAGAGGTAGGATAAATGATTGATTCAAAGGTGGAAGATAGGTGGTATGGAGGGAAGGTTAGGTTAGATGATGTAATGCGTCGTAGCATAAGTGATCTAAAGAGTGTAAAAAAAAAGTAAAATATATATGGTACATGTGACTGAAAACCTGCAAAAATTACGTTAATCTGAAAGTTGTATGAAAAAAAAAAAATAAGATCCGCGCAGTTCAAGACGCCTGAAATTGACAAACTGGATTTGAAAGATTGTCATAATGAGTGGGAAAGACAGACTTACGAAGCTTTTGTTCTGATGCTGAGCGTATGAAGGACAAAAATAAGCAGTTACCACTTACATTAGAGAATTGGTCAGAATAGGATGGAAGTTCTCTGATAAGACATGTGTTACATGTGCACCATTATGGGGAAGGTAACTGATAAGTGGTGCACGTAAAATGGGTAAAACATCAAAGATTGGGTGGATGGGTGACAGGGTAAAGAGCAGAGACGCTGACAGGGCGGCAGGCAAGCTTGACAGTGACAGGCAAGACTACAAGGCACGGTCTGGGACAAAAGTTTGCCTAATATTTATTTTTCTCCGCTAAGGCTTTTCACTTCTCACCGCATAGATACAAAAGTGGGCCTAATATTTCACCTCTTCCACTTCTTTTACCCTTGTTGGCAGTCTTAAGCTACGAGAGGTCTGTTACGCTTCTCTGCCTACAGATTGCTGATCTAAAAAAAAGTTGCTTTTAGGAAGAAAAGTAACGGTCATGTCCTACGTGTGATGTAGACGAAGAAGAAAAAGAGGAGCCGAACTTTTGTCCCTGGCTGTACGTGGGTGGCCAGGTGATCAAATTAGGAGACTACAGGTGTAGCGCATCTTTATTGCCTCATTATAACCCCCTTACCTCCCCCCTCATCTTCTCTGGTCGAGGAAGTGGTTGAGTAAAGGATGGGGGACGGGGAAAAGAGGAAGACGGGAGGAAGACGGGGGAATGGAAGAGAGGAAGGGAGACGCGGTGGTGAAATGAGAGAGAGAGAGAGAGAGAGAGAGAGAGAGAGAGAGAGAGAGAGAGAGAGAGAGAGAGAGAGAGAGAGAGAGAGAGAGAGAGAGAGAGAGAGAGAGAGAGAGAGTAGAGAGAGAGAGAGAGAGAGAGAGAGAGAGAGAGAGAGAGAGAAAAGAGATGATGGTAGGTGAGGGAGCGAGGGAAACTATGGTAGGTGAGGGAGGGAGGGAAACGATGGTAGTTGAGGGAGGGAGGGAGACGATGGTAGGTGAGGGTGGGAGGAAAACGATGATAGGTGAGGGAGGGAGACGATAGTAGGTGAGGGAGGGAGGAAGACGATAGTAGGTGAGGGAGGGAGGAAGACGATAGTAGGTGAGGGAGGGAGGGAGACAATGATAGGGGATGGAAGAAGGGAGACGGGGGAAGTGGGGGGAGGGTGGGAGTGAGACAATGGCAGTGGAGGGGATGGTAGGCGAGTGAGGGAGGGCAACGATGGTAGGGGTGTGGGAGGGAGAGAGACGATGGTAGGCGAGGGATGGAGGGAGGCGATACTAGGTGAGAGAGAGAGAGAGAGAGAGAGAGAGAGAGAGAGAGAGAGAGAGAGAGAGAGAGAGACGATGTAGAGGAGGGAGGGAGGGAGGGATGGTGTGGGCGAAAGGGAAGGGGAAGAAGTAGGTACGGGCTGGTGGGCAAAAAATAAAGAATTTTCACATACAGTGAACCGATCCCTCCGTTCCCACGATATATGGAGAGGTTCACATGCACCAACTTAACCTAGCACGGACGCTTCTCTCTCTCTCTCTCTCTCTCTCTCTCTCTCTCTCTCTCTCTCTCTCTCTCTCTGTCCGTTGACAGAGAACTCGACTCCCAATACAAGAGACCCGAGTTGGAGCCCTCCAAAGGCCGCGCTGCTTGAGTGGGTGAGGCGAGCTCTCACCTGCTGCCAAGTGTAGCTGAAGGCGCTCTGTGGTGGAAGACCCGCAAGGGCTCGAAATTCAGTGGGTAAAGATTAGGCGGTCAGTACCCTTGTGCCTACGCCTCAATCAGCCTCGGTGAGGCTTGGTAATGTGTCGGCGCTCCTCAGGAGCAGCCAGGGTCAGCCTGCTTATTCACTTAAGTTAGGATACCATATTTAGAATGTCTGCGTTTATAGCCACTGACTGCGATGAATAAATAAACCGAAACCTATTATTATTATTATTATTTATTATTATTATTATTATTATTATTATTATTATTATTGTTATCATCACACACACACACACACACACACACACACACACACACGCTCTCTCTCTCTCTCTCTCTTGCCCCAGTGTTTTGTCTCCCCCATCCCCTCTTTCCACCACCAACCCACACCGCACCCTAAACAAACAGGTGGGCTCCCGCGACAACCTTATCTTTATACACAAGACAGAGGCTTCATCACTATACCGGGATAAACACTGGTATTTTGGCACGTATACCCTGACCTGACAAAGACCCCTACCCTCTTTCAACCTGTATGATGGCCAACTTTTTTCTGACTGTTGACTATACCCTTTTTTGCTTGGCCTAAAATTGCCATCTTTTCAGCTTGAATGCCGAGGTGGAAAGAGATATTAACATTCAAGTACGATGCTGCTATCACGAGTAAGTGCTCCGGAAAGGACGCAGAGCCGCAGTAGTCACATTCTTCCACTGATCAACGTGAAATAAGCTGGAAAAGGGCAAAAATCTGGGACAAGTTAAGGTAAAAACTACTAAGTAACCAAGGAGACTGATTTCCGTTTCATAACCAACACTTACCGAATTTCTCACGAGAATGTTTTTAGATTGGTCCGGTTCCGTCAGGTGAAAACAAGCCAACTTCTCAGCTACTTTGTCTTAAGATATTTTCAGGATAATTACACATTGTATTTTTGCTGCGGCTCCATGATTCTTATGCTCAGGAAAGACCCCTGAACACAAGACGTGGCATCTCCATCACTGCATTGGACTGATCACTGGAATTAGTCTGCTTCTGTGGTGGTTTTCCCTTAACTCACTCTCACTTCCAGGATTACTAAGGCGTGGTACACATGCCTGATATAAAAATCGTCCATAAATCACAACTGCTATTAACATTATCGCTACACAATCTTCCTAACAATCAACCGTATCTTACCAACTAAAAAGGCAGTCAATAAAGCGCATTCTTCCACCACGCTAAGCAGTTTTTGTACTCAGTGTCTGAGATGAACTCTTAAAAAATAATATGGAACCAAATCTTCGCACTCCTCAGGCTGACTCTGAATACCGTACGTGCAGCTACGTATAGGAAGCACGATAATACCATTGCACGCCGATTTATATTCCCCTAAATTTTATCACGCCATTGGGCCGAAACAAGCTTCCTAAACATCATGGGCTAACTCTTATGTTATCTCCTTTTTTGGCCTGTGATGACGAAGAGGGACGCCTTCACATGGTGACAACGATATAACTTGGCAGATCGGCTGACTGGTTATGCAAAAGTCCCTCATCTCCTTCCCTATCGTCCAAAGGGAGGATAGCAGACCTAAGAAGACGAACAGTTTCAGCCTGTAGTCCACTGGGTAAAAAATTCAACTGATGCAGGGGCCATAACTACTACTGCTGCATGACCACCAAAACAGACGAATGAAAGTCCCATACCTTCATTATCAGTAAAACTATCACGCATCATCATCTTTATTGCTACACTGAAGATCATCATCATCATCATCATCATCATCATCGCTACAGTACAGTACGTGTTCAACCTCTTCACCATGATGACGTTCTTCTATGTGTTCTTGCTAACTCCAGACGATTCTATTAAACGTTGGAGAGACTTTTCGAACAAAAGGAGTTAGATGCAGCTACCTATTTAGCGCGGGGACGTCCTCTTCTCCGAACTATTGCTCCCCCAGGACAATCTTTCTTCAGCTAAGAATACAATTTTCGAAATGGAGGGGTGAGACATTATCTTTAACCCCTTGAATTTTAGTCCCTTTTCCCAAATCTGAAAAACATCTTCTAGTACACGTACAAATAAGTTAAAATGGAAGTCACTTGGATACAAGGAGTAAACCTCTGCACTAAAGAGGACTCTCCTTAACTGTACCACATCGTCTGTTCCTTAGCAAGAACAATGTATACATGATGTCCTTTAAAACATGGGCCAAATCTCATGGGGTTATGCTCAGACCAATTTTGCGTATGAAATGTTATGTCATCATAAATCCAATACTTTAGGCACATTTGTGGGCACCTGTCGTGTCCAAGCACGCAAGTCATCAGTTTCGAAGTATGGTGAGGAAACACCCCAGAAACAGTAGAGCAGAAGCAGGGATAAGGCTTCAGTTCATCACGTGTGCACGACCGTTTTCCAAATATTTTCCACTATCATAACTCCAACACCACAGGTGCATACCGATCGTGTGTAAGGACGTTTAGCCACTACGTAGCTATAACCAGTGATTACTTTAGGCCATAAAGGTGTTCATCCAAAACCACCCAAAACGTTATCGGTAACTGTAGCTCCGTGACGGCTGATAATAGTACCCAGGTTGATAAAAGAATATACTGCTCATAAAAGGCCAAGCCTTGCCTCCTGAAGTGGGGGATAGGTTTCATGGGACAGCCTGAATTACAGGTCCTTAAGCTGAAAGGGCTTATGCTAATATCTTAGTCAAATGCACACGTATAAGCTGTCCCCAAATTCAGATAATTTTCAAGCATCATCCAGCCAGGTGCATCATATCAAAGAGATTTATCTATGGGCAGATAAACATACCAAATTTCTCTTAGTTTAGGAGTGAAATACTAGCCAGAGGGAGGAAAATGAGAAGCAGAAGAGGTCTAATATTAAGCGAACTTCTTATTCCATTGCGTCTACCTTACACTCCTTGACGCATCATAGCAAATAAAATTATCTCTGGGTAGATAAACATACCAAGCTCCTCTCAGCTTGGAGGTATTAGGCAACATAAGAAAGTGCAAAACAGAAGAAGAGGACATAATAAGTGAACTTTTGTCCTAGTCTGTATCTCCCTTAATCTCCTCACTCTATTTCTCACCCGACATCTTAAATTAATATTTATTACACATTTCACCAACCTGGAGTCTGGTCAAAACTGTATACCCAACCCTGCCAGACCCATCCTCTTCCCTTGCCATCACCTCCGCCCTCCCGTACTTAATAATTTACTCTATAGTTTATCTGACGGGATAGGAAGGAGGGAATCTTCAGACGACCAGTTTCCTTGTAAAGGTTATTATTATTATTATTTTTTTCGGTAAGGAGTAGCAAAGGAGAATGTATAATCATCCCACGGTTCTTGTTCTTTCTAGAAAAAAAGCGGTGTTCATTCGCTTAATTAGATGGAGATTTTCGTCCTTTGCAGCTATACTTCCCACAGCTCAGTGATAGAGTTTTTAAGACATTACTTCGGTTCCACATCCTTTCCATAGAATTTTGTGACTGGCAGCATATGCAAGTGTTAATCTCATATTATTGTACAACATTGGGGATGGTGAGATGGTAATTTTATGCCTAATTAAAGTGAACTGGGAATAGTTACAAGGGTAAGTTTGCAAAATTATTCTGGGCTAAGATCTACCCAGAAATTGACTGTCTTCCTTGTTTTTGTTTTTTGTTTTTTAAAGCAGGAACGAGAGACATGGAGAGTTTCTGCACTCTCTGTTCCTTGTTTTTTCTGTTAATCCTTTCACTCCGATAGTGTCTTTCGTATTTTATTTCTTGCTAGTTTCAAAGGCATTTATGTAGCATAAAAGAGGCATACCGTGGTGGAAGGATTAGATATAGCTTTCATTATGCCCTTCAGCACTGGGGTTAGCAGGAATAAAATAAGAAATGGATCACTGCATCAAAAACGTTAAATTAAACCTTGTAACGACACGGAATCAATGCTACGTTAACTGCACAACCCAAACACGTCACAGGGAGATGGCTTGAGATTAACGCCTATCAACTGCACGAAGGGTCATTAAGGCAGCCAGTTTTCGTCATGCTCCTTTCTCCATCCAGAATTTACATGCCGGACCTCATCTGTACTGCTGGGTGATCAGGGACAAGGGAGAAACAAACTTCATCCAAACGTCTGACCAAACTGTGAAACCCCACCATAGCCCTTCACCATCTAGGCCTCTCTGTAACATTCCTCATTCTCCCAGGCATTCACCTGCTAAGTCTTACCAGCCTCTTGACTTTTTGAGAATGAGTACAAAAAAAGCGACTCTGGTACGGCATAACATGTTGTTCAAATCTGACGAGGATACCTAGCCATTTATATTTCAACTGATGGCCAAGTAAAGTCAGAGTTAAAGGATGCCTTGACTCTAGTCGGTTTATTTTCGCCTGATAGAACTGCCCCACTCCAACAACTTGAATACTAAGTCGTGGTTGCATGAAAATCGATAGAGCTTTAGGTATGAGGCAGAAATCATTCTCCTTAGTTAGTAGTGAAACTTCTCCGGTCTGACGACATCTCGTCCTCAACAGTACTGAGCTGGAAGGGTTATGAATCCTTGTCAGAAAAAAATATACGCATTGTAATAATCTCATAACTAAGGCTTCTCGAATTTCCTGCAACTACGACTAAATATTCAAACCGTAGGTATGGTCCAGTTCCCTCAGATGAAAACAACCTGGCTGTAGACTATGACCTGAGACTGATACATAACCGTGTCCACCTCATCCCGGGTGGCCAGTTATGTAAACAAACAGGGATAATTTTGTTTTTCTCTGCCCCTCGTCAGTCAGGAACTCCGACCGAGAAAAAAACAACAGCTAGTTAACTCCTTCCCGATACTTGGCCACCACCGGCCGTCCTGACCAGACATCGGTGAGGGAAAAAATTGGGTAAAAAATGAAGGTACACCGTTTTAAATTAGGTGTTGTGGAGAATGGTGGATGGGAAGGAGGAAGGGAGGGATATGAGGAGTGTGGGAGGAAGGATTGCTGGGACGTACAGGAAGGAGGGACGGTGTGAGAGGAAAAAGATAGAGCACGGAGGCAAGGTGAGAAGAGAAGAAGAGAAAAGAAAGGGGAAGGGAATTTGGGAGAAGGTCTGATGGTGGAGGAGGAGGAAGGAGAAGAATGGGAGGAGGGAGAGACAGGATAGGGGAGGAAGGACGGGAAGAGACATGGAGAGGGGAGGGAGAAGGGGGGGAGGGGAAAAATAAAGTGTGAGAGTGAAAGGAAAGGGGATGAACAGGAAGGATTAGAGGAGAAGGGTAACAAAGAGGAAGATATGAAAGGGGAGAGGGAAGAGGTGAATAGTAAATAAGGTAAGAAAGAGTTGGAGAGGGCGGGAGGTGGGTGTGGAGAGGGGGAGGAAAGGGTAGTGAGGAGGAGAGGATTGTAAGAAGTGGGAAATGACCTATGCACCCATTCCCTCATCATCCACACCCTTGAAATTATAGCATTATGAAAATATAAAACTCAATGGTGTATTGTCCTCCGATTGTAAAGGATATAAAAGCAAGTGACAGGGCAATGGTACAATACTAATAAAAAAAAAAGAAAAAGTGGTTATAGACATGAGAAAATTCATACCCATTTAACATGGCACTTTCACTAAGTTAACACCTTTTTTTTTTCCAAGTTCTATTTTTGCTACCACCTAACGACATGCTTCAGTTTAGTATATACCTTTGGCAGTGTAGGGGCAAGTATCAGTCTCCATATCAGTCTCCACGAGGAAAATTCGTCGACAGCCCTCTGATGGCACTGAGTCCTCCTTTTCATAACTTGCATTCCTCTTCAAATATATGAGAGAGAGAGAGAGAGAGAGAGAGAGAGAGAGAGAGAGAGAGAGAGAGAGAGAGAGAGAGATTGCTATCCCATTAAAACAGGTCCTCTTTCTATTACCACAGCTGAAGAGAAGGGCCGAAAACTTTTGCTCCTAGGTGTACCCCAGCTATAGGTGATGGGAAACATATGTACACAGATGCAATACGTGAACGATAATCAACGCTTATCGACACGGGCCAAACTATTCCCGTTTTGGTTAAATTGTTTATTGAATGAACATGCTAGTGCCCATACAGAAGCCGTTACCTGTACTGTATATCGTGTGTTATGCTGCCACTACATCTCACACACACACACACACACACACACACACACACACACACACACACACACACACACACACCATTAAACTAAGTTATGTGTAATATATTCTTGTAATATCAAAGCTGCCCTTGTGTATCATGATGCTAAACTACTATAAAATAACCATAACACAGTAATACAAAACAACACTGATTATACGTATTTTATACAAGTACCATTTTCGTTTTATCATTTGAATTCACTGTTTGCCACTAATTAAGTAACGATTTATTGTATGTATTGTTTTTGTCCAGTAAAAGCCAAAGAATTATATTTCGATGTGCATGCGCCATACGAACATAAATGTTAATATACTGTAGGTACCAATAACCCCCTCACGGTCGAGACAAGTCTTGTAGTCAGTTTCTGCTAACGTTAGATAATTCTCTTTAGTTGAGAGAGTGTCATATGAACCTTATAGCTAATGGTAAACTATTTTATACACTATATAATCCATTCACTTTATTACTACCTTATAGAAGCACAAGAAATACTGATAATACAGGGTGGTCTATACATTACGCATCCTCATTCGCTTCGTCCGGTGAACTCTAATGTGTTGTTGGGACCGTTCAGACAACGTTATCAATGTCTCTCCTGCCTCATTTATCATTTTCTATTTCCAAAGCCACACACCCACACCAGCAGACTTAGTCGTCCTCGTAACACATATAATCCGATCAGGTGAATTTCTAGTCCAGTGCTATTAGAGTACCACCCTGTATAACGGACATTAACAGTCAGTTTCCAGTGTTTCACTCCCCCCTAATAAAACTGTCTGCCGTCAGTGGCAATAGAATGGCTACTGGTTGTCTTGACCATGGCATGGGAGGCTTTGTAGCACATCTTCCATTATGATTTATTTTACATATCAAACATTAACATCTTCTTTCTCCTTCTTTCTTTCTTTTATCTCTTCAGTATCGATATGGTTTATATCAACAACAGTGAAGAGAATGCTAACAACTCGCTAAGGAGGATGTTTTACGAAATCTCCAAAGTCATTTAGAACTCGGTCCAAAATCTAGACAATGAAGTAACACATTTCAGAAACGAAACACAAAAAACGGGACATATTTCAACTTTTCAGGGACTTCAAACAAACCATTAATAGGTAAAAAAAATAAAATAAATGAAAAATTCTGTATTTCAAAAAGGGGCAATGATTTAAGACACTTCAGAAACGAACCACTGAAACAACACACTTCAGAAACGAACCACTGAAACAACACACTTCAGAAACGAACCACTGAAACAACACACTTCAGAAACGAACCACTGAAACAACACACTTCAGAAACGAACCACTGAAACAAGATGCTTTAGAATCAAGGCACGTTGAAATGATACATATTTCAGCTTCTCAGGGACTTCAGAGCAATCATCAACAGGTAAGAATTATATGAAGAAAAGTTATACAAATTTATGTAAAGGAAACATAGACTTATACCAAACACTCTGAAAGACAGACACTTCAAAAACGAAGCACATTCAATCAAGACGCATTTGAACATCACAAGAACGTCAGAGAAACCATGAACAGGTAAGAAAAACCAAAGAATAAAGTCTGAAGGAAAAGTTTCATCCTCACAGGAGTATCACAGAAATAACACAAACTTCGAGAAACTACACGAGCGAGAGAAAAACCGGGAGAGGGAGGACGTGAAAAGAAAGGAAAAAATTGGGGGGGATGGTATGAAACAATATCTGCTGGAGAGGCCCGGAGCTCTCAATATTGCGTTGGTGTGTGTGTGTGTGTGTGTGTGTGTGTGTGTGTGTGTGTGTGTGTGTGTGTGTGTGTGTGTGTGTGTGTGTGTGTGTGTGTGTGTGTGTGTGTGTGTGTGTGTGTGTGTGTGTGTGTGTGTGTGTGTGTGTGTGTGTGTGTGTGTGTGTGTGTGTGTGTGTGTGTGTGTGTGTGTGATGTGTGTGTGTGTGTGTGTGATGTTTTGTGGTGATTATGATGGAGTGATGATGGTAATGACGGTGGTAGTGGTGGTTATTATTACAAGTAGCAAATGACTGACATATTAAGTGATGCTTCGTTGTCAGGGTGATGGTGGTTGTTTGTAGTGGTGATAGTGATGACAGTGGTGGTGGTAGATGGTACTGATGGTGGTGCTTGTAGTAGGAGGTGGTAGTGGTAATGGCAATAGTGGTGACAGTGGTAGTGGCTGGTGGTGGTTGTGATGGTGGTAATAATGCTGGTGGTGGGTGGTGCTAGTCAAGATGATGCTGATGGTGGCGGTTCCCTAAATTATCAGACACTGGAGACTTGCATTCACTTTTTTTTCTCTATTCGTTTATTTATTAATTTTTAAGAACACGGCCAACCTTTTCACAAACGTAATTCATCATGACGTCTCGAACAGAAAAGATCATGAATTCTAACTTTTTTCTTTTTCCTTTTTTTCCTCTTTTACAGGCTGGATGAATTTTGCTAACTTTCAGCATTTGGTTTCTGCGCTCTGCATTAAAAAGTTTCAGCTAATCCGATTATCATTAGGCCTCAGTTTATGTATGTAATTACCCTGCTTAGTAAACGCCAGAAGTCTGTGCTATTTTCAAAATTTTTGTAACTTAATAATCACAACAAGGCTGATGTTTGTGCAATGTTAGTATGATGTTTAGATAATACTAACCTGCTGGTGACGCGTTTTGTATATAATTTTTGCTTCGTTCAGACTTTTTTTTTTTTTCGTGTTTCGCGTAGTGAAGGGGTTAGTATCAGTCTTCATTAACCACTTCACTCCGATGATATATTCTTTACTTTTTTTGCTACCACAGGTAATTTTTATTCTATATATGGAAGACTTTTAGAACAAGAATGAGTTAGACATGGCTAGCCTTTGTCATTCCCTTCACTACTAGAGGTCTGCTGAGTATAACAGTCTGATGGTACGTATAAAACAAATCGCTTTAAGAGGCTTCCCACTGTAAATGATTCGTGGTTTTGAAGATTTATTAACATCTCTTCCATAGTAATTTATGTTACACATAACACATCAATGTCCTCCTCTCTAGCTCTGATGCAAACTACGTTCATATTATCAAGGTATTAACAGCGTTCAAAGTGATGTTCAGTCCAATATGGAACAGGAAAAGTAAACAAATAATGCGTTATTGATGATGTGCTACGAACCCTCCCATGCTACCCAGAATATGGTCCAGTAAGGCACTAACAGTACTACAATGCATAAAACATCATGGCACTGAGGTGGTTGAAGCTGCAAATTTTCCTTGTTCTTTGACGCCGCTAATGTGTTTAGCTCCACTGCTGCGAGAATTCTTACTCAACTCCTTCAGCCCGGTGTTGTCTTTTGTAATTACTTTTTCTGCCACCAAACGAATTAGCTCTGCATAGGAGATTTTTTTTTTTTTTTTCAACTGGATGGGTTAGATATGGCCATTATTAACTTTTTCACTACATAGCGTCTCCTTTTAGTTCACCCGAAACGTCTAAAGATAAAAATAAAATTGAAAAAATCGTAATCGGAGTGAAGGGGTTAAGTTACAATAATTGCCTGGCTGTAGTAAAAATAAACTACAAATGCTGCAGTTCTGCTGAGGGGGTGAATGGAGAATGTTTCTAATCCTTTCACTAGGAGAGGTTCCTCTTAAGAATAACGGCTGGAGGCAAAACAATAACATTATGACGTTATCGTTTTGAAGGAGCTAATTGAGACTATTTTCAAGTCTATCAAGCTCTCCTAAACAAAATAAATTCGTCCGGACGCAACAAAACTAAAACATAAAGTGTACGTACTGAAGGGGTTGCTTATGGCATGTCGATGAGCATTTGGCTGCGAATTGAAACTATACTCTGTTCACTGTCACTGCTCGTAAAACTGCCATCTGTCCGCCTTGAATGTTGAGCTGCAGCAAGAGATTAACATTAAAATATGATGCTAGTCACGAAAGAATGCTATGGAAAGGACGCTAAGCCACAGTATGGTCTTATTCTGTCACTGAGCTACAGAAAATAAGCAGTCAAAGGACAGAAATTTTCTTTTAGTTAAAATGAATGAACTACAGTCAGCTGGGAGACAAATTATATCCCATTACTCTCCTTAGTGAGGCCAAGATTTCAACTGCATTATCAAAACCACCACTTCCTTTCTGTGATCACTCTTTCCATTTCTGCACCTTATACCAACATCCGTGGGAACACAACCCTTACCCTAGACAGCTGTCACCCTAGATGGCCCTCACCCTAAACAGCTGTCACCCTAGATGGCCCTCACCCTAGACAGCCCTCACCACAGACAGCCCTAAGTCAAGGCCCCCCATATCACTGACAGCCCTAACCCTCGACACCCCATACCATAGACAGCCTTAACCGAAGACACACCTTACCACTGACAACCCTCACCCTCGACACTCCATACCAAGGACAGCCCTCACCCCAGACAGCCCTCACCCTAGACAGCCCTCACCCCAGACAGCCCTCACCCCAGACAGCCCTCACCCCAGACAGCCTTCACCCCAGACAGCCCTCACCCTAGACAGCCCTTTCCCTAAACAACCCTCACCCTAGGTAGCCCTCACCCTAGGTAGCCCTCGCCCTAGACAACCCTCATCCTAGGCAGTTCTTACCATAGACAGCCCTCACCCTAGACATCCCTTTTCCATAGACAGTTCCCCTCCTAGGCACCCCTTAACACAGACAGCCCACACCCTACATACCCCTAACACAGACAGCCCTCACCCTAGACAACACTCACCCCTGCCAACCCTCACCCTAGGCGGGCTCATCCCAGCGCCTCCAAATTAACATAAAATTAATTTCCACTCCGCCTCACCCATCTTACATTCTTCCAACAAGAGACGCGGCGCAAGGTTTATGAGTGGCCAGGGTATTGTAAGAGTTGTTTTGGTTAAGTTCTGGGTGTTGTGGTTAATTTATTTATGTATATAATTTATCGTTTTTGACATGTCTCAACCTCGTTCCAACTTGACCTGACCTGCACTACCCTACCCTACCCTATTCTTCGTAACCCTACCCCACCATACCTTATCCAGTCTTACTCTATTCTACTCTACTCTGCCCTACCCTACCCTACCCTACCCTACAAAACCCTACCCAGTATTACTCTACCCTACCCTATCCTACCTTATCTTACCCTACCCTACCCTTCTTCCCTTCCCACCCATACCTTGTTCTTCGAAATCCTACCCTACCCTACCCTATCCTATCCTACTCTACCCTACCGTATCTCACCCTACCAGACCCTACCGTACCCTACCCTACCCTATCCTACCGTACCCTATCCTATCCTACCCTACCCTAACCTACCCTACCCTTCCCAACCCTACCCTCTTCTCCGTAATCCTACCCTACTATATCCTACCCTATTCTACCCTATCTTATCTTATCCTATCCTATCATATACTACCCCAACCTATCTTACCCTACCCTACCCTACCCTACTCTCCGTAACCCTACCCTACCCTACCCTACCCGACCCTACCCAATCCTAACTCAGCCCAACACAACTCAGCCGAACCCAACCCAATACAACCTACCTATCTAAGCTTAACCTAACATATCTTAACTGAGACTACCTTACCCTGCTCTAACCTAACCCAGTAAGCCTAACCAACATACCCTAACCTAGAACACCCTAACCTAACCTAACGACACAGCTTTACCCAGCCTATCACACACAATCGTTCAAGTTAGATGCCACACAACCAAATCAACCAACACTATTCCTTCTGGTTGTAACAATGACGATAGAAGATGTGGTGCTCACTGCTTGTGTACAATGTCATCATAACATATGAAATAGTAATGTAGAGAATCAGCCAGTTAATATTAGCATCTTGTAATCAGCACTATTCTGAGCGCTACTGAACTATATGGATATTAAAATGA
This sequence comes from Coenobita brevimanus, assembly GCF_032717465.1. Lineage (NCBI taxonomy): Eukaryota > Metazoa > Arthropoda > Malacostraca > Decapoda > Coenobitidae > Coenobita > Coenobita brevimanus. Next base: position 15,916,486 of record NC_137011.1, read on the forward strand.
TATAAAGTACAATAGATTACCGAGTTCTAATATGCATAAATAATAGCTAAGGAAGAAATGTTGCGAAGTTTTCCATGTCAAGGAGAATACAATCTCCTACCTGCATATGTTTAAGTTCCCGTGGGTCGTTTTTTCAAGAGTTAAGGAAGACTCTTAACACTTGATTCTTACCAGTTTATTATTGCTTACAACATGTCAATAATCTCTTGTGTGTTATCCATGCAGTCCGCGTCGATATGAAAAAGATACATCAAAACATACAGGGGAAAATTGAGGTGTGCTATGCAATATGAATAGCTAAGGAAGACATACTCGTATCAGAAAAATTTCCACGGGTGTATTCTTAAAGCAGAGATCGTGAAGGTGATTGAAACCCTCTAATTTGTGGAACCCACGAGGATAGGAATGGATAAACTACGCCAGGCAACAAACACTATGTGACGAAGACAGTATTTAAACAAGAAGCATGCAGAAAACAAACTTTAAAAAGAAAACAGGTAAAATATGGAAAAAAGGGGATCTGCAACGTTGAAAGACATGAAAACACGCTGAAATAAACTGAGCAAAAACATTAAAAAAAAAAAAGAACCTTAAACATTGACAAAAAACAACGGAAAAAAAAAGAACCAATAACCTGCGATAAAACTCATGATGAGATTAAAGCGTGTCTGTCTCCTCAGTCTCGCTGCTGAATGCTTTCCTACCCTGACTGATTATTGTCCCTTGACACGTAGTTAAACAGCAGAAAAAATATAGTGTAACGGCTCCAGGTCCATAGCCATAGCGTTACAATGTGACAGGCATAAAATTTCAGTGTTGATCAATGGCAACAACTCAGCACTGAGGACGGAGATAGGGGAATTTTAGGCCAAGTTAGATTAAAGACTACCGGTATATTGTTCACATACGTTCTAAAAATTACAAAAAAAACACATGATCTTCGTTACACCTTTGCCCACTCAGTTTTAATAACACGGCTGTTTATCTATAGGTGGGTGTCCCAAAGCATGGCACTACAAATACAGAACTACAAACTAACCCTGTCTGTATTTTGTCTCCTATAGATCAGCCGCCGATACAGCCACGCGCGTTAGGCGGAGGTGGGAACGTGACGCATCGAGGGGTAAAATACAATATATCCACGTAACGACGCCATATATTGAGAGAGAGAGAGAGAGAGAGAGAGAGAGAGAGAGAGAGAGAGAGAGAGAGAGAGAGAGAGAGAGAGAGAGAGAGAGAGAGAGAATGTTTCCATTGTTATAGTATTTGTCTGCATGTCAACACACACACACACACACACACACACACACACACACACACACACACACACACAGCGATACAGATGCTACCCACATAGAATATAGCATGCTGTATATAAATCTTTTAGCAACATCTTATATTATTGTTATTGTTGCTGTTGTTGTTGTTGCTGCAGCCTCATCTGAATGTGAAATCAATGAACTACAGGCTTAAGCTATCCATCTGCAGTCCAATATCCTCTTTTTGCTGGGTAGGGAAGAAGTTGAGAGACGTCTGTATAACCAACGCAGTGGTGCCGCACAGTCACATCAGTACCAGAACATGCAGGCGTCCCTCTCCAGCACCGGTGGGATAATTAGCGAACAGGCCACGCACTCAGTTCGATCCTCGTTCGATTATGAGACGCCGTAGCACCTCCTCCGTGTTGATTTACTCTGTTTTACACCATAACCATTTCAGTGCAATGTCGCATTCCGATAATGCCAATATTTTTTCCCTGCCACTAGATGATTCACCATAGTATTGAACTTAAATAGCATAATTTTTAATGATGGCTGTCTCTGCTTCCTCCAGTTCGGAATGCCTATTCTACAAGAAATTAACCAGCTAAAGATAGGAATAATAAAGTAGAATAAACATAATTAAATTGGAAAGGGTAATATGATCTTGTATGTTATTACTATTGTAGACTAAATTAAGGCTAGAAAGAGTTTAATAATTATTATTTTTGAAATAGCAGAACAGAGGAAGGAAAAACAAATGAATAAAAAAAAAAAACTATACTATTTTTAACCTAACTTTGTCTTAAATTGCTATCTCACCATCTTGAATGCCGAGCTGTAACAATAGATTAACTCTAGAATATCTTGCTAATCCTGAAAAAGTGCCCTTGAAAAGATGTAGAGTTGTTGCATTTTATTTTCCGTCAATGAGCTACGTCAAGTAAGCGGCAACAGGACGAAAACCGGGCCAAATTTCAATAAAAAGAACTGCACAAAAGAATATGAAAGTAATAAGTAAAATTCATCGGTATAGAAGTCACGATGTCTCCTGCGCGAATGAATGACAATGAAGGCCAGTAACTGTTTGCAGATGTGTGGTAAGTATTAGGACTGCTGAAACTTAGGAACAATTTATCAGGTTTATGTATAGTTAATTACTCTAGCCTTCTCGCCTCTCCTGCTTCTCTTTGGATTCATTGACACTTGAATACGAAATAGTGGTTAACCGAGGTTCATATCACCAACCTATGTGTGACTCAGCGTCTTTGTCCACTAAGTCTCATTTAAGCATCTCCGAAACCAACAGTGAGAAAAGGAAGCTAGACAAGTGAACAATCCTTTGCATTTAATCGTACAAAAAGAAAAATAGACAAGTGAACAGTCCTTTGCATTTAATCGCACAAAGTCAGGCACATAAAAAAAGTGTTTAACAAGGCTCTATCAAATAACACATTAAGCTTGTTTTAACACTGACAGCTGAGGTCAAAACACAAGCACAGATAACACGTCAAAACAAACAGCAGTAGTATTATGAGTGCAACGTTAGACTCTGCTGCATGATAACGTCTATATTATTACATTCTTCCTACGCACAAATGAGTATATTAAGCAAAGGAGGGACTTCTGTTAGTAAAGTTCTTAAAATTGTTTCTCAATCTTTACCATGAGAGACTTGCCTAAATATAAATAATAACATCGGTGTTAGCAAAATTTAATGAGAGAGAGAGAGAGAGAGAGAGAGAGAGAGAGAGAGAGAGAGAGAGAGAGAGAGAGAGAGAGAGAGAGAGAGAGAGAGAGAGCACTAAAAACAAAGAAGTAAGAAAATTGGACCTATGCTGTATATCCTGGCGGGAAGCAGGACAGACGAGAGAGCAAACACGGAGAGAGAGTGGACAAACAGTGGCGTGGGGGCTCATACACACACATACCTACGCGCACATACACGCTCTTGCACGCACACAGGAATAAATACATGGAGACGCACACACCAGTACATATATACGTACAGCACATATACGCTCTTGCACTCACACAGGAATAAATACATGGAGACACACACACACACACACACACACACACACACACACACACACACACACACACACACACACCGTTGCATAATACAGATACAGCACATACACGTTCTTGAACACACATTCACACTTACAGGAATACATAAATGCATACAGATACACACACACACACACACACACACACACACACACACACACACACACACACACACACACACACACACACACACTAGCACATGTATGATCACATGTGCACTCGGTCAAAATTATGATCTTGACATCAGTGAGCGCCAAGCATCGGAATTCCACTCAGCTGACGCCTCTGCGATGATGGTGTGTCTGAATGGGAAACGTCCACACAAAAATGTCAGTGAAGAAAATACATGAGTGCGAAATACAGCTGCTCTTTCCATTTAAAAATTTCGACAATAATTCTTAATAACATGACTACTCGGGACAAAATATTTTATATCTGTTCCCAATATAATTACCGTAATCAACAATGGCTTTGTAACAGTCCTACGAAATATTACTTTCAGCTTTGCGCGAGAACTACTTTGAAGAACTGAGTGAGCACAGTATTATGTGTAGTATTAGTATTTGTTATGGACAGGTGTTAATAAAGTTTTATATGATTCATTCCACCAGTCTTGCCGAGCTTTATCTAGACTAGAACACCACTATAATATTTAGGACGAATACTTCACAAGCATTCGGTGTTTCTTTAGTGTTTCAAACCACAATCAGAGTCATAAAGGAAGGGCATGCCATGATTCAAACTACATAATCATTAGTATAATTACATTTAGGTTTGCTGGGTCCCCTCTCTGTCACTCCAGATTTGATTGCGTTGTTTTTCCAAACTTGCAAACCATACTCTATTCTGTTGATATACTAAGCAGAAACCGTTCAAGTGTCCGAATATTCGTGATGAACCTGCGTGTTAAACATCCACACATGTGGTGGGCAGGGCTACCAAAATGCTGCCCAGGGCAAGCCTAATTTCCTATACTGGTTCGACTCAATTCCATTGTGCTACACTCATGTAATGTCTATCTATATATCTATTGATAGACGCCTCAATCCCGTAAGGGATGGCCACAAACGAATCGCCTCCATGTCGCCCTGTCCAAATCCATTTCACTGCCCTGCTCCCACCTCACACCCTCCTCTCTCATATACCTCTCCACTCTATCCCTCCATCTCATCTTCGGCCTCCCCCTTCCTCTCCTATCCCCTTCATTTAGTGTAAAGATAATTATTTTTACCTAGTGTACGTAACACATGCAAATGAACACAAAAAAGGCAAACATACACCATTTCAGGGATATATATCAACATCATCACCAAGATCGTCGTTATCATCACCACCACCACCAGCACCACCACCACCACCACCACCCAACGATATACTATCAAATATAGAATCGCAGGCTGAAAACGCACGCACGCACACGCACACGCACACACACACACACACACACAAATCAAGAGTATTAAAATCAGAATGCCCAATGAACACGGCCTTAGATCCGTTCACTCATCGTTCAGGTCTTCGAAATTGCCAGGATAATGAACCAAACGTTTCGAAACTCTGAATTAAAGACAAACCCACAGCCACAGGAGTGTATGGAATTTCAGATGGAAGTGAATTTTTTTATGCTGTTTAATGGGAATTTTCTAAACGGAGTGGAAGGGCAATTGTGGGGGGAACTTTGGTGATGGGAAAATTGTGGGAGTGAGGTGAGGGAGGGAAAGGAGAGATGGAGAGATATGGGAAAGGGGAGGAACGGTGGAAGGTAGGAGAGGGAAAGTGGAAGAGGTAAGGCACAATATAAATAGGAGAGGGAGTGCATTACGCACACACACACACACACACACACACACACACACACACACACACACACACACACACACACACACACACAGATAAATAGACAGAGAGCGAGACAGGGAGTGGGAAGGGACCGGTACAGAGAACAGTGTTCACGAAGTACAATGCCTCAGTGTTCTTATCTGTAGCTTAGGCCTTTGAATCAATGGCGAGTTACTCATCCACTGTCCTTGGGTGGGATTCTCGAATATATAGAGTGCATGTTGTGAGATCGGTTTTTGTAGGAAGGACAAGGAGAGAGAGAAGAATTTTCCGATGACTATTGCTCCTCCTAGAAAATGCAAATCTTTGTTAGGAGGGGTACATAATCTTTGGTTGTTTAGACAGGACAAGGGAAAGGGAGTGCAGAATGTTCACGTCTCCAGTTCTTCCTGCAAAAGCATATCTGAACTTAAAAAAGAGAATTGGTCGTAAATAAGTTCTAGAATCTAACCCCCTGGCATTAAGGTCACTATATCACGGGGTCAACACAGTTACTTCCATTGTACGTTACCCTAGATACTCATATTAACTACCTCCCTACCAAACCAAAAAGGATTGATGGACACCCGAGTCCAGCGGCACCGGCTTCCTGAACCAGGATTTGAACCCTAGTGCTAACTGTCCGGCAGCACCGTACCTAACGACAGTGCCATTCGGCTACCAGAGCAGAAAGGATATCAGGGAGAGGTGCGGTGAGCCTCATTAAATCACATCCTAAAAAGTTGAACTAAAACCCCTACACCAGTGTTTCTCAAACTTTTTCACTTCATTCCCCATTTGTGGGGGATCTGAACATCCTCGTGGCCCTTTTTCAGTTTTCTCTCAAGCCCCTCACAAATAATGATGAAAAAATAACTTTTGGTGCTCTCCATGCATTTATTTTAATGCTTAAACTATCAAGCAGAATGCATATTTTGTTACATACCAGTGGCACTGTTTGCTTTCAGTCTCTTCGACTGATTCGACGTTCTCACTAATAAGACACATCTCAACCAGTTTCGGCTTTTACTTTTTGCATGTAGAAGGGTGGAGAAGCCACAGTCACATAAGTATGTTGTGGAAAATGATAAGAGGACTCTAAGAGCGATTTCACACACTCCTGTTTACTTCTTACACCAGCCAGCAATGGCCCCTCTAAAATCCTGCCGTGGCTCCCTTGGGGACCATGGCTCCCAATTTGAAAATCAATGCCCTCACACACACACACACACACACACACACACACACACTCTCTCTCTCTCTCTCTCTCTCTCTCTCTCTCTCTGGTTACCTGAGGAATGTCCCACCTGGCCTATTTCATGTAGCACCTTCTCTGCGGGAAGTTTGTGAAGGGAAGGAGGAAGGACAAGGAGAGATGAGAGTTAAAGAAGAGAGGAGGATAGGGAGAGAAAGGAGGAAGAGAGGGCTGAACGGGAGGAGAAAAGAGAGATAAAGAGAAGAAAGAACAGGAAGGAAAAAGATGGGTATATCTAGACTTCACTGTGCAAATCTTTGTTAGGAGGGAGAGAGAGAGAGAGAGAGAGAGAGAGAGAGAGAGAGAATACGGAAAAAACTATAATTTTGGAGAGAGAGGGGGGGGGGCAAGGAAATGGGAATGAGAGAAGAAAATATGGATGACCGAAGGAAATAATTTAGGACAGATGAAGGAAAGGATGATGGAAAGGGGAAACAGTCAGAGAGTTGAAAATACGTGAGAGAGAGAGAGAGTAAGTTACACGAGAGAGAGAGAGAGAGAGAGAGAGAGAGAGAGAGAGAGAGAGAGAGAGAGAGAGAGAGAGAGAGAGACTGAAGAGATGGGGTGAGAGGAGAGAGAAATTAAGGGAAAGAAAAATGAAGAAAGGAAGAGAAGAATGAAAAAGAAAAATGTAAGAATAGAAGACAAATGAAGACATACATAAGAAGGACTACAAGAGGGATATGGAGTAGGGAGAGAGAGAGGAAAATGAGGAAGGTGAGATGGAGGAATAATAAAGAGGAGGAGTGGAAGGAGGGAGAAAGAGAAGAAGGGAGAGATATTGGACAGAGATAAGTAAAGGAAGAAGGTATGGGAGGGGGAGCTGGGAAACAGAAAACTGAAGAGAGGGGGACACAAGACAGGAGGAAGGAGTAAAGGGAAGGGAGGACGGGAGTAAATGGAGAGACAAAAGACATGGGGAATGAGACAAGGCAAGACTGAAGGGGGGTAGGGAGAGAAATGAAACAAGGGTGACAATGAGTGAGGTGGAGAGGTGGGGTT
>NC_137011.1:15928892-15956392 GCF_032717465.1 Coenobita brevimanus
CACGAAATGGTTGCCTATGTGGCACTCTGCAGTTTGGATAACGTTCCCTGTGTACAACCGTACTGCTGCCAGGGCATTTCCACCAGCTTCACCCAGTGTCAGATGCATATCTATACATTCACCAAAGAAGTAGTCCGTTCCTGTGCTATCAACTAACACTGGTTGATCCACAAGTTCAGTTCTAGACCTCAGTTGTACCGGTGTAGGGAAATAAGTGAGCACCCACCCTTTTACTGGCGCCTGACATCACCTAGGTGCCCCCCCCCCCAATCGTTCCCCAGACAGCCAATCCCATCTCAGCCACCCATCAGTGTCCCTGTCGTTTATTACATGATTACATGTATAGGATGAAAACGTACTAACAGTATCTGATAATGCGCACATAATGGATCGTAACATTACCAATGTTATGTAACATCACCGGACTACGTACAGCCTATAACACAAATGCTGATATGAGTTTTCGAAACTATCTCGGACTCAAATCGAATCTCACCAGTGGTTCTTTGCCTAATATTTTCATTCTACTAGAACTTTGAAATGCTGTAACTCCCAAACTATTGTGATTTCGCAATATGTTCATTTAGTAACTTGCATTCACTTTCGTCTCAGGAATACACCGCTGATTCTTCCTACATATTTACTGAACGCCCTGTATTTACCTAATGCATCCATAGTAGAAAAAGTTTACAGAAATGCTGACACAACTGATAAAAACGGAAAGATGTTTTCCAGTAGAATAAGTAGATTGTTTGGTGTAACAAGATAAAAGCACACCTTCGCACACGTACATGCACGTAGTCGTACACGAGCTTGAACGCATACTCGAGAGCACACAAACACGAGCGCATCCACACTCACATTAACACACACACATGCTCTCTCTCTCTTTCTCTCTCTCTCTCTCTCTTTCTTAAAAATCACGTCAGTCATAAAAAATATGCCCATTAGCTTTGCCTCTGATTTTTGCGACCTTCATCTTGAAAAATGAAACCAGACTGAAAAATGACCTGTATCAGCATAGGTATTAGGCCTACTTTGAATTTTTTTTTCTTTATTTTTTCGAGAAAGGAGGAACGGTGAAGGAGGAGGGAGGTGGGGCGATGTAGAGCTGGAGGAAGGAGGTGGAGGCGGAGAGAGGAGAAGCGTAGAAGGAAAGAGCGGTAGGGAAATGTAGGAGGACAGAAGGTGGAGAGGGGTAGGAGGAAGAGAGGATGGGAAAAGAAAAGGATGGAGGAGAAGAATGTAGAGGTGGGGAGAGGGTAGGAGGAAAAAGGGGGTGCAGATGGGGTAGGGGGTAGGAAGAAAAGGAGGGGAGGGAGAGGGAAGGAGAGGGGAGAGAGGAAGGAGAATGGGAAGTACCAAAAACTAGACTGGGCACAAGGGAAAGTTAACAGCAGAGGACACATTCGTCCTTTTTAGGCTGTGTTCCAGGAACGGTTATAACTTACACATTTAATATATGGGAATGGGACAAAGACTAAGCTAGGAAGGCAGGAAGGTCCCTCCCCATCCTCCAAACCCTGTAGCCGAAGCCAGAAGGATGTAATGAAAGGGGCCCATCATGCAACATAGAAAAAAAACTGTTATGGAATTTTGATGGAAAGAATGAGTGGACAGGGTGGAAATGGAAGGTGGGGTATGTTGGTGACGGATGGAGTGTGAGGTGTGGAGGGTGAGGGAGAGTTATGAATGGGGGTATAGAGGCTGGAGGGTGGTGAGAGGGGTGGACGGACAACATAATGAGCAGTTTCAAGAAATTTATTTTTTGGAAACGCAATTAAGGGTACTTTTGCCACAGTACTTGTCCATGCGGAGAGAATGGAAACAGAGACTAACTAGAAGAATATATATGATTTAAGCGGAGGGGGAGGGGGAAAGGATGGGGGAAAACAAAGAAAATAAGGAGGGATAAAGTGGAGAGGTATATAAGAGTGGGGATGAGAGCTGAAGAGAGGGCAACAGTATGGCACTGGGCATGGGGACTTGAAGATTCGTTTGCGGCCACCACTTTCGGGATTACGGCGTCTCAATGTAAATAAACAGAGATAGTGAACGCTGCACCGAAATTTAAGAACTCAGAAAGAATACGGTAATAGACGTTGAAGTACCGGTATACTGAACCCCACACACACACACACACACACACACACACACACACACACACACACACACACAAACACACACACAAACACACACACACACACACACACAAACACACACACACACACACACACACACACATATATATACACACTAAAAAAAAAAAAAAGCTTAGTAACTTAAAACTGGAATATCTCGTCAAATCTTGATGCACTGCTGCAAGATAAGGACTAGAAAGACTAACACACACACACACACACACACACACACACACACACACACACACACACACACACACACACACACACAATTTTTATATCCAAACAGGCAGCACCAATCTTTCCCCAGGTAAAGTAAGAGGATACTGAATGTTTTCACCAGCTCCCCTCTGTCTTTTTCTTCTTATTCCCCCCCACACCTCTTCTTTTTTACCTTCCTCTCTCTCTCTCTCTCTCTCTCTCTCTCTCTCTCTCTCTCTCTCTCTCTCTCAACATTTTCCCCATTAATATTCATAGGCATAAGCTAACTAGTCTCCTATTTTTTCCTACATAAATTAATAAGAGGGAGATCGATTCAAAAGTTTCTTCATTATTCAACCCCCTGAGCACAAGAGCCCAGTACTAAGCTGCAGAAAATCGTCTTGTGGCTGTAGGATTAAAGATGGCTTAATCGTGCTTATGTTAAAAAAATCTTCAACCTAGTGACTTTCATTTCTAATTTTACTCTTGCTATTACCAGACGACTTTGTTCAACTTATGGAAAGAGCTTTACTGAAGTGGTTAATGAATGCTGTACCTGCCTCCTCAAGCTCGAAAAGACAAATAATAACAATAACTCCATGTACGAATAAATGACCTGGAGGTGCAAGACAATTTTATTCAACTTAGAAAATATCATGTAATGGTTACTAAGGGCTGCATGTAACCTTTCTCTTTACGAAAAAACATCCCGAGCTAAAATCTTCTGTTTCTATCACAAAGAAAATACGATGCAGAAGTAAGCAGCTTGTCTCAGTTTCTAAAATATCGGTAACATTTTCTGTTGGTTCCACGTCCTCCATGTCCAGGCCTCCCCCAGTCTGTTACACGTTTTAGCCTCTTCAGTGCTGTGACGCTTTTTCTTATTCTACTACAGTAGGTGTGGTGACTGGCTTAGTGACTGATGTACTGGTGGTGGTGGTGGGAGAAATATAACTCTCTCGTCTTAACTTGGCCCAGATTTTCGTCCTTTTGCAGTTTGTGTAGTTCCGTGGTCAAAAAATAATAACATAGCTCTACAGGCTTTCCACAACTGCGTGACTACGATCATATTTTAGTTTTCTCACACTACAACTCAATATTCAAAAAGGACAGATAGTAATTTTAAACCAGGTTAGTATAACCAGTGGTAAAGTTATTTAGTCACTTCTGAGTAGAGAAGAGCTTTAAGCTTTTGAAAGATGTCTGCTGATTGGTTGCCTGAGTGCATTCATTGGTAACGATTGTTAAGATTACAGTTTCTGACGATTTTGTATGTATAGATAGATAGATTGATAGATAGGTAGAGATAGATAGATAGATAGACAGACAGACATAGATCTATATCTATTATCTATCTATCTAGGTATTTCTATCTATCTAGGTATTTCTATCTATCTAGGTATTTCTATCTATCTATCGTTATTTATCTATCCATCTATCTATCTCTGTCTATCTGTCTATGTACATATACTGTATACCATATATATATATATATATATATATATATATATATATATATATATATATATATATATATATATATATATATATATATATACTGAGCAGTATTATCGTCAAAAATTGTTATTTTAACCCTTATAAAAATATTATTAAAAAAGCTTCGTTAGTAATGAATGCACTCGGAAAACCAGTCAGCTGCTAGCATTCAAAAGTTTAAAGTTTTTCTCTTCTCAGAAGAAATGGAATAGGCTTTGGTGGTTATGCTAGCTATTGTAATGTACCGTAGTTATAGGTAGTAATAAAGGTGGTGGTGGTGGTGGTGGTGGTAGCGATGGTGGTTGTGTATGCTAAAGCAGGTTTGTTGGTGATGGCAGCAATGGTGGTAGTGGCTGTGTTGACTACTATGTGGTGGTTGTACCGGTGTAACAGTGCTGATAATTGTGTTAGCGGTGGTAATGGTGTGGTGGTGTTTGTAGCAGTGATGATAGCAGTAGCAGTGGCGATATTGATGGTAGATAAACAGCATTAGAAGCAGTAACAGTATTGGTTATAGTAGTGACGGTAACAATGGTGTTCGTAGGAATAGAGGCGGTAGTTATGGTGGTGGCGGTAGTGACAGAAGCAGTAGTAGCATACTGTAGGTGGCTTCGTTGAAAGCTGTAGCTGCGTTAATAGTCGTAACAATAGTGGAAGTATTTGTGTTGGTGGTAGTGGCAGTTATAATAAAATCAATAGACATTACTTTTTTTGCCAGGTGAATGCCACTCAGCTTGATTATTCATCACAATAATCCTTGGGCCAAGAGTGCTTCAGGCCTCAGATTAATTGTGTGTGTGTGTGTGTGTGTGTGTGTGTGTGTGTGTGTGTGTGTGTGTGTGTGTGTGTGTGTGTGTGTGTGTGTGTGTCAAGAATAAAACAGAAAATCATCACATTTGTCCCTGCTCTCATATATCTCATTTTGCTCTAATTTCTCCTGACAAAATATTCCACTTCTGCTCATACGGGAACTGTTCTCGAAGTAAGACTACTCCTTTTATCCTTTAGCTTGGCCTAAAATTGTCATCTTTGTATTAAAGATACTGCGCTGAAGCAACAGACTGACAGCAGAATATGATGCTTGTCATGAAGAAGTATGTGGGACAGACGTCAAGCCATAGTGTTGTCTTATCCTGCCAAGGAGTTATGTGACGCAAGCGGCAGTAGGACAAGAATGTGGGATTGTTTCGGTGGACGGATAACAGTTACTTACGACAGTGGTATTTTTATTTGTGCTTTCAGTTATTTATTTATTTTTGAGCAGAATAAATTCGTAGAGAAGCAGCTAGAGTAAAATGTATAAGTTTTATTTTTCAGCTTAAACATTCGTCTAGAGAATATGCAACTTTCAGTAGAAGTGCGTTTCATTAAACTGAATAAATTCATCGGATGTAAGTCGATGGTGGTGAAGGACGCCTTCATTTGGTGGCACCGATGCAACCGGACAACTTCTCTCCCAGTTTATTCAAATGTCCCCCAACTTCTTCCCAAATCCCTGAAGGGAGGATGGCGGGCCGCAGGAATCAGACCAACTTTAGCTGGCAGTTCAATGGCTTCACGTCCGCATGAGCCCAGAGTCGCAACTGCTAACCACTACGTAAAAATAAATTCAGTGCATGGTTTGCATATAATATCCCTATGGCTGCTGGAAGACCGGCTAACAATAGTAATAACGTACCGACGCAATACTGACAGACTGAGCCGTGTACCGGTAATCGACCAGCAGCTGCTGACTTTGCGATCGCTGGGTCAGGACAACTCGCCGGAGGACTTTAGGTGAATCCGATAGTGTGAGAGAGAGAGAGAGAGAGAGAGAGAGAGAGAGAGAGAGAGAGAGAGAGAGAGAGAGAGAGAGAGAGAGAGCATCACGACTGCGTCCATTCCAGCATCAACATTCGCACATCAACTCCGTGAGCATCAGGCATACGTCAGCCTTCATGTTTGCTTGTACATATCTGTCTGTCTCGTGTGCAATGTGAACAGCAGCCTCAAATGTGCAACTCTTGATTTTGGAATGGTCTCGTTTGACTTTATTTGAAGAGTACAGTTTCGTAGCACTCAGTATTACAGCCATGGGAAATAAGAGTTAGATGATAAGGAACAATGAGCTGGTGATCCTGAGTCATATTCAAAGTGGTTTTGGAAATCTCGTTAAATCTCTTCCTTATCGATTGTTTCCACTCATTGCCCTCTATCGTCGTCTTGTGCATTACTTTTAGAACCAAGTTGGTATTAAAATGATACAAATAGCACAGCAGGGAATGTTAAAGTGTAATATGCAAAATGAACAACTGAGGAAGAGGTGCAAGAAAGTCTCATAAGCCGACGCCAAAACTGCCCTTGTTCTGTATGCCTCTTCAATGCCCCTTTTTTTTCCTACATATGCCTGATTACGTCGATGATATGGCACATGTGATAGGTATGGGAGGGATGATGACGATACGGGTGATGATACCTATGAAGATGACGACAACGATAAAAATGGAAAAAATTATATGGATGATGATAGTTACAACGATGAAGATAATGATAAAGGCGAAAATAACGATGATACCTATGACGATGATAATACCAGTGACAAAGATGATGATGATGATGATGATGATGATGATGATGATGATGATGAACACCATGAATAGCGTGTGCTGTGGATAGTGCAACATCTGGTGGAGGTGTTTACTGTCACACGTTCCCTCTGACCCACATTCAGAGGCAGCAGGAAGGTGTATTCAGCCGTATACCGGGCCTGTGTGTCTGTGTACTCTATGCATATGTATGGGTGCGTCAATACCCAGGCGGGGGAGGCGATATCGGACCAGGGAGGAGTAGGGGGAGAGGGGAGGGGAAAGGAATGGAGTAGGAAGTCGAGATTTGAGGGCCGAGGGGGGTGAAAGAAGAAGAAAACGGGAGGGAGATAGTAGTGGAAAGGTGGGATGAAGGGAATAGGAGATGGGAGGTAGGGACAAAGGTGAGAGGATAGGAGATGAGTGAGAAGGTAGAAGAGGGACTGGGAACAGAGAAGGAGGAGAGAGGGGACGGAAGAGAGAGGGAATGAACTGGAAAGGGAAAGGGATGGGAGGAGGAAGGAAAAAGTTGTGAGGGGAAGAGGAATGAGATATGGAAATGAAAGAGAAGGGAAAAGAGAGAAAGGATGTGAATAGAAGAGAGATGGGGAGAAGAATCGGAAGGTAGGAGAGAGGAGGAGAGGCACAGGGTACAGAGAGGTACATTCAGCCATTCCCGGCCATTTGTGTCTGTATACTCTATGCATATGTATGGGGATGTGAATAATCCGGTGGGGGAGGCTATATTGGACGGGAAGGAGTGGGAAGGGGATGGGAGTGAAGTGAGTAGAGGGGAGGGCATGGTAAGGGGGGGAATGTGTGTGGCAGAGAGACGGTGGAGGTGAGGGAGAGATGTGATAGAGGAGAGGGGTAGGGAGGAGAAACGTGAGAAAGAAAGGCAAAAGGAAGGGAGACAAGAGAGGAAGAAAAATGAAGAGCTGGGAGATGAGGGAAGGGGAGATGAGACAGTTGAGGAGGAGAGAAGGGGAAAGGGGAAAAGTAGGGGAAACGCTGGATAAATATAATAATAAGGGAATGTGATGATAGCGGAGTATGAGGTGAGGGGCGATAGGAATTAGTAGGGCAAGGGTGGCAGGTGATAGTGTGAGGATTAAGTTACGTGAGAAGGGGAAGAGGGGAGGTGTGAATGGGAGAGGGGACGAGAGAAGGAGAGGTGTGAGAGGCAGAGAGGAGGTGAGGGAAAAGAGCTATAAGAGAGAGAGAGAGAGAGAGAGAGAGAGAGAGAGAGAGAGAGAGAGAGAGAGTATAGGAAAAGTGGAGGGTTGGGGGGATGAAAAAGGAAGAGGAGAGGGGAAGGTAAATATGAGGAGATGGGGACGTGAGAGGAGATGAGTAGAAATGAGATGCAGAAGTACAGGGGAAGGGAGATGTGTAGAGGCAAGGGGGAAATTGGGTGCATATAATAAGAGGGATGATGATGATGATGATGATGATGATAGGGGAGTGTGAGGTGAGGGGCGTTGGGAATGAGTGTGGTGAGGGTGACGGGTGATGGCGGGAGGGGGATTTTATGCAGAGGGGGACCAAAAACAACAAATTCTGCATGTACTTCCTCGTATTTTTCCCACAAGATTTTATGTACCTTATGATAGGCCTTTTGTAATGAATGAGTTTATCAAGTCTACATTATAGCCCTTCCAGTTCGAAGAACCTATCCTAGGATTAATAAAATCGTCAGTACGTCGGGGGGGGGGGGAGCAAGAGCCGTCTCCGCTCTTACTGGGTTAAAAAGAATGTTAAGCCGTTATTAAGATTTGTTGATTCTGAAATGGCTTAGTACAATGTTTTTCAAAGACTGACGATTATAAGGAAAGAATAAAGCAGAATAAGCAGTACTGTTAGGTAGAAAAAAACAATTGTATAAAGATAGCCTGGGAATACTGATTAACTCCTGGATTAGAGAGTTGGGCAGACAAACATGTGAAACTGTATAGAGGTTTGCTCCACTCCCATATGAAAGAGAAAACCTATACTTAATAAAATAAAAATATATATACATAAATAAATAGAAAGCACTCAGAGAGCCCATACCTCCGCCAATACCATTGCCATCAAAAAGGATCCTGAGCCGGATGCGTGGATATAGGATCCGGATCCGGATCCACCCCCAAATTTAATCAATTCTTTCTTGGTCCACCGCACACCTTTCCACAAAATTTCATTGAAATTCATTAAGAACTTTTGGAGATATTGTGGAGGATACTCCGGATCCGGATCCGGATCCGCCTCAAAATTTAAACATTTCTTATTTAGTCTATGACCCACCCTTCCACAAAATTTCATCAAAATCCGTTCATAAATTTTAAAGTAATCCTGCTAACAGACAAACCAACCAACCAACGCGGGCTAAAGTATGACCTACTTGGCAGAGGCATGTATATATATATATATATATATATATATATATATATATATATATATATATATATATATATATGCACTTCATGCGTTTGCACAGCACAAATCATACTCCATGGATACAGGGTGTTGCCGCCATCAAGGACATGCAGCCGAAAAACTTCATTCCCAGTCTATGAGAACAGTGGTGGTGGATTTGAGGGGAGGCCTCTGGAAGGCTCCATGAACGCGATTTGGCTAGGGTGAAGTTGGGTCTCTGATCTTTATAGATCCCTGATAATTCTTTCTGGGCTTGGGAATATGCCTGTGTCCATCTCCGCCTTTCAAATGAGTAGAGAGGGTGTCTGAAATCGGACAGTGTGGAAGGTCACCATCAGGTGATCAAGGTCGACGCCTGGCAGCATGCTGGAGCCTTTATAAACGATATGATACGAAACGAATACATCTAATGCGGGAATAATGATCCATAGGGTAAAAGCTTGCAAGGTTTGCTCTTTCCAAAGAAAGTACAGAAAGACAGTGTGACACAAACAAGGGGGAAAAAAATATAGATAAGTTGGCTAAACGAGAGACAAAGAGGAATAAGACACATGTTCGATGGAGCGTGAGCAAATTAAGTGAAGACCATTACTGTTTGATAAGCATGAACTTGAGGGATGGTACTCCACATATTTTGATCTGGTAAATTAGAGCAAAGGAAATTTTCCGTTGTGAAATTATCACACTTCTTTGACAGACAACATTACATATGTTTATGATAGTCCTAAATCTAAGTCTTTTGCTGTTCCACTGTGGGTCGATCATTCTGGTCCGCATTAGTGTTAATAATGAAAGATCGATATAATTAGGCCACATTCAAAGGGATTATGAAACAAACACAAAGTCACACTGAGTTATGGGATAAGTAGGGCGTGAATCTTGAGGCAAGTGAAATATTCAACATGAAAAAAAAAAAAAAATCACACGTCATATACAGCACACAACATTTTCCGACTCTGCAATATGCATTTCATTCCCTGATCTCACAGGATTCAAGATTCCAAGTTTACCTGGAGCGCAGAAATCTGTACCTGACATTCTATTTAGCAAAAATTTAACCGTCAAAAATATGTTCCTTCTATTTACTTCAAAAGATGCAGATAATTTTGGATGTGTGATCCACCTCACTGGGCATGCTGTTTAATAATTCACTTTCGAGTACTTTTTTTCTCTGGATTCAACCTCATCTCATCTTTAGGTGGGAATTCAGGATGGATTGATGATAATGATGATGACAATGATGATGATTGTGATGAAATTTATGAATATGATGATGATTAAGACTATTTAGTGCATAGTTTAGCAAGATCTCCTGAAGTTTGGACACTGTCTCGAGATTGTATAAAGAAATGACTCCTCATGCAACTTACATTTAGCCTTGTGCTCACAGCGGATTTGTTTAGATGTAAAAATATTGCCTATATCATTAATTGTAAAATTTTGTGTGGTCTCAAGTAGGTTCTGATAACTTCGGGTGATAGTCAGTGAATAATTCGCCCTGCTTTGCAGCCTAAATTCACACCAATTATACTCTGTTCGCTTGAAATAAGAGTAAAATTATAATCTCCATCTCCATAGCTGTGGTTTAAGATAAGATTAACACTTGAATATGGCGCTGTTCACGAAGAACTGCTACAGAAAATATGTAAAGCCGTAGCAGTCTCATTCTCCCACGGTGCTACAGGAAATAAGCAAAAGGTCTCAAATCTTGGTCTAGTTAAAATGAATGAAGTAGACTCTCCCTTCTCTGCCCCAGTCACTCTTCAAGGCTCTCCCCAAACTATACCGTTTGTACCTTAATTTGACCTAATATTACCATTTTTTCCATTTTCAGTGCTGAGCTGTAACAACCGATTAATACTAAAATATGTTGCTTGTCATGAAGCAGTGCTATGGAAAAGATGTAGATGCGCGTGGTGTCTCATTCTTCCATTGCGTTACATGAAATTGGATACAGAAGATCGTTAATCCAAGATTAGTTAAAGTGAATGACTAAATATGTCCAAATGCCAGAATGAATCTAGTGCCGGACTTGGAAGTAGGGTTTGGGACGATCCCAAGCCCGGACTCACGGCTTACTCAAATCAGGCTCACGTGGCTTGACTCTGCCTTATGCTGAATCAAGGCTGAAGTGTGACTTCACAAAGTCGGCCTCAACTCGCTGACTTGATGCAAACCTTCGACTATATTCAAACCAGCCAATCATAACGCCGATCGTTGAATATTAAATTTGGCAAATGAGGCAAGATAAACAAAAAAGAGGCTTTATAAAAACGTTAAACAGCTAATGCCTAGTCAGTTGTCATCATCATCTCTGTGGATATTTTCATTATAGAGGCTTAGTTTCATCACACCTTGGTTTTCATCAAGTGTTACAAACATTAATATCACCTGTGAGATAATGCTTACTTTAAGTCCAATAAGTTTTCAGATTTATACGAAAAAAATAAATTTAGTTAATATAGCTACAGAAAATAACTCTAGAGAAAAGTTTACATTTTGATTTTCAGTAAAGTTGGTGAAAGTTAGTAAGCTGCGAACTTACAAAATTCTGTACAAGAATTGCATAACAGGCTACTGCATTATCATCATTTCATTAACAATGGGCAATCGTTGCAAAATTAGCCTACTTTATAATCTTTCCAATAATGAAAGCTGGTGAAGAATTCCGTAACATAACCTACATTGTCATACTGTTTGGAGAGTAGTGATGGAGGGAGAATATGCGTGGCATAGCTTATGCCATGATTCCTTATGTAACGTACAAATTCAAACAGTCATGGACAGTGTATTTAAGTGTAAGGTAAAGCCAATACTATGAAATATAAGTTATAATGAGTGGAATAAGATCTGCAAAACAGGACCTAAATTATAACATGTTCAATAGGTCATTCATCACTGTACTTTACCATACGAACATCCGCAGCCTACATGTAATTCTGTAACAGGTGATGTAGCACAGATAATTGTTAACCCCTTGGTATTTTACTATCTTCACAATACGAACTGTACTGGACATTATGAAACCTGTTCAATAACCTAAAAATTAGTGGCACTTGTATAGGAATGTGTACAAGAAAATATTGGCATAGCCTAGTAGGCTACTCTGTATTGTACATAAGTACTGACGCCATCGCAATGAATATCATAAGGCATTGCCAACAACGCTTGTATCTAATATCATCAAATTATGGTATATTACGCAAGTAAACTTTATCATATATAATAAGGATGGGGTGATGAGAGAAGTAATAACACGAGCTTTGGAGAGAAGGATGGCGTTGGTAATGAATGGTGATGGATGGAATGTCTCAAATTTGCTGTAGGCTTATGATGCAATGCTACTTCCTTGGTAGACTAGTGCAGTTTTGTAGAAGTCTGTGAGAGTCGTGGCTTAAGAGTAAATGTAGAAAAGAGTAAAGTGATGGTTATTGACAGAGAAAATGACTCCCAGTGTGATGTTACAGTGAAAGGAGAGAGACTGGAATTGGTGAGAGAGTTCAAATACCTGGGTAAAGTTATGGAAAAGAGAGTAAAATGTGCAAAAGAAATGGAAAGTAGAGTGACACAAGGAAGGAAAGTAGCTGGTGCTATGAAAGCCTTGATAAAAAACAGACGCTCTATCTTCCAATTGCTTTAACATCCTGTGTCTCAAAAGTTATCGAGTCCATTCTTAACAGAAAAAATTTAAATTATCTTTCCTACCACTACCTTCTTTCTGATCATCAGTATGGGTTCCGTCAGGGAAGCTCCACTGGCGATCTTTTCACCTACCTTTCAGACTCCTGGTCATCCTCCTTTCGGAACTTTGACGAAAGTTATGTCATTGCACTTGACATCTTGAAGGCTTTCGATCGATTCCGGCGTAAATCTTTAATTTCCAAACTGCCCTCTTACGGTCTCAATCCTTCTATTTGTGCCTTCATCTATAGCTTCCTTTCTGGTCGTTCTATAGCTGCTGTTGTAGACGGCCATCGTTCTTCTAGATCTATCAACAGTTGTGTTCCTCAGGGCTCTGTCCTATCACCAACTCGCTCCCTTTTATTCATCAATGATCTTCTAAGCTGTACATCTAACCCTATTTACTCGTACGCTGTTTATTCCATTTTTCACCTTTCCATTCGGCTTCCACAACGTCCATCTCAGCAGTTACTTCAACAAACAAGGGATGAGGCTATGGCACACCTTATGTCTGACTTGGCTCGTATCTCGAAATGGGGTAAAAACAGTCTTGTTTTCAATGCATCAAAGTGTCAGTTTTTACACCTATCAACCCGTCAAAATCTACCACAGGAGTACCCACTAATGTTTAATAATATCCAGCTCAATCCTGCATCATCCTTGAACATGCTTAGGGTTTCACTCACTAGAGACTTATCTTGGAAAGATCATATTGCATCTCTTGTAAAATCTACTTCCAAGAGATTAGGTGTGCAAAGCCGATTCCGTGCCTTCTTTACCCCTACACAGTTGTTGGCTTTATACACTGGTTTTATTCGCCCCTGTTTAGAGTACAACTCTCATGTGTGGGGAGGCTCCCCATATACAGCTCTTCTAAATAGGGTGGAGTCAAAGGCTTTTCGTCTCATCAACTCTCCTCCTCTTATTGGCTCCCTTCTACCTCTGTTTCTTCACTGCACTGTTGCCTCTTTATCATATTTTCTATCGCTACTTCAGTGGTCACTGCTACACTGAACTGTCTGCTTGCATCCCTCCACCTCTACGACGGATGCGTAGCACCCGTCTAGCAACAAACTCTCATCCCTTTTCTGTCCAACTCTCTAATGCAAGAGTTAACCGTTACTCCCAGTCCTTCATTATGCAACAGGTAAACTCTGGAACTGTCTCCCTCTGTCTGTATTTCCTACTTGCTGTGATCTCCAGTCTTTCAAACGCAGTGTGTCCAGGCACCTCGAAATGAACGGATCTTGAATTTGGCTCTCTTTTGTATTGTTTTTGTTTTTTCTTGAAAGGACCTGTTTTGCGGGCTCAGCCTTTGGTTCCTTCTTCCTCGCATTAAAAAAAAAAAAAAAAAAGCTGAGTAAGGATTACATGAAGGAATGTTAGTACCAAGTTTAACATACGGTTATGAGACTATGGTGTGGCATGCAAATGAAAAGTCAAGAGCAAGAGCAGTGTAAATGGGACTGCTGAGGAATGTATGTGGAGTACAGAGAGTGGATAGGATACGGAATAATTGATTCGTGAAAAATGCGGAGTGATGAAGTCTGTGGACACCAGATTCGAAAAGGGTGTACTGAGATGGTTTGGTCATGTGGAGAGAATGGAAGGCAATTGAGTGGTGAAAAGGGTGCCATATATATGAATGAATCTGAAGGACGGGAGAAGCGAGGGAGGCCAAGAAGAAGGTGGAGGGATATGGTGGATGAGACTGAGTATGTGAGGAAGAGAGGTATAGAAGTTGGTGAGGCTAAGAGACTGACAAGAGACCGAGCTGGCTGGATGAATTTTGTGCGGAGACGAGCATAAGCAGGGATCTGGCACCCCCTTTTAACGTGACAGAGTTCGGATTGACTCTATCTTTTATATGTGAAGTTACAGAACGTGGTGAAATTTTCTGCCTATCCGTTGGAGACAGGATTCTGTGGCCTTGAATGATGAGTGAATGGAGGAGTGACCCATTGAATTGGGCAAACTTAGACTGTCTGGACGATGCTAATCCTCACCCTGCCCTAGGGTGGGAAAGGAGGTCCGGATGATGATGATGATGATGATGATGATGATCAAGGAAATTTAATCAAGTGTACAAAAAGGAACTTAAGCTATATATATTCCTAACGGCCAAACCATTTGCCTAAATTTTACATTTTTTTGCCAACTTTCTCGCAGCCACTGTCTATTATCGTACTGGGACTTGCTAATAAATTACTCATCGTTTTAAAAGAAAATCTACCCTGCAAAATCGTTAGATGACAGGTTCTTAATGTGCAAGTCCGACTCAAGCCCAGTCAGTGGCGAATTGGGCTTGAGAGCATCGGCTCACCCTGTATGAGGCTCAAGCCTTGCTTCAGCATAACAGGTTTTGAGTGTCTGAAGTCCGACTTAAGACCGACTCATGGTTCAAGTCCGGTTCAGGCCTCGTTTTTGCATGTGGGTCATAACTTTTATCCCTGCCTTAACTACTATCCAAGGTCTTCTCTCCAAAATAAACCCGTTTTACTCTAACTTGCCCTAAAATTCTCATCTCTCCATCGTGTATACTGAACAGTAACAATAGGTTAATAATTGAATGCTGTGCTAGTCAGAAAAGAATGCCAGCCTACGGGAAGAATGCACAGTCGTAGGAGTGTTTTATACTGCCATTGTGCAACAGGAACTACGCTACAAAAAGGTCGCAAAGCTCTGCCTCGTTAAAATAAATGAACTATAGTCTTTCTCTGCCCCATCCCTTCCCAAAAGTTCGCCCTCCAAACCAGGCGACACGTGCCCCCCGCCCACCTCCTATTCTCCCTCGGGCTGTCATCACACTGCCTCTGTTAACGTGTCAGGAGACGGTTGACGGCTGACTTCGCCCTCGCCTGTCAGTCACTCTGTCAGTCGCTCTGTCCTTTCACCTCACTCACACCACATCCACATACTTTTGCTGTTCCTGTCTCTGCCTGTCTTTGTACCTGACTGTCAACCCATGTATCTATCTCTATGTATCAAACTGTCT
The DNA here is from genome assembly GCF_032717465.1 of Coenobita brevimanus. Taxonomy (NCBI): domain Eukaryota; kingdom Metazoa; phylum Arthropoda; class Malacostraca; order Decapoda; family Coenobitidae; genus Coenobita; species Coenobita brevimanus. Next base: position 15,944,390 of record NC_137011.1, read on the forward strand.
GTCTGTGTCTGCCTATTTTTTATTTGTTTCTTTCCGTCTCTCAGCCTGTTATTTACTTATCAGAGTGTCAGTCTACCTATTTACCGATATGTTTAGCAAATATTTTTCCTGCCAGTCTCTCTCTCTCTCTCTCTCTCTCTCTCTCTCTCTCTCTCTCTCTCTCTCTCTCTCCGCCACTATTAATGTGTCAGCAAGGAGACTGCCAATTCACCCCATGTTCGCCTGTCAGCCAGTCACCCTCCCTTCTCACATCCTGGCCCGTGTTCTCATGGGCTATGTAGACTTCCTAACACCTTTCCATTACTGATTGATTTTGTACGTTATTAGTCTGGTCTATGAAAATTTTGTCCTTTTAATACAGAGAAGGTTTCAATAAATCATATAAAGAATAATATCCCCGTAAATGTTCGAAAGCAATATATGATAGGGCTTATTTCCCGACAGAGCTGGGTTTTTCACACAACTTGAATACTAAGGGTCGTATTCTCGCTGGTTATGGAAGCTTCCTAACACCTCTTCCTTAGCGAACTGATCGTATTTTTGGATATAACTGGTTAATATCCTTTTGTACGTAATTTATGAAATGCATGGTGATTTTGGAAGGATTTATGTAACAGAATAGGAGAGTAAGGTGTAATGAGCAAAATAAACCGCTTAGGAATAGGTACTGGGGAGCTTCCTCAACAGACTAGAATTCAGGGCCTAGTCATGACAACATGAAATTCTGTGATGCACAGTTACTGTCTCTGAAATGGATTTCATTGGTTACCAGCCAGACTCATCCTGCAATCAAAATACACCTGGTCACAACTTATCAGAAAGGGATTGGGAATCTCTGTCAATTAGAAAAAAAAAAATGCTTTGTTGTGAAGCTGAGAAGTGCTAGGGAGTGTCCTTAGCTCGTGATTATAATAAACGTTAAGCATGCTCTTTCCCGGGGACGTGATAGTCGTCGCATTAACTCAAGCTGATAGGTGGTAGGATGGCCGTGAGTGTGGATGCGCGTGCCTGTGCGGTGGAGTCGGGAATCCTGCAGCTTGAATGGCGAATGAGAGTGTAATTAAACTGGGTCGACGTTGGTTAGTTTCTCCCTCGGATATTTATTTTTTCTGGTTCTCTGGGCCATGCCTCACCCCAATCGTGGGTGTGACAAGAGGTATGGATGATGGTGACAGAAATAATGATAAGCAAGTTACTAGACTGACGACTGTCGACATGAGTACCAGACGGAATAAAGACTGATGTGAGAGAATACGAAACCACAATCTACATGAATATACACTGTGATCTGAACATCTTAAACACAATATGTGAAGTGCTTGAAATACGTGTTGTGAAGCGTTTGTGTTGTGTCGGGTGGTAGTCAAGGCTGTCGTAGTCAGCTAATTGGTTGCTTGTCTCCTGTCAAACACAATATAACCTCGTGTTCTCTGTCTATTATTGTCTAGAAACGCACCTGTTACCGCGAACATCTACAACCTTATAAGTTTGTTTTATTTATTTAGTAGAAATTTATTTTATTTCTATATCAATTTCATCATCATCATCATAATATCTTTTACAATAATAGTAATAGCAATAATAATAATCATCATCATCATCATCATCATCATCACCATCATCACCATCATGCATCCATCCATCCATCATCTAATCCTATGTTGTCCCATGAGGTCGTAGAAGCCCTGGGCTAGTCAAGTTGGGTCCTGACATATAAGATGAGAATGACCAGCCTCACTCAACCCTGAGTGGCAATACGCGAGCACAAACCCCTAACCACCCCTTGGATATAAACCTGCACCGGCACAGTCTGAATAGAGCGCCTTAATTACTCATTAAACTACCAGGCGCCATAATTTGGTTATATGGTTACCACCCAGCGTAGTAAACGGTTTCCTGGTGTACATGAAACCATTTGGCTTGTCACTCAGTGCAGAGTCGCCCATATGCAGAAAGGAGAAGAAGGAATGACGGAAAGAAAGACAGAAGAGAGAGTGTAAAGTCGCCCGTAGGCAGAAGGAAGAGGAAAGAATGAACGAAAGAAAAACAGAAGAAGGAAAGAAGAGAGGAATGGGCAGACACCCAAAGCAGAACTACATCGAGTAAGTGGATGGTGAGCGATCCCACCAACCACCATCACCACCATCACCACCACCACAACAACAACAACAATAATAATAGTGGTAGGTGGGGACGCTCACCATCCACTCATTCAATGTAGTGCTGCTCTCGGGTCTCTCTCCTTTCCTCTCTTCCCTCCATTCCTTCCTTCCTCTTCTGTCTTTCTTTACTTCATTCTTTCCATGTCCTTCTGCCTACGGGTGACTTTACACTCCCTCCTTTGTCTTTCCTTCATTCTTTCCTCTTCCTTTTGCCTGTGGGTGACTCAACACTGAGTGACAAGCCAAATGGTTTCCTGTACGCCGGGAAACCATTTACTATGCTGGGTGGTAACCATATAACCAAATTATGGCGCCTGATGGTTTAGTGGGTAATCACGGCCCTCCAATCGGATTGAGCCGGTGAAGGTTTATATCCAAGGGATGGTTGGGGTTATTGTTCACGTAATGCCACTCAGGGATGAGTGAGGCTGGTCACTCTCACCTTATATGTCAGGACCACCTTGCCTGGCCCTGGGCTCCTACGCTTTTCATGGGGCAACGTAGGATTGGATGATGGATAATAATAATAATAATAATAATAATAATAATAATAATAATAAAACTAATAATAATAATACATATTACAGTGATTCGATTTCTGTATGTTGGTTACCGTAACAGCAAAAACGATACAACGTAGCGCAGTTTTTGTTTACAGCCAGGTACCGTTAAAATGCTCTAACTTGAAGAATAAAACAATTTCCAGTCCAATCGGGCCACCATTTCCAGAGTTATTGCTCATTTCTGGCTTTTTGCTTAAAATATAGTACAGTATTATTTTGCTTTTAGTGGAGGGGATGGATTCGTCCTTGGTCCGGCACTGAAGTTACCAGCATGACAGAAGTGAGAAGAGTGACTTGTTGTATTATCACTCTCTCGCCTCTCCTTCCTCCCTCCTTATACTCCTAAAATTGTATAGTATAATGCTGTAGTATAATTTACTATCATAGCAAACACTACTATCCTGCCTCTCTGTCTGTCTGTCTGTCTGCCTGCCTGCCTGTCCGTCTGTCTGCCTGCTTGTCTGTCTGTCTGTCTGTCTGTCTGCCTGCCTGTCTGTCTGTCTGTCTTTGTCTCTCTCTCTCTCCCTCTCTGTCTGTCTGTCTGTCTCTCTCTCTCTCTCTCTCTCTCTCTGTCTCTCTCTCTCTCTCTCTCTCTCTCTCTCTCTCTCTCTCTCTCTTTTCTCGACGGGTGTCCCAGCAGGATAAAAATAAGGGAAAATTCCTCGCTCCGCCTCGGTCACGGCGTGAGTACCCTGATTCATATTTCTGTTGCCTTTCGACTGAAAATAGGAATTGACATCAAGAGACGGCCGCCGAAGACGGCCTTTAAGCGACTAGTAATAATAATAATAATAATAATAATAATGATTATGATACTACTACTACTACTGCTATTAATACTACTGCTACTACTGCTATACTACTACTACTACTACTACTACTATTATTATTACTATTATTATTATTATTATTTATTATTATTACCCCCTCGGGAAGTGAGAAATTTCCCCATAAGGAGTCCCGGTCGTCCTACGTGTGTATCTAGCTTACTCCTCGGAGGGAGAGTGGTAGCCATAATTACCCCTTCCCCATAATGGTGATGTACGAAGAAGGGGTGCCTGAAGGAAGAGTGATGCGTTGGAAAGTCAAAGCGTTAATAACTGTCAGAGTGTATTAGAGTCTATATGTGCCAGCAGTTGATCCGACAAACCCATGTGAGCCTGTGAAAAGACATACACCTACCATTCAGTCTAAATATCCGCCAAGGCTTGGGGTCGAACCATACACTCAGAATAAATATACCGAGAGACAAGTAGGCTGTGCTGGAGAGAGAGAGAGAGAGAGAGAGAGAGAGAGAGAGAAGGGGGGGGGAATGGAAGTGTCCTACTTCACAACGCAGCACCACGACTCACTCACACTTTACAATGATTCTCTGTCATTTTTGTAATCTCCCGTAAATGATCTCTCTCTCTCTCTCTCTCTCTCTCTCTCTCTCTCTCTCTCGTCTCAAATGACTGTTTGGTGTTTTCTTGCTATACCCTGACGATGAGTCTTACTCTAAAAAGGTGCCCTAGTTGTGAAGGGAATAACACTCTCATGCTTCTCTGACTCATTCGCAGTTGAATGAAGTTGTCTAGAATTGGCTGGAATACAGAACAAGAATCTTATCAATCATGGAGGGTGCGAGGGTGGATAATGAGAATATAGGTCCATGGGGAATATACGCCGGGAAAATGTGCCCCATTGGGGTACGTAGGTCCTATGGGTAAAATGGGACAAGAGGGCCGTCACCCACAGGAGGTTGCACGCCACAGTCCCAGGCAATGCTGGCATGCACGATCATAATATTTTACCTGGACAATGCCGGACACCATGCTAGTCTCGCATTAATTGAGTATGATGACTTGGGAACGGCAATAAGGAAAGGAAAAAAAAAAACGTAATTGAACTTTTTTTTTTTTTTTTTTGCCTCCATCATCATCTTGTCTTTCCAATTCTTACGGTACTTCTCTCTGCATCTTCGTTTCTTACTGTGTTTCCTTTCCTTCAGCGTCTTTCCATTTCTAGTTTTTAATTCTGCATCTTTCTTTTCTTGCTCTCACTTTTGTCTGCATTTCTCCTTTCTGGATCTTTCATTTTTTTCGTATCTTTCCTTTTCTTCTGCATTTCTTCTTTACGAGCCATTAATTCATCATTCATTTTCTTACACATTTCTTCCCTTCAAGATATTAATTCCTCATCATTCCTTTCCATCTTACTTCTTTCTGTATATTTTTCTTTCTGCCGTCTTTCCTTTCCTATCCTTCTGCATCTTCCCTTGTCCAACTCTTTCTTCTGCATTTTTCCGTTTTGCACATTTCTTCTCAGTGTCTAACAATCACTCCTATTATCATGAATTTTTCTACGCTCCATGTCACTCTTTCCTACAGGCTTAGGGTGAGCGTTTGGTGGGCGGGAACGGGCGATCTTGCTTTCCTATCCTTATCTCTACTCATGGATTTAGGTATAGTCATAGATTCTCTAATAAACAGCCTCTAGTAGACCACTGAGTCTGTTGCTGTTTGCATGCCTTTGTACTCTGTGGCACTTCCTTGTCCAACTCCTACTGCATTTTTATATTTTGCATCTTTCCTCGTCCAACTCTTACCTCAGCGTCTTTCCTTCTCCAGCTCTTCACTTGTCCATCTCTCCCCTCCCTGCCGTTCCATCTACCGACGACTTCATCTTTTGTTCTTTACCTCCTCTTTCATCTCTCTCTTCCCACTTCCCCCTACCCTCTTTTCATCATCTTTTTTTCGTCTCCCCTTTCACTCCCCTCGCAAATTTAATCTCTCTCTCTCTCTCTCTCTCTGCTGTGTGTGTGTGTGTGTGTGTGTGTGTGTGTGTGTGTGTGTGTGTGTGTGTGTGTGTGTGTGTGTCTGTGTGTGTGTGTGTGTGTCTGTGTGTGTGTGTGTCTGTGTGTGTGTGTGTGTGTGTGTGTGTGTGTGTGTGTGTGTGTGTGTGTGTGTGTGTGTGTGTGTGTGTGTGTGTGTGTGTGTGTGTGTGTGTGTGTGTGTGTGTGTGTGTGTGTGTGTGTGTGTGTGTGTGTGTGTGTGTGTGTGTGTGTGTGTGTGTGTGTGTGTGTGTGTGTGTGTTTTCCTGTCTAATATCTGCCTGTCTCTCTATATCGCTCTCCCTGTCTCTGTCACTGTCTCTGCCTCATCCGCTTCAGTCCCAGCCCTTGCATTTCTCACGTTTGATATCAGCATTCTTTTTTTTGTCACCAGTCACTCTGATTTCCACACACACACACTTTCTTTCACCCTCGACTGCTTCTCTCTTTTTCTCTCCTCAGTATCTGCCTCTCTCTCTCTCTCTCTCTCTCTCTCTCATATGGCTACTTACTCTGCCATTCACACACTCATTCACTTGCTTGCTTTTCCACTAACTCACATTCGCACTGACTAACATCCATCTACTCACAGTATGCAACTCACACTTTCACCATCACTCTCCTACTCACTCATTCTCCCATTTGCGCTCTATCACTCACTCATTCGTAATCCTTCATTCCCGTATTCTCTCACTCACTTTCTGTCTCATCCCCATTCTATCCCAATCTGCCACTCCCATATTTTCATTACCCTTCATCTCCCTTGCTCTCTTCTCCTCCTCTCCTCCCCTTCCCTATATCCCTCTTCACCTCTCTTTTTACACTGTTAGTCCCATCTCAGCCAATATTCCGTACACTTTTGTCTCTCTCTCTCTCTCTCTCTCTCTCTCTCTCTCTCTCTCTCTCTCTCTCTCATATGCAAATCCAAAAGCAAACTATTCCTTGTTAAAAAGATTGACCAGCAGTGCAGACTTGAAGAAAGCCATAGGTGTACTAATCAGCACTGACCTCAGGTACTCCACTGTTCTGAAGTAGAGAGAAAAAAAAAACACCGAGGTTTCTGGGCTATAGAAAGGGGCAATTTAGGTACACAAACAGGAAAATAGGACTCTCTCTGTACAATCTCTTGTAAGGCCGCATCTGGAATATGCAATGCAGTTCTGGACGCCGACACTGAAGAATGATATTGAGAGGCTTGAGAGGATCCAGGCGCAGGCTGCTAAACTGACCCCATCATCCATCAAGTTCATGGCGTACCTGAGAGGGCTGCGGACTCTGTTATTGTTACAGACTAGATGTTTGCGTGGACAGTTAAATGAGGTTATCAAATCATTCATGGATATGAAAACCCTAGCTAAAAACACATTTTTAGTTTAAACAGCAATTCTGTGGGAAACTATGGATGGAAGCTTGACTTGTAGTACTGTCACCATGAAACAACCCATTTGCGCCCAACGTTCTCAATATAGGACGGAACTGGGCACTTTAAAATTTAATAGAGAGGAACCCCAGGGAAGGGACCTGTAAGCTTTGTGACTATGAGCCGGTAGGAGGGGGGCGGTACGCTCAGTGCCCTTCCAGCAGAATCAGTCGTACAGAAACTGTGGGAGCTGATGGGTTAAGGAATTCAAATTATAAGATCTGTAGACCCTGGAATCGGCTACCAGTATTAAGTTGTTGACAGTTCCTCGAAAGAGCAGTTCAAGGCTAAGTCAGACGAAGTTTTATTAGAACTTAATGGCTGATTGCATGTTTCCTCCTTTCCTGTAAAATTTCCTACCCCAGGTTAGGGACATTTCCTTCTCCCCGCTCGTTCTGCGGGTGGGAGAGGTGGGTGGGGAGAGACTTCACCTCTCTATAATTTTCTCACACTAGTAGAGGAGGAACGTACTTCATTCATGATACCTCCTCCATGTGAATCACAAGACTTTTGGATGTATTACTTGTCCTTGTAACTTTCTTCGGTATGTTGTTGTTGTATAGATTCTTCCACCTGACATAGAGTAGAAGTGGGCCTAGGGTGTGAGGCCCACCATTCTTCGATATGAGTTTATGAGGTATTACTTGTCCTTCTCTCTCTCTCTCTCTCTCTCTCTCTCTTTCTCTTTCTCTCTCTCCACACTGATATTCTTTGTCCAAAAATATGCATTATATTGGAACGTAGTGTGTGTGTGTGTGTGTGTGTGTGTGTGTGTGTGTGTGTGTGTGTGTGTGTGTGTGTGTGTGTGTGTGTGTGTGTGTGTGTGTGTGTGTGTGTGTGTGTGTGTGTGTGTGTGTGTGTGTGTGTGTGTGTGTGTGTGTGTGTGTGTGTGTGTGTGTGTGTGTGTGTGTGTGTGTGTGTGTGTGTGTGTGTGTGTGTGTGTGAGAGAGAGAGAGAGCAAGGGAAATCACACACACACACACACACACAAAGGTCATGTCAGTCGTCACTTACACACTGACAAGTCAAATCATTCTCCCCTCGTTGCCTCCCCTCTCCCTATTTATCTTCCCTCATCTTTTATTCTCTCTCTCTCTCTCTCTCTCTCTCTCTCTCTCTCTCTCTCTCTCTCTCTCTCTCCATGTGTCACCTAAGCCCTCCAGCTCCCCGTGTCAGAATTATTGTTTCATATCTGACACACACAGAATTGTCTGTTTTTCTCTTCTTCTTCCTTTCCTACTTCCTTCCTTTCTTACTTGTTTCTTTCCTTCCCTTTTCTCTTGCCTTCGTCCTTCCTTCCTTCCTTCCTTTTTTCTTCCTTACCTCCTTCATTTCTCTATTTTCCCTCATTTTTTCCTTCTTTCTCTTTTGTTCCCTGCAGTTTCCTTTCGCCTTCCTTCTCTTTTCTCATTCCTCTTTCCGTCCTTCCTTCCTTCCTTTCTTCCTCCTATCTCTTTTATCCCTCCCTCCCTCCCTGCTTCCTTCCTTCCTTCATTCTTTGTATTTTCTCTTAACTCATTCCTTCTTTCTTATCTGCCTCCATCCTTCTTTTTTCCATTCCCTCCCGCCTCCTGTATTTCTTTCCTTTCATTTATCTTCTGAAAATATTATCAGAAGGGGAGAGCAGGGAAGGAAGGGGAATAGAACGAAAAAAAAAACGGAAAGAAAGGAAGGGAATGAATGAGGGAGTGAGGGAGGGTGGAAGGGAGGAGAATCAAGGAGGAAGAGGAAGAGGAGGCGAGGAAGTGCCAGTGGGATAAACGGAGGTAGAAAGGGAGGGAGGGATGAAGGGAGAATAAATGGATAGATGACAAACAGGAAGAGAGAGAGAGAGAGAGAGAGAGAGAGAGAGAGAGAGAGAAGGATGAAAGGCAGGCACCCAAGAAGATAACAGAGACAGAGTAAAGAAGGGAGCATGAAAAAATAGAAGGCAAGCAGGGAGGAGGAAAGTGAGGGAGACAATGAAGAAGGAAAGAGTGAAGGATGGAAGGAAGGGCGGGAGGGAGGGAGGGAGCAAGAGAGGAACGATGGGAAGATAAAAGGATGGAAAGCAGGCAGGGAGGAGGATGGGGAGGAAGGGAGGAGGAAGACAGACAAGAGGGAGAGAGGGATGGAGAAGAGTGATATAGCTATGCATCACTTACTCTAACTTGGTCCAAAATTGCCATCTCTCCATCTTGAAGTTTATATTGTAACAAGAGATCAACCCTAGAATATGATGGTTATGAACAATACTATGGATAGGGTGTTGACTCTGAGTATCGTGTTTTTCAGCCTCTGAGCTATGAAATAATCCGCCAAAGGACGAAAATCTGTCATGTTAGAGTAAAAAGATTATATTAATAAAGATAGGGATAAACCACAGACGGGCGTCATATCAGTTATATTTTTACCGGATCATATTTTATTTGCCAAGTTTTACCAAATGAAGTGTGATTTGGAAAGAGCATACTGATAATGCTAAAAATGGAGTTGTATGTCGGTGAAAAATATGGGGTAGGTGAAATGAAACGAAGCAGAAGAAAAATGTTCCAAGTAGTGGGTAAAAAAAAAAAAAAATACAAGACAAAGGCATGGAACAGAGGAAAAAGTATGCCATAAGGAAGCATGGAATAAGGGAAAAGGAACAAGGCTGCGATTAATCCATGAATAAGAAGTCACAGCAACCATTAACTCCTGACACGTCTTATGTATCCTATTCCTGCAACCACCAGGTAATTTTATTCAGCTTCAGGGATGTCTCGCACACTGAAGGAGTTATTAAGCCCGCTTCCTGTTTGCAGCATACCTGCCAACAGCGCTTCTGTCCATACACCCTTGCCTCCAGTATCTCTGCCAACACACCCTTGTCTCCAGCACCCCGGCCGACAAACCCATGCCGCCAACACCACTGCCAACACATCTCTGCCAACACACCCCTGTCGCCAGCACTCCTGCCGACAAACCGTTGTCGCCAGCACCACTGCCAACACATCCCAGCCCACACACTCTTGTCTTCAGCACCCCTGCTAACACACCACTGTCTCCAGAACCTCTACCAACACTCCCATCCCCTCACCCCTTTGTCTCTAACACTCCTTACCCACACACCCTTGTCTCCAGCATCCCTGCCAACACACCCCTACCAACACACCCTTGATCCAGCATCGCTACCTACTCATAGTAACCTCAAGCACTTATATCAACACATCTCTGCCAACACACATTGGTCTCCTGGAACTCTGCCAGCACACCCTTGTCGCCTGTATCTCCACCAACAAACCCTTGCCACAGCTCCCCTACCAACACACTCTATCAGCACCCCTACCAACACATCCTTGCCTTCGGCACCCCTGCCAACACACTGCTGCTTCCAGACCTTTGCTTCTAGCAACCCTTCCAATACATATGCCCCCAGCATCCCTGCCAACACACCGTGGTGACTCAGTCGGTAGAGAGATGGCCTGCAGTCCTACCGGACCCAGGTTCAAATCCCCGCTGGGGCAGGGAACAGTTTGAGGATTTGAATTTCATAAAAACAGACTTTCCTCATCTACCAGAGGACCCGCCGACATGTAAAAATATCCCCGCTAATACCAATACACCAGTCCAGTACGAGACAGCCTAGCATGTATTCAGTATGGACGGTGGGTCCTAACGCCGAAGTGGTGACATGTAGAGGTGTATGGTATGTAGAAGGACCACTGGGCCTTGGGAGCACTCTGTGAAGCCTATGGCCAGAGTCGAACACACACACACACACACACACACACACACACACACACACACACACACACACACACACACACATACAAAACAAGATGACAAACCCACTCTCCAGCACCCCTTCCAATAGTGTTATCTCCGGCACCCCCGCCAACACAGTGTTGTCTCCAGCACCCCCGCCAACACAGTGTTGTCTCCGGCACCCCCGCCAACACAGTGTTGTCTCCGGCACCCCTGCCAACACAGTGTTGTCTCCAGCACCCCCGCCAACACAGTGTTGTCTCCGGCACCCCTGCCAACACAGTGTTGTCTCCAGCACCCCTGCCAACACAGTGTTGTCTCCAGCACCCCTGCCAACGCAGTGTTGTCTCCAGCACCCCCGCCAACACAGTGTTGTCTCCAGCACCCCCGCCAACACAGTGTTGTCTCCAGCACCCCTGCCAACACAGTGTTGTCTCCAGCACCCCTGCCAACACAGTGTTGTCTCCAGCACCCCTGACAACACGGTGTTGTCTCCAGCACCCCCGCCAACAGCCTTTATTGCCTGTGTTCCCAATTCCTGGATAATGGAGCCATCAACACTCATCTACCTCACGTTGGTGAACACAGCGGGCCTTACCAGGCTCCCTAGCGGTGAACACAATGAATTTACTGAACACAGGCAATATTCTCGTGGCCAAAGAAGTCTCCCTACAGTATTTTCCATACTATATCAATACTATGAAAACTGCTATGCCTCCCCCCACTCCCACCTCTCTCTCTCTCTCTCTCTCTCTCTCTCTGTAAACTTGCACCTGGTGGTGTTGACCGCGCTATCGGATACTCCGAGGAGGATGCAGGAGGCGGTCTTATGTTACTAGTTAATCTTATGGACAATGGAGTTCCGCAGCACCTTCTCCTTAACACTTTAGCACATGATGTTTATGCCTGTGTGGTGGAGTCAGGATCCTCGAGCTTGAAATAAAACGAATCAGAGTGTGGCCCATTTTGCTTAGCCGACTCCTGCCTTCTTGCTCTATCCGTTCGTTTTGCTCTCTGGAACGCACCTTACCCCATGCTTGGGTGGAAAAAATCGGGATGATGATGATGATGATGATGATGATGATGATGATGATGATGATGATGATGATGATAGAAAGTTACTACTAAAAGCTATGTCCATCTTGTTGTTGTTGTTTCCCTGAGGTCATCTGAAATGCGAACCCAGACGACTACAGGTTTAAACCCCACTTCTGCAGTCCCCCAACCTTCTACTGAGGGACAGGGAAGTACTGTAGCAGAGGGACGTTTATATAGCCAGGCAGTGGAACCATGTTGTTATAAGGGAGAAGGCGTCCCTCT
>NC_137011.1:15961392-16093892 GCF_032717465.1 Coenobita brevimanus
CTCCCTGATGTAATGAGGCATGTTATAAGATGTAGATTTGAAAGATGCATCATTACGTTTTGGTTTCATGTCGATATGACGAATTTGAAAGGAGTTATGGTGAGGAAAAAATACATTTAGGGTGGCCTAAAGCCTGGGCCTTGGCCCAATTTGGCTCAAAAAGTAATCAAGGGATCACAGTGTCATAGATCATCATCCATGCAGATTTAATTAAAATCGTAACAGTAGTTTTCACGTAAAGTTAACAGACAGACAGGCAGACAGACAGACAGACAAAGAAACAAACACAGACAAACCGAGTGAAAACAATACCAGTCCCTGAGCCCCTCCGGGGTGGGGACGGGTAAAGAGAGCCAGAATAAGAGGGAGCTAATATATGACTCTGCTTGATTCGATGCCTCAGGCAGGAAAGTGGCGGACATGCCCTAAATGTTATGTAGACGCAATAGAATTGTAAGCGAATTTATAATCCCTGACTTTATAATAATTCCCAGGAAAATATTTTTTTTTTCTACCACAGGTGTACCAAATATAATTAGTCGTGAAATAAACGAATGCACTTAATGCCCATGTTGTTTTTATTCCGCGATTTGGATTAACATTGCTATTATTTTATTCGGGCTTGCGAGAGAGACTGTTTTCTAAAAACATTACCAAGCATTTGTTACAGAAATCGGAAAAAGCATATTAACCTTCTCAGTCTAACTGTGTGGTTTAGCTATATTCTTCCTATCTTCAATATGTTTTATTTTGTTTAGGAAATAGCTCTCGTAACGTAAGACATAGCTCTCACAGTCAGGACAACTCTAGTATTCTTTACCAGACGATTTTATTAAGAAAAATGCAACTCAGACTAACATGAATGACAACAATTTATAGTTACATACATATATACATACGGTACATACGAGTACACACACACACACACACACACACACACACACACACACACACACACACAACTCACACATATGTATATAGATAGATAGATAGATAGAGACAGATATATGTACGGTATTTAATTTATCATTTATTTACTTAAACAAAGAAGAGGGGACCAAATGGAAGCCTTCAGAAGGTTGTTTCTTGAAGGAGAAACTGTAAAGAAGAGAGCACAATTCATGACCCTGTGACTTCGATATACTAGAACACACTTCGTCTAAAAGACGGGAAGTCGTAGGTCGACGGACGCAGGCTGAGGAAAACAGTCCCCAAATCTGGTCAAAGCGTCTGGTTACAACATGAATATCATGAAAATAACGCTAAGAGAAGCGCCTTGTAAAGAAACTGAAGTCTTCGGTAAAATAACGCCTGATTTCTCTCTCTCTCTCTCTCTCTCTCTCTCTCTGTTTTTAAGGGTCGGATATCACAAGCGTCAAGACTATTCGATTAACGCGAAAACAAAAGGATTATATCACAAAAGTCTCAAAATATCGCACACAGAAACGAGAAAGGAAGGTTTGGATCAGAAAAGGGAAAAAAACAAACCAAAAATGTTAGTACAGCTCAACGTGAAGCCAAAAATAAGGTACGCTGACTTTTCTTTTTATACGTTTGTGTGTATTTGCTTTCAGTCCGCTAAAGACGATAGCTTCATTTTACCACCTTAAATCCATTAACTTATGTATCTTTTCCTACCCGTTGATGATGTAATTCAGGTTATGGGACGACTATGATAGTGATTTTTTAATTTTTTGCTGCACTAGCAATCTTGGGTTCGTCTCGACATAGGTCAGTGGTCAGCAGGTAACCCGCCACTTGAACCAATTGCTCTCAACGATGTGGAGATCAAGTTTATGTTGAAGGACTGTCTGTGTTGTGATAGCGATGTACATGACGTGAGTGTGTTGTGTTGTGGGGGGCTGTACAGTAGTGTGGACATAATGAACTGCTTTTGAGTTGCATCTTGGGTTGGTATTACAACAGGGAAAGATTAACCTAGAGGGTAAAGAGACTTTATATACTGTGATCTCTCCTGTTTCAAAGTTTCCTCCTTATTTAAATAAAATCGTCTGATGGTCCTAAGAACATAACGAAAAAATGTTCTCAGGCTCAACGGGTTGTGTTTAATTTTACTATAACGATATGGTTTGTTCAGACTTAGGAAGACGTGCAGTCAACTGCCAAAGTCTGCTCGCCTCCCCTGCCTCTTTCTCACTGCCGGATCCACGAAGGCTTGAATGAGGTATAATGGACATCGATGCTTAATAGCGCCAAAAGATAAGTGATAATATACGTCACAGTCCACAACGTCACAATCAAATGTTTATCAATCTAGCGATGAAATAACGACATGGGAGGTGAAGAGACTGTAGTATTTGACTGTCCTTTCAAGGGGGTAAAAGACAATTTCTTACATCTTTCAGTACTTTCCTTTATTATTATTTTTTTTTTATAAATAACAGAACGGAGGGAGGAAAAACAAATGAGTAAAAAAAAAAATAATCCATACACCAGATTACTGGTGTCCTCCGTTCATAAAATATCTGTAACAGTTAGACTTGAACAGTTGTGAGTTGAAACTTGGAGGGAAACATCTCTGGGGAAGCGAGTTCCAGAGAGATGTAGTTCGGGGAATGAAAGAATTCTGATAGGCAGAAGTTCTTCAATATGGCTGAGTGACATTCCAGTCATGAGCGCTACCAGATGCCCGTGTAGCACGAGGGAAGGCATGGAGAGGTGGCATCATGGACGCAACTTCATCTGAGCATTTGCCAAAAAAATATCTGTAAAATAATGCAAGGGAGGCAACATTCCTTCTTACTTGCAGGGGACGTAGTTTATATGTAATGGCAGGGTTGTTAATGATTCTAACAGCTTTGTTCTGAATTTTGTCTAGTGTCTTAATGCAACCTCTCCACAACCATTCCACAAGGGTGAGCAATATTCAAGCTGAGAGAGCACATGCCTTATAAATTACAGCTAACTGCTCATCGGCGACGAAGTTATAGACTCTGTACAATAATCCAAGTTTCTTTGAGGCGGTTTTAGCAAGTGATCTGACATGAGAGGTCCAGCTGAGGGCACTGTTAAGTGAGACGCCAAGAATTTCAATTCTTTTGGAGATGGGAATATTAGTAGCACTGAAGGTAATGTACGAATCTGGCAATATCTGTCTATTAGTAAACTGTATATATTTAGTTTTACTAGCATTAAAAGAGACAAGGTTGTTTTGTCCCCATTCACTGATTGCAGATAGATCTTGCTTTATGGAGATGGCTGTACTGAGTTGAGAGGTAGAGATATTAGACTTTGTAAATGGATGTCTGAGTGTGAATGAACTATGTATTGTTGAGTCATCTGCATATGAGTGAATGGGATTGTAGGTGACAGATAAGAGATCATTAATATGAACCAGAAATAGGGTTGGCGCCAGAACTGATCCCTGCGGCACGCTGGTGTTAACTGAGTGGAAATTGGAATATACATCATCTACTTTTACTCTTATTTTCCTGTCACTAAGATATGAAGAAATCAAAGGAACAAAAGACGTTAGTCCATAGCAAGGGAACTTTGGACAGTAGGGAATGATGCCATACTCTGTCGAAAGCTTTAGAGATATCAAGAGCTACTGCATGAGTTTCTCCAAAAAGATCAATTGATTGATGGATGGTATGAGTTAAGAGATTGAGTATGTCAATGGTGGATCTTTCGTGGCAAAAACCATATTGTTTATCACTAATTAAGTTGTTGGATTCAAGATGTTTAACAATGTGCTTATTAATTAAAGTTTCAAATACCTTACCAAGAGAAGATGTGACAGCTATTGGTCTGTAACTGAAGGGGTCAGACGAACTTCCTTTCTTCGGAACTGGGTGGATATTGGCTTCTTTCCATGTATTTGGGAATAAAGAAGTACGTATGCATAGTCTGAATAATTTAGCTAGGACAGAGGCAAATTCAGGGGAACACTTTTTCAAAACAATTGACGGAATTCCATCTGGGCCTGGAGCTTTGTTGGTAGGTAAATTGTCTAGGATGGATTTTACGTATCTTGTCTGTATTTTAAGTGGGACAATTTCGAGAGAATCAAGTTCCAGTACTGGGACATTCTGGCCGGTATCATCTATGGTAGAGTTTTTGGCAAAGGTACTGGCAAAGATATCTTTCCCACGTGGGTCATTTGTAATGTTGCCATCTGAAGATTTTAGTGGGGGATTGGAAGATGACTTGTTAAAGTTATTATATTAAGAATTAAGAGTTGACCATAATATTCTATTGTCATTAGGGTTGTTAAGTAGTTTTGATGCTTGCTTTTGAAGAAAGTTTGATTTAGATAGATTTAATACAGCTTTTGCATGATTTCTAGCAATTTTAAATTGAGAGAGTGATTCAGATGTTTTTTATTTTAAGTAAGAGTTATATGCTAATGACTTTTGGGCTGTTGCTCTTGCACAGTTGCCATCAAACCATTTTGGAGAGTTCAATCTTTTAGTGCACTGTTGACTTGGTATGAATAAATCCATACCAGCTAGTATTAAGTCGCAAATGTGGGGCTGGGTAGAATTGGGATCACTAGAGAAGAAAGACTGCCATGGAACATCAGCAAGATAATTTCTAAATCCATCCCAGTCTGCCCTATCAAAGTGCCATCGGGTCACCGTGACATGTTCAGAACGGGGAGGTGTGGGAGGGTTAACTAATGAGGCTTTGATGAGATTGTGGTCAGAGGATCCAAGTGGTGACAGTACCTCTATCCTGTAGTGATCCATTCTCACCATTGCCAGCCTATATTATTCTGCTCTGGGGAAACCTCTGACAGTGAGAATTAGTATCTCCATAGGTAAAAGGTTCCTGGTCAGTAAAACTTAAAAATTCTCATGACCAAAATTTCAAGCCAATAATGCGTCAGAATTACAGATTATACGAAAATTACAAACAGTAACACAAAAATTTCAGGACGCCGATAATCTAAATTCTGGCTTCCAATAACTTAAAAATTCAGGAACCCCAATACCAGTACTTCACAGTATCAGGGTTCAAAGACATCGAAACATCTACAGGCCTACTGCAAAAGCTATGAACCCAAATAAAAATAAGAGCAATGCTATAGTACTTGAATTTTCCAATACTTTCAAGAAAACGATAATGTTTTTTCTAAATATATTACCATTGATAATAAGAGCACAGCCATGTCACACCCGAACTTTAAGCCTGACTCTTGACTTGGAAACGTTGGTGATCAGTACCAAAATTGAACTAGAGGCCCCCCCAAGGGAGGAATCACACCAGCCTCGAGCCGATACATATCTAGCGCTGCTCGGAATATAACCTTGACCTTGACCTACTTCCACCAATTTCGAACTAGTAGGAGATTTTCATCCCTACTACACATCTGTAATATTTTGTGATGGTAACTTGAGCAGTTGCAAAGTTATCGTGCTAACAGACACAGACACATAGACAAAATGAAAACAATACTCGTTGGAGATTTTCATCCCTACTACACACCTGTAAATTTTGTGATGATATCTTGGAAGGGTGTGTGAAAGGAGAAAATTGATAGTAAATGAGAAGAAGATTAAAGTGATGAAGTGTACGAGGTTGGTAGATGGTAGGAGGTTGCATATAGTTTTGAATGGTGAGTTGCTTGAGGAGGTAGAGTGTTTTTAAGTATCTAGGATCACATGCTGCTGTGGATGGAAGAATAGATGTAGAAGTGAAGTATAGAATGAATGAAGTAGGAAAGGTGCTGGGAGGAATGAAAAATGTGTTTAGATGTCGTTCGCTTAGAATGGATGTAAAGAGGAGAGAAGGCTGTATGAGAGTGTAGTTGTACCGACTCTGTTATATGGGGCTGAAACATGGAACATGGATGTAGCAGAGAGTAAAAGTTTGAATGTAGTGGAGATGAGATTTCTGAGGAGTATGTGTGGAGTGACGGATATGGATCGGGGGAGAAATGAAGAAGTGCAAAGGAGAACTGGAGTTATGCTGGAGATGGCTGATTGAGATGAGCAGAGAATGTGAAATGGTTTGGGCATATGGAGGGAATGGATGAAGAGCGAGTGGTGAAAAAGATAACTGGATAGGATGTGAGAGGTGTAAGGCTGAGAGGAAGACCACGAATAGGAAGGATGGACAGATGGACAGTGTGAAGAGAGCTTTAGATGCGAGAGGGATGTTTCTTGAGGAAGAGTGGCTGCTCATGATAGGAATGATAGAAAAAAATTGTGAATGAATGGTGACGCAGCCCTAAGGGATATTCTCTCACATTATATCTGATTAGCCGATCAGGTCAGGTGCAGGTAAGGGGATGGGTCCATTATGATGTGGCAGGAGTGAACCAGCTCTGCTGTCGAGCCCTGCTGCGGATGTTGACTGCACAGTTGGTCCTCGTGCTGTGTGGTGTGGTGGAGATCTGTCCCTTCTCCTCTTGGGACTAGGATACTAATAAATGTGTGTGTGGGGGGAGGATGAGTAAATTCGGAGGGTGTCGTCCTATCTCGGTTACCTCCTTTTCTTTGGGGAAAGCAGCCTAGGTATGTAGATCTTGAGCGGTTGCGAAGTTATCGTGGTAACAGACACACAGACCTTGACCTACCTTCACCAATTTCGAACTCGTGATCTATTTTTTTTTCCCTACTACACACGTCAAATTTTGTGATGATATCTTGAGCGGTTGTGAAGTTATCGTGCTAACAGACACACACAATGACAAATTGAAAACAATACCAGCTTCGCTGTCGTGGCTGGTAATCACTTCTTCCAATCCTCACACCCATGTCGATTCCGACGTTCAATACATAACGTCGGATCCTGAACTCTGGCTTCGACTCGTGATAATCACCTTTGATCAACCTACACCAGTATCAAGCTGCTTCTTCAATACCCCCCCCCCCGCTCTCCCCCCCACACACAGTGCATGCGCCAATTTGTTACGTATTCATTGATGAAGCATTCTGTTGACAGATACATACATACACATATAAAGATACATTCAATAAAAAGAAACCGACTCGACTATAATAGCTATTCCTTTGCCATTGCTGACCACGTACAGTACTCAAAACTTCATAAAGCCAGCACTTCAAAATTTTCAAATATCAGCACTGGTGGCATCATTAGCCTTTGTCGGTATGATAATCACTATTATTTTTTTTCTCTCAAGGACTGGCCAACTTAAAACAAAAGTGTAATTTCCAATATTATCCCAGGATCCTGCCTTTTAAGTTCATCTCCTAAATGCATAACCAAGATTTCCAAACAAAAATTTTCCAAACAGTGAAATGTCTAAACACGGAAATTTTCAAAAATCAAACTTTTCAAACATCCGAAAATTTTTAAAAGATAAAATTTCTAAACACCATAACTTCAACAAAACTTTGAAACAAAAATCAAAACACCAACAATTTTAAGCATCAGAATTACCAGCTAATTTAAAGAAAATCCAAAAATCCAAAAATTACCAACTAATTTTAAAATTATCCCACCAAAAAATCCAAACATCAAATTTTCCAGACCATAATTTCCAAACATCACAACTTTCCCAAGCATCAAAGTTCCAAACATCAGCATTTCGCCACATCAACATTGATCGCATCATTAGCACGTCATCGGTATGCCATTCAATAAGCCTTAATTCTTTTTGCACGGCCCGGCCAATTCAACCAACAGTGTCATTTCCAACATTATCCCCAGACCCTGCCTTTGAACTGCACTGCTGGCTGGCGTTTGAGTCCTGCCCGCATTGTTTCCCACCATTTTTCTGACTGCTGACTGTTGTTTTTGGTCAGACAATAGTGTTACGGGTGTATATATCTCTGACATTATGTTTTTGACCGTGTTCTGTTTATTGAGCGACAATACATGGAACCTAGAGGTCGTTTTTGTGGCATTTTTTGTATCTATTGTTTTTGGTAGAACAATGGTGTTAGAGGTGTGTATGTGTGATTGGGCCTATGTTTTCACTATGATTTTTTTTCTTTTAATGAGCTTTTGATACCTGGCGCCTAGCATTACAAAATGTCAGTCTTTTAAAACATAGTAAGGCATAATAAAAAGCGCTAAACCTTTTGGCAGGGTTATCGATACCAGAATTTGTTTGCACCTAAAACTAACTGGACGATCAGGAGTGTACACAAACTGTAGTGTGTCGGAGTCTGGAAAAATTTCTGAGATGTTTCACTGTCAGTCATACACATAAATACCCGAAATCATCATGATCATAATAATCATCATCATCAAGATTCTTTTTTTTATTATTATTATTATTATTCTTATAAACAAGGTAGGTAGGACCCAGCTGTGTGAAAAATGCAAAAATAGGACTATTGCCATAGTGACAAGAGAAATGTGCCAGCATTTTCATTCCCTCATTATTCAAGCCAACGAAGCTCTGGGCATCACCAGGCACCAAAAGCTACTTATTTCCGAAATGACTGACTTTCACACGCTGCTGTAAAACGGCCCGAGAACTGTTGGTATTTCGATATGTCTTCACTCATAAATCATTACCCACTATAAGAATAATACTGGAAAGTTTTATTTCTTCTCGTACAATTTCACAAGGAGTGAAAATCAGCCCTCCATAACTGAGAGTTTGTTCGTGTTTTGCCTATTTAACCCCTTCAGTTCGATGACACACTCTTATTATTCCGCTGCTTCAAGACAATTTCATTCAACTGAAAGGAAACGTCCTGTAGCGAAGGAAGTAGCGAAGGATTCATCTGACCCTTCCAGTTAGAAAATTCTTTAACTGAATCAAATGTCCTAGAGGCTGTATATATAAAACTAATACGTTATCGCACTGAAGGAGTTACCATATTTTTGAGAGAATAAAGAAAGAAAATTCAGGCGAAAAAAAGCCACAGGTGATCTCAGTTAAGATGCAAAAAGATACTGGCCTTCGTAAAACAAGTAACAACCGTCCCTCAATGCAAACGAAAAAAAATGGATCGGTGCACATTTGTCATGAAATAATTTGACACCAAAGGCGACAGTTACTGGAAATGGCTTGACGATTATCTCCCACGCTGTTAAACATACTGACATACGTTTGTCATAGCTCGCTGGCTTGTGACATTTCCAAGTCGACGTTGTTATTGTATGCATATATAGATGATAATCGATTTAACTTCCTGGAACTTCACAAGCTATACTAACCATTTTAGATATCATCGTACCCATCTATGAGATATTCATTTGATCGACTTTATTTTTTGCGAGCCAGGGAATACTTGAGGGGCCGAGTCTAGGTTACAACAGGCTAGTACGGATCATTGAAGCTTTAGCACACCATCCTCCATGCCTGGCTGGTTTGTACAGTCGGGGACGGCCAGTTGTGTCAGATAGGAGAACAGTCAAAATCATAAGTTGTGTCACAGTAATCTTTGGTAACGGTAGTACGTAAATTTCACCATCACTGACTCTAATACAACTTGACTCTGTACTTCCTCAACTTCAGATTCTTCCGCAATCGTTGACTCACAAGCAAAACTTTTGATTCTGACTGTACGTACTCAACTACAGAATCTCCACCACAACTTTTGGTCCCAACTGTGCATGATGGAAAACCTCCGGCCACATCTCGGATGCGAAACGCGATGAATTAACCCCCTCAGTGCTATGTCGGATTTTTTTTATTTCACTGTTGTGGTAGGTAAGGGCGCTCACCATCCACTCTCGGGTGCCAGCCCTTTCCTCTTCTCCTTCCTTCTGTCCTTCCTTCCTCTTGTCCTTCTTTTCTTCATTCTTTCCTTCCTTACTCTTGTCCTTCTTCCTTCATTCTTTCCTCTTCCTTCTGTCTACGGGTGACTCTACATGAGTGACAAACCAAATGGTTCCCTGTACACCAGGAAACCATTTACTACGCTGAGTGGTAACCTCTATAACCAAATTATGGCGCCTGGTGGTTTAGTGGGTAATTAGAGCGCTCCAGCCGGATTGAGCCTGTGCAGCTTTATGTCCAAGGGATGGTTCGGGTTTATTGCTCACGTAATGCCACTCAGGGATGAGTGAGGCTGGTCACTCTCATCTTATATGTCAAGACCAACTTGCCTAGGCCCGGGCTCTTGCGCTCCTCATGGGCAACAGTGGATTAGATGATGATGATGATGTTCATGATGTTTGCCTTCAGACGATTTTATTCATGAGAGAGAGAGAGAGAGAGAGAGAGAGAGAGAGAGAGAGAGAGAGAGAGAGAGAGAGAGAGAGATCAGGAGTCGGAGTTTGTTTCTATACTCTGTTTACTTTAACTGGACGTAAAATTGTCATCTCTCCATCTTGAATGCTGAATTTTTGCGAGAGATTAATATCAGAATACGGGGCTACTCACGAAAAAGTCTGAGGCCAGCAGTAATAAAATTATAATAAGGGTCACTGAATTCAGTGGGTTAACCAAAAGCCTTCTCCAACCTGACAGTTCAATCAAATTCTGTGATGCTGGAGAGGGACGTCTTTACGTGCGATTCATGTGTCTAGTTATACAAACGTCTCTCAATATCTCTCCCTATCCTCCGGAAGGAGGATGGTGGGCTGCTAGAGAAGGGCAACTTAAGCCCCATTAGGTTCAAGTTAAGATGAGCCTGGGGTGGGAACTACAACTACCACATTATTATAAAATCACCATTTTAACCTGTAAACTTGATCAACATCATTTACTTGAAGCATTAATGCTCATGGTACTGTGTGCAGGATTTTCCTGGAAGAGTACTAATCGTAATATCCTCCGTCTATAGACTTTTAGTCATGAAGCTCACTGGTTCGAACGAGGGGATTCCCCTTTGTATTAACCCTTGAAGGTGTCTAATGCGTTGCTTTTTGAGCGACCCTAGGCACCAATGGATAGTAATAGTAGTTGTTGTTCTCTAGGCAGTCTGGCCGAACAGCCCCGAATCTCTAAGGAAGGTCACGACCGAGACCGGGCTTTCCCATAGAGCTCTCAAGGAGTGTATGTTGTGTTGTCTGCGCAGGCGATTGTGTGTAATGCAGTCTTCCATAATGTGCTTAATAGCACGGGGTGCTGTGTTACATCCTGGACAAACATCAACGACTGAGTCATCCAGCCTCTTCTAGATGATGCCCACATCTCAGCCTGGCCAGGTGGACCCTGTCCTCATGAGGGAGGTAGGATTCAGAAGGGTGGATAGCAGGAGGCCGTGCATCCAGCTGTGTGTTGTCTTTGAGTGACTGAATGAAGCGGCGAGTGATCTGAGCATAGATATGCTTCTGGAAGCTGGTTTGAGACGGGCGAGGGGGGAGAAATGACAGTATTTGTGTATAATATCGTGTGCTGGGTGTTGTTTTGATGTTCTTTGGTGTGTGTGTGGATGTGCAGCCATGTAGTGTTGTGGATGGTGTGGGTTCTGCCTCTCATGTTTAGATGATCCTTGACTTAGAGGACTTTGGTTTCTTGGTGTAGGTGGTCTGTAGGTGTAATAGCTGTGCAGCCTGTGATTATTTTTAGGGCCTTGTTCTGTATGGTCTGTGGAATGTTGTAATGTGTTTTAGTGAGGTTAGAAGCCCAAGTAGGGATTGCATAATTCATCACTGGAAGTATAGGCTATATTCTTTGCATACGGTGGTGGTGGTTTCTTTGTTGAGCCCGAATGTTGTATGGGTAAGTGACCTTAAGCACCACTGGGTCAATGCAAGTAGTCGTGTTGTTTTCAACTGACAGAGATACCTAAGATCTTTCAGCTTAGTCGTGAAGTCAGACTGGAGGGTTGATCTGAACTGTAACCATTCTTTCCTCATAGTTACCTCATCAAATACTGTGCAACCACGACTTACTAAGGCTGTGAGAGTAGCCCGGTCCCGTCAGATGAAAGGAAACCGACTGCATTAGATGTACCACACTACCCATAAAAAAGTACACATCTGTTATCTTACCTAACAAAAATAAGCGATACAAAGAACTTCTGAAAATAATTAATCCATTAGTCTTTTTTCCAGTGCATTCAAACTTTCCATAAAACTACTGACAAAGTAACTCTTGCAACGAAAACGAAGCAGCTTAAACAGAAGCAGAATTTCCTGCAATTACATTTAGTTCTTGTTGACGTTAAAGAATTTACCAACTTCAGGAAATGCCTAGTGAACTGAAGGAAGAGAGAAAGAATGTCTCCATATCAATGTGTGTGTGTGTGTGTGTGTGTGTGTGTGTGTGTGTGTGTGTGTGTGTGTGTGTGTGTGTGTGTGTGTGTGTGTGTGTGTGTGTGTGTGTGTGTGTGTGTGTGTGTGTGTGTGTGTGTGTGTGTGTGTGTGTGTGTGTGTGTGCGTGTGTATAAGAGCTTTTTCTTATATATGTAAGTGCAGTACACGTACGTACAGGTATTCTTGTAAGCATGTCCGCGTCTCTGTGTATGCATCTGTATATGTATGCATTAACCTGTATGCGTATGTGCATGTGTATATATATAACACTATGGCCGTGTGCACCTCCCTTTGACCGTATTAGTCCAGTTTAGTCGTATCGTCACGCCAGCATCCCAAAGGTTTCACTATTTACCCCTGTGCGTATGTGTGTGTGTGTGTGTGTGTGTGTGTGTGTTTCCCTTTCCATCTCTCTCTCTCTCTCTCTCTCTCTCTCTCTCTCTCTCTCTGCACAAGTCAATCAGTCTACTGATATAGGTGTATTCCTAGGGAATCGTAACTTCAGTAGGGAGGGTATGACGGGGGCCGTTATAAAAATCATCTTTATTGTCAAACGTTTCGACATCATGCCATCATCAGTGACCTAAGAGTGGAGCAATGCATTGTTCCACTCTTAGGTCACTGAAGAAGGCATGAAGAAGATGTCGAAACGTTTGGCAATGAAGATGATTTTTATAACGGCCCCCGTCAACTCTTCATATTGAATCAAGTTACCTGTCTAAAAGTAATAATACATACATACATACACACATACATACAAATACACATACAAACCTCTCGGCAACAACCACAGGTAGAAACAAAACATGACTTACAAACACGTCGTCACAGTGAAGAGGCTGAATGGCACAGTAAATCATGCAATCATCCACTCCCACTGCAACTGAGAATGAGGTCGCTTATTCTCCGACACTCGGCCTCTCCTGGGACATTGGCCACTCGGACCTGAATGAGTGTGGGAGAGAGAGGAGGCTGGGGAATGAGACCTGGATGAATGTGTGGGTGAGAGTGGCTGAGGGAAAGTGAGGGTGAGTGAGCATGAGACTGTGTGGAAGAGAGAAGGCAAGGGAATGGAAATGAGAATGAGTGTGTGTGTGTGTGTGAGAGAGAGAGAGAGAGAGAGAGAGATTAATATAAGGGATACAAGGGGAGTGGAATTGAATACGAAAATTAGAATAACGGAGTGGGGGAGAGAAAACAGAAAATTAAATATCGTATGAGAAAAAGAAGTAAAGGTGAAGTTGGGATAAAAAAAAAAAGGAGAGGAAGAGAAAAGGAAGATGGAATTATTTAAGAAAGAGAACTAGGAAGAGGATTAAATAAGAAAATAGGAGAAGGAAAAGTGGAGAGATGAAAACAAGGAAGGATATGAGGAAGAGGGGAGTCAAGAGTGAGGAGGGAATGAAGAGCAGATGCGGAGAAGGAAGGGAAGGAGTAAGAATGAGAGGAAGGAATGAACAAAAGGAGAGGGGAAGGAAGGGAGAAGAGAGGAAGAGAGGAGAATATAGGAAGATGTGAGACTGAAAAAAGGTAAGACGAGGAAGGGAAAGAGGAAGGAAAAGAGGAAGTGTAGGAGGAGGAAGAGAGGGGAACAAGGGGAGGAGGAAATGAAAAAGAGAGGGGAGGAAAAGACAAAAAGGAAGAGAGGGGAATACAGGAAATGGAGAGGTTGAAGAAAGCATGAGAAGAAGCGGCAGAGGAAAAGAGGAGAGAAAAGAGGGGAGGAAGAGAGGGAGTTGAGGAAGAAGGGAAGGAAGAGAGGTGAACAACAAAGGCAAGGGGTTAAAGGATGCTCAGTATGTACTCACTTAGTATGAGATCTGAGGTGTGTGGACAATAGCTCTGAGAGAATAGTTAATGTCTACCCCCCCCCTCCCTCCGCCTCTCTCTCTCTCTCTCTCTCTCTCTCTCTCTCTCTCTCTCTCTTTCTATGTGTGTGTGTGTTACTTTCCATCCACCCACTAATCTATCCATCCATCCCTTCTCTCTCTCTCTCTCTCTCTCTCTCTCTCTCTCTCTCTCTTTCTGTGTGTGTGTGTGTGTGTGTGTGTGTGTGTGTGTGTGTGTGTGTGTTACTTTCCATCCACCTACCAATCTCTCTCTCTCTCTCTCTCTCTTGACTGCCTGTAACCGTTAGTTTAACTCACAAATCCTCCTCTCTCTTTGACTTGAGCTATACTTTTTTTCTTTATCTACTGTGTTATCTTTCCATACTCAACTTCTTCTATTTTATCTTCCCTTTTTTTTTTTTTTCTCCTCTCTCTCTCCCTCTCCCCCCTTCTCCCCATCCTCCGCACTTTAACATCCTCCCACCTACTCCATTGCCCTTGTCCTCCTCGTCTCCCATTTTCTATTGACGCACGGCAAACTCATCTAGACAGCGACAACTTTCAGACTCAAGAGTATGGAGTGGGGGAGAGAGATGTGTTAAAAGACTAGCCTCTCCTTCGAACTGGTAATTTCAACATCGTACGCTGGTCAATAAACCTTCTGCGTTACTATTTTTGGCAACGGATAAAATAAAAGTATGTGTTAGGCAGAGTATAAGAAAGAAGTGGAGGAACGATTGGGCAAATATGAATTGGAGCAGATGGGAGACGTGGAAGGTGTGTATAGAATATTTACAGAAGAAATGTGTGCAGCATGTGATGTGGTGTGTGGAAGGAAGAGAAGACGGAGGGGGGTGCAAGGAACAGCGTGGTGGACTGAAGAGGTGAAACAGGCTGTGGCACAAAAGAAGAAAGCATACAATGAATGGATGAGAAATAGGGGCGTGGAAGAGGTTGAGAGGCGGAAGAGAGAGTTATATGTAGAAAGGAAGAGAGAGGTGAAAAGATTAGTAAGAGAGAGTAAGAAGAGAGTGGATGAGGAATTTGGAAGAAATTTGAGTGTAAAGTGGAGGGACTGTAAGAAAATGTTCTGGAAAGAGGTGAAAAGAGTAAGACAGGGTGGAAGTGAAGTTAGCAGGGGAGTGAAAGATAAAAATGGTAGATTACTAGTGGAGAAGGGAGAAAAAGTGAGCAGATGGAGAGAACACTTTAAGGAATTGTTGAACATACAGGATGGAAGTAATGCGAGTATAAGTGGCTGGGAAATGGCTGGGAGAAGGAGGGAGGTGAGAAGACAGGAAGAAATCAGAAGGATAGAAGTTGTGGAAGCAATGAAGAAAGTTCAATCGGGGAAAGCCCCAGGAATTGATGGAGTGTGTGGTGAAATGCTGAAGCATGGGGGAGAGATAGTAGTAGAATGGATGTGGAAGATGTGCAGATTGGCCTGGGAGGAAGGTAGAGTCCCGGAGGATTGGAAGTCAGGTATAATTATTCCCTTGTACAAAGGAAAAGGGGAAAAAGAACTGTGTGGTAACCATAGGGGCATTTGTCTTCTTAGTATAATAGGAAAAGTGTATGGTAGGATACTTATTGACAGAGTTAGAGAAAGAACAGAGAAATTAGTTGGAGAAGAACAGGGAGGCTTTAGGAAGGGAAGAGGTTGTGTAGATCAGATATTCATTCTCAGGTCTTTAGTGGAAAAGTTTCTAGAGAAGGGAAAGAAGTTGTATGCGGCTTTCATGGATTTGGAGAAAGCATATGACAGGGTGGATAGACAAGGATTGTGGAAAGTGTTAAGAATATATGGAGTAGATGGAAAGTTGTTGAATGCTGTGAAGAGTATGTACGATGGTGCGAAGGCTGCAGTGCGTGTGGATGGTGAACTAAGTGAATTTTTCTCTTTGAAGGTTGGGTTGAAACAGGGATGTGTCATGTCTCCATGGTTGTTCAATCTGTACATGGATGGGGTAATAAAAGAGGTACAAGGTAGGGTAGTGGATGTTGGAGTGGCCATGGTGAGAGAGGATAGTGTTTGGAAACTCCCTGTACTGTTGTTTGCAGATGATACTGTGTTGTTGAGTGAAGACGAAGGAGAGCTGCAAGGCTTGGTGGATGAGTTTGGGAGAGTGTGTAAGAAACGGAATCTAAAGGTGAATGTAGGGAAGAGTAAAGTGATGGTCTTTGAGAGAGGTGAAGTCAGTGAATGTACAGCGAGGTTGGATGGTGAGGAATTGGAAAATGTGAGTACGTTTAAGTACTTGGGTAGTGTGATGAGTAAGGATGGAGGTTTGGAGGGTGAAGTGCTTGAAAGGGTACAGCAGGTTCCTTGAAAGCAGTGATAAGAAACAGGGAAGTGAGCATGGAAGTGAAAAAGTTACAACATGACAGTATTGTGATACCAACTCTAACGTACGGAAGTGAAGCTTGGACGTTGTTGGAAGGACACAAGTCAAGAGTGAGAGCAGTGGAAATGAGTTATTTAAGAGGAGCCTGTGGGGTCACATGGAGAGACAGGCTGACGAATGAGGATATAAAGGAGCGTTGTGGTGTTGATGTGGATGTGATAGGAAGCGTTATGAGGAATACACTGAGGTGGTTTGGCCATGTGGAGAGGATGGAGGGTGAAAGACTGACGAAGAGAGTGTATGTGAGTGAGGTGGAGGGGGGAAGAGGGAGGGGGAGGCCGAGGATGAGATGGAGGGATGGGGTGGAGAGGTATATGAGAGAGGGGGGTGTGAGCTGGGAGCAGGGGAGTGAAATGGCGGGGGACAGGGCGACTTGGAGGCGATTTGTTTGTGGCCACCCCAAACGGGATTGAGGCGTCTGGCAATAGATAGATAGATAGATAGATGTGTTAGGAAGTAACGAGTAGAGACTCCGAAAGCAATGGAATGGATGAAAAAAAAAAAAAATACAGGAGCAACAACAAGAGTATGGCACCCATTTTTGGACTGCATTTACGTTACAGGGTGCTCATTTGGGGCAATATTTTCTCCATTCTTTTGCCTTTGTGGTTTGGTTTTATGTTGGTGGTCGGAAACGGGTTTTAGAAGTTAAACTAACCTCATCAATCCCCGAATATGATATACTATGAAGGGAACGAGGTGTTATGGTCAAGGAGGGAAGACGCTAATGTTGCTGCACGTGAAGAAACACTGTGATTTGTATGTATTGTAATCTCTACAGGTTAGGCTGGATAAAATGGCTTAATTTCCAAAAACATATTTCGCATCACACCAAATCAACCCAAAAAAGAAAACTTGCTGGAAACAAAGCAGAAAAGAGGAGTCCTTTTTTTTTGTGTGTGTTACTTGGTAATCAAGAGAATGACTATCCGACAAGTATTAAGCCACTTTAAGTCCAGCAAGTAATTCACATGCTCCTTGTGTACTGTCTTTACTTTTGGTTACCAGGAACTTAACACACACACACACACACACACACAGTCATTCCCAAATATACAGCGATATTACCCACATGCTCACCTAAGCTTCTCTAGGCCATCACGGGCAATTGTAAAACTGCCCTCACCTGAGCAATATTACGCCACTCCAGCAGTCACAGGAAACGTAAACAACTTACCAAAGCTCTCTGTATCTAAAGTACAGCGTGTAGGTCTCAACATCTAAGTGGCGCATTCTCGGTGGGACAGGCGGCTTCCTAGCACCTATTCCTTGGCGAATTATTTTACATTTTATATCACAATAACATTCTCATTTGCGTTATATATATAGTTGCAATACTGACATACCTTCCATCAGCAAAATAGGTGTAGTCTAGAGGTGTAATATGCAGAGTAAATCGTTAAGTAAGAGGCGCTCCGAAATCTGTAGACACTTAGAATACGATATTAAGTGGCTCTACCTACATCTCTGCCCACTTACCACACCCCTTGCTCATTTAACTCCTTTTTTAGTTTGCTAGTTAATCTTGAAACTATAAACACTTATTCATATTTAGCCTAGGAGTGCCTCCCTCCAGTGAATGGGTTAATAAACACTATATCTAACCCCTCTAGCTCTAGAAGCCTCTCCTAAGCTGAACAAATTAATATAAGATAGCATTTCCTGTGTCCTGCCATGAAAATAATAATCTAAAGGTGGAGTGGGGATGGGGTAAAAGAAAGTAAGTGTGGTGAACAAATGAAGGAGTTGGATAGGCTGTAAATTTGTTAGTTACTGGGGCTGTGCCAGAAAAGTATGCACCGTGGAAATGGGTGTTGGAGAATTTGTGGTTTATGTGGAGTGAAGGTTTATTTCAAGGGACTCTCGAAGATTAAACTGTCAGGGAGTTAACAATGGGGGTAGGCTATGGAACAGAGATAAGTGGGTGTGATGAGCTGGATTTGTGATTGTGGGTTGGAAGGGACCATGAAAGTATGCATTGTGAATACGAGCGATGTAGAATTAATACCTTGAATGTTAATGAACACTTGTTTAAAAGCTTTCTCCATTCGCAGGGACAAGATAAGCTCGCATTGATCTCATTTAACAACTTCAATCAGTTGATGCATTTTCTTCAACTCTAATCAGGCTACTTCCTGACAATATTATTTTGCTGGAGGCAGATGTTTTGCATTGAAGGAGTTATTAAAAAAATATATTACCTCCTTGAGTTCTAAAATGTCTTCTATGCTGAACACAAATCTCAGAAATTAATAAGAATATAAGAAATAGCTCCACTAGTTCAAAACGTTTCTAAGTTGAATGCAAGAGTTAACATTAGTTGGAATATATTAAGAATTCGCTTTTCTTGTTCAAAAGTCCCACGTACGCTGAATAGAAGCCTTTGAAATTAGTATTAAGAACATAGCACACGTCATAAGAGCGAGGAGGTTAAACTGCTAAAGATACATCACCCGATTCAAACACTGTAATTTATACACACACCGCCCACTTACCCACTTACTAGCACCTCGTCACTTCCCAAATCAAGAAGACTAAAGTAATGAACGGATAAATATCTTGCAGGCTTTGAAGAGAGACCACTACACCTCAGGCTTTTTACAACAAGTAGGCCTACCATTACTAAGCACATATTTCCTTACTGCCTCCACACGATTTATCAAGGTTACGAAGGACTTGACTTAACCCCTTAACCGCGGGGCGTCACTTTCGTGACGCTCGGCTACAATGGATCATACCGCGGGGCGTCACTTTTGTGATTCTGTGTTATTTTGAATTATCCCGGGCTCTCAAGTGGTGGCTTGTATCATATATCAGTACTGCCAATGTCCAACACTAGTCAGCACTCCAAATCTCATCTGTACTCCCATCCATTGTTGACATTTTAGCTATTTTAACCCCTTCCTGACTCCCCTCCCTACCTGCCCTCCATTACCCTCTCCTCTCACCTCCCACGCCGCGCTGCGCTACGGAAATTTCCCCCTTCTCTTTCCACAGATGTCATCCATTGAAATAAGGCCTATGCCCTATATTTTTACCCAATAATATATACCAAAAAAAAACAGGTAAGTGATAGTGTTATACTCCAGAAATTGCCTAATTATCACCTGACAACACCTCACGTACATTCATTCGCTACATTACCACGGTAATTTCCCCTTTGATTTATGCCTTGTAATCGATGTCTGTAATAAAAATATATATCAGAAAGGAAGGGAGAATCCTAATTGACATTTACATTCACCTGGAACTACCTATTTCTTTATTTATTGCCGAGATTTTCTACCTATAAAAAATTAGCCTGTAAGTTAGCAGCAGTCAGCCTAAAGTGTCATTGTCAACCCTTCCCTTCTCAGATAAGCCACGGCATTTAGTTCCTTGTCCTCCACTGCAGAGACAACATGTCGCACTCGCGCCCCGCCATTCCTGCCGCTTCTGCGCCCATTGCAAAGGGCCCCGTGACCTCTACCCCCAAGAAAAGTGTTGAGGCAAGCAGGAAAGGCCTCAGTGACTCTGCAGTGGCACGAGAACTTGCTGAATTGTCGATGATAATAATGGACAGTGATTTTGACGATTCCGGTGAATCGTGTGATGAGCCGGGTGAACTTATCGCGCCAGAAACAGTGACAACAAGTGCTCCTACCAGTGAATCTGTGTGTAGCTCCAAGGGAAAGGAGCCTTTAGTGCAGGAAGGAAAAGAATTTGGGAAGGGAGTGAAAAGGCGGAGTGTTAGCCCCAGAACAATGCCCCCACGTGACCCAGCCCGCCATGAGTCACGAGATCATTCACCTCCCCGTTCCCCAAGCCCCGCTTTACTCATCTCGTCATCATCGTCGGCTGAGTTATCTCCGGAGTCTTCGTCGTCGGAGTCACCACCAGCATCAACAGTGAAGGCCGGCCGTAGAGGTAGAGGTAGATCTAAGAGAGTGAGAAGTAGTGTAGCTAGTAGGGTAAGGGCTGCTAGTGCTGTACGGCAACCTAGGGTCAGTGCGAGTGACCTTGACCGTGATAAGCCTCCCTCTCAGCCAACCTCCACCACCACCACCACCACCATCCCTCCACCGCCACGCCAGGGAATCCTGGACGCCTTCGCGTGGACGGAAGGGTCAGATTTTGTCCCCGAAAACCTGGTTTTCGATGAGAGCTCGTCAGGAGTTCAGCCTGCCTTCACTATGGACGAAAATGCTGAGTGTGTCGACTACCTTTTGGCCTTCCTAGATGACGAAGTCATGCAGCACATATGTGATGAGACTAACAGGTTCGAATCACAACGTGCTGCTAGTGGTACAGGTGCAGCCAAGATGCAACAGTGGACCATGCTGGGAGTGCAGGAGCTGTATGTGTTCTTTGCCCTCATGCTTCTTATGCCACACTCCAAGAAGCATGAGTTGGAAGAATACTGGTCCATGGACCCCTTACTACCCTCACCGACCTTCAACAAGTACATGGCCAGAGATCGCTTCCGGAACATCATGGGAAACCTGCACTTTGCCGATAATGATGTACCTTCCCAAACCGACCCACTCTGGAAGATCCGGGAGATTCTGAACAGAATGAAGGATAAGTTCATGTCATTCTTCCACCCATTTCAGAAGGTTGTCATTGATGAGTCCTTGGTTCTGTTCAGAGGACGTCTTCGGTTTGTCCAGTACATTCCAAGCAAACGCCATTGCTTTGGAATTAAGTTCTTTGTACTGTGCGACTGTAAGACGGGGTACATCCTTGACTTCGTCATATATTCAGCCAGCACTGTCGATCTCGATAAAACACACCCCCTTGGCTTCTCAGGCTGTGTAGTGAAAGTGCTCCTAGAAAAGTATTTTGGTGGGAATCATGTGCTGTATACAGACAACTACTATACAGCACCGAAACTTGCCAAATACCTTTCTGAGCACGGCATTGGCTCCTGCGGCACTGTCAAAAGTAATCGTGCCAACTTCCCCAAATTCCCAGAGGCAGGAAACTCGCAGCGAGGAGACGTGCACCTACGCAAGTCTGAGAAGATGCTGGCAATACGGTGGCATGACAAGAGAGTCGTGCACATGCTCACCACCGTACATAAGGGGGAGATGAGAGACAGTGGGAAGGTCGACCGTAGGACAGGCGAACCTGTGATGAAACCTGATGCTGTGTTGGACTATAATATAAACATGCGGCTGGTGGACAAGTCCGACATGATGATTGGTGAGATCGACTGCCTCAGGAAGAATACTAGGTGGTACAGGAAAGTTTTTCTGCATCTCATAGATATGACGATGCTGAACGCCTTCATCCTGTACAAGATGAAGGTAAAGCCACCCAAGTCCTTCTCCCTGAGGTTGTTCGCCAGGACTTGTGTCCAGCAGCTGCTGGAAAAATATGGTAAGGTGCAAGCAGCAACTCCAAGGCGCCATCCAGTTACACTTCCCGACCGACTTGAGCAGAGGGCGTATATGGATCGGCACAGACTTGAGCTAATGCCTGCCACAGGGAAAAGGAAGGCTGCGATTCGCAGGTGTCAGGTATGTGCGCATACCACACGCCGCACACCTGAGCATAAACGCACCTCTTGGCAGTGCGCTGAATGCCAGGTTCCCCTCTGTGTAACCTGCTTCTTCGATTATCACAGCCAGAAGCAGTTCTAACAGTGCAAGTGTGGAAGCAGAATTATTTGGAAATAATGTGTAAATAATGTGTAAATAATGTGTAAATAGCAGGTGAAAGCAATGGATGTTCAGTTCATATGACTGAACAGTGTACTATAGTTTCATCTTACTGAAAGTGACAGTGAATAACATATTGTAAGTAAAATAGAAGGGTAAATATTGAAAATAGAATAGAAAATGTAAATAGTAATGTAAGTAATTAGTAATATAAGAATATGAGTACAAATAATTTATGTTATAACAGTGAGAGTGAATCCGTGGCTCTCTACGTATTTTACTGACTGAAAAATAGAATGACTTCAGTGACAATAAAATAATACGACTGAATGAAACTTATGGAGAAAGACTCCAGATATATATAAGTGTGATATAGTAATAGAAATATAAAGTGTGAGGGGTTTTATGAATAATAAATGACAGAGTGCCTAGAGCGAACTAGCGCAAGTGCGGCGATCAGACGCGCTCGTAATTTCCATTGCTTTCACACTGTTTTTTTTTTTAGTATGGATCCCAAACTACTTGAAAATGGTAGAATAGTGTTTATAGTGTTTGTATCTGGCTGTGGTAATCATATAACGGGTTGTCGGGAAGTGTAAAGTGGAGACTTAGTTACCCTACTTCAGAGGTCTCCACAAGTCCTACGGAAACTGACGAAGGCTCAACAATCATTCCAGGAGAAAGCTGAAGATATGTGCTATAAGCATATATAATTTTATTATTCTAGGACTAATAACTGATTTTTAGCAAATATTTTTTGAGAGTCTGTCGGAGCCCAAATAACCCCGCGGGACACGCAAGTAATTGGTAAACAAGTCCGCGGTGTAGGGGTTAATGAAAGAACTAATAAAAACTATATATAGCCACTCAGCTCCTGAAAATTTCTATAAAGTAAAATCGTCTGGAGACTGCAAGTAAAAATATAAAACATGTCACTCTCCGCCCACTTATAAGTGGGTCCAGCTTCTTAAACTCGACCCATTTGCAGGCTTTGATATTACTGCACCGCTACACGTAAGCCTCGAGCAACAAGCACCCTTACCACATCATACAGACTACTTTAGTTTTACTGTTACCAATTTTATTTTCATTTTCGGAACCATTGACAGTGCTGGTGTTAATGAAGGCTATATCTAATTCCTCCATTCCAAAAGTATCTCCTAACTGGAAAAAAAAAAAATCTATGACTATAATATGAATAACCCCAGAGAGACTGAAGGGGTTAACAAACACCCTGTAAACCTAATTCTCTGCCTACGTACTCGCCTACTAACACGCCGCCCCTGGCCAAGTCAAGTAGACGGAAGTAATGAGTAAACATTAACTCTCAGGCTTTGAAAAGACCACTACACCTCGACTTCTTACAAGCCCTCTTAACACACCAGCTATCCACGCTATAATCTACTCACTCCAACCTGGCCTAAAACTGACACCTCTCCGTCTTGAATTTTGAGTTGTAACAAGAGATTAACAATAAATTATGGTGCTAATCACGAAGATGTGATATGGAACGGATATAGAAATGTAGTACCATTTCTCTGCTACTGAGGACCGTGAAATAAGCTGCAAAAGGACGAAAACCTTGACCAGGTTATATGAAAGAACTGTAACACTCTGAGCCTCGCTATGTATAGCAAATGGAAGTATTGAGTAGCCTAAATATCTACATATTCGCGTTGAAGACACCACTGCACCACTACACCTCTGCCTATCACAGCACTATATTTATACCCGCTCCCGACCTTTGTGTGTGTGTGTGTGTGTGTGTGTGTGTGTGTGTGTGTGTGTGTGTGTGTGTGTGTGTGTGTGTGTGTGTGTGTGTGTGTGTGTGAACAAAATAAGTGCTTTCGTCCGATTTGCACCAAACTTGGAAGGCTTGAGGTTCGCGCAAGTAGTAAACATAGTTGCCGTTGTTGTTGTTGCTGTTTTTTTTTTTTTTTTTTTTTTTGGAAGAACAATTGGTTAAAAAGTTAAGTCATAGGAACAGATCGAATTCTACCCTAGCAAAGGCAACTTGAATCGGTAGAAAGGTGGCTTGCAGTCCTGATGGACCCAGGTTCGAATCCCGGCTGGGGCAGGGAATAGTTTGTGGATTTGAATTTCAGCAAAGCAGACTTTATTGATCTACCAGAAGACCCGCCGACATGTCGTAAAAATACTCCCGCTAATACCAGTACACAAGTCCTGTATGAAACAGCCCCAGCATGTAATCAATATGGACGGTGGGTGTTAGCGCCGAAGTGGTGACATGTGGAGGTGTTGGAGGACTACTGGGCCCCAAGAAGGACTACTTGGACTTGGCAATAGGCCCTGAAGCCTTTGCCCAGAGTCGGAGACGTAAAAAAAAAAAAGTTTACTCCAGACTTGGAAGGATGGTTGAGGAATGCAAAACCGAAGGGAATCGATACTGAGAACAGTAAGTCAAAGGTTAGGGTAACATGGCACGGTCACCTTAAAATTTTTATCCGATTTAGACCAAGCTGTAAGGAAATGTTCAGGGTAAGGCAAAGATAAAGGGATAATATTGAGAACTGTCCGTTAAATGCTAAGGTCGCATTTAAAGGGTACGGTAAATGTT
Organism: Coenobita brevimanus; assembly: GCF_032717465.1. NCBI lineage: Eukaryota > Metazoa > Arthropoda > Malacostraca > Decapoda > Coenobitidae > Coenobita > Coenobita brevimanus. Next base: position 15,985,943 of record NC_137011.1, read on the forward strand.
AAGGGCACAAATAAAGGTCGAATATTAAGGTCACAGGGAAAGGTCAAATATTAGGGTCACAGGGAAAGATCAAATGTTAACGTCACAGGTAAAGGTCAAATGTTAACGTCACAGGTAAAGGTCAAATGTTAACGTCACAGGTAAAGGTCAAATGTCAAAGGTCACAGGGGAAGGATAATTGTTAAGGTTTGGTCAGTTCAAAGAGTACTGACCTGTTTTTGACTAAACTAAGTGGAAATGTTATGGTTCAGGCGAGAATGAAGTAATTCGCTTTGAGAGCGATCAATTACAGGGCCATATCAAGGGTTCGGCCTTTATACAAACTGGTGGGCGTGGGTAATGCGCTCTGAATACTTCTTGTTTATTTTCGGGGGTTCTTGCTACCCCCAGACGATTTTATTCAACGGAGCACGGACCTTTATTAGTAAAAGGGTCAATTACGGGTACATCTACTGTATCCTGTTTGAAAAGCATCACAAGCTAAAAATAATCGTCTGGAGATTATAGAAAAATATTGAAAGATACGTCACCGGATTGAAAATGTTATTATATTCCTGCACCTACCAACACGCCAGCCTCGCCAAGTCAAGCAGACGGAAGTAATGAATAAACACCAACTCTCAGGCCCTGAAAAGACCACTGCACCTCAAGCTCTTGCAGCAAATCTCTCTCACCACACCAACCACACACTCCTGTCAAGGATTCATCATATTTTTAACTTGCTACAACGAAGTCCTGTTATGGGTTCATGAACAATGTATCTAAACCTTCCAGCATGGAAAGTCTCTCCCAGCTTAAACAGAATCTGGAAGTGGAATGATATATATATATATATATATATATATATATATATATATATATATATATAGAGAGAGAGAGAGAGAGAGAGAGAGAGAGAGAGAGAGAGAGAGAGGGGTCAAGAAGATAAAAGAACACCTTAGCAAACTCAGTATTTAAGACTTGATGCTCAACAAGTCTGCAAATAAATGTCTGGAGCTTTTAAAAGGGAAAAATTACAAGGACATCATCGTAACGAAAGAGTTAAAGAGAGCACTGCACCACTTTGCCTCAGGCTCTCACATCAGTCAAGGACGCTCATAATATTTTTACGACTCATTCCCGACACTTCTCACACGACATAAAACCAGGGTAGTGAACAGCTTAATTCAGAAACTCAAGGCGTAATGAACGATAAAGTCAAAGGTAAATGAGTAGGGAACGAAGAAATTGTGATGAAAACATCGTGTTCTAATGTAGGGTGAATGGAAGAGTGGGTTAAAACTTAATGCCTAAAGGTATCTCAAGATGAATTACAAATTTGGGCAATTAAGACTGTAGAAACACCGGGTAGTTTTCATGGGAAAATATATAAAAAAAACTTTTACTAGTCAAACTTCTGATAATGATTAATATATTCCATCCAAAATGTGTTGCAAGGCTGCACTGATGGGAGGAAGGGCAGTGAAAGATAAAAGATATATCAATCACCAGCACCTTGGCATGATTGAGTATGCTGTTTCAGAAGTATGATTATGCGCGGATACTGTAATGAACTGACTGGTTGAAGAGAGGAAAGTTCACGTGTTTCGCACGTATAGATTGGACAGAGTGAGGAAAAGGTGGAAAATTGGACGCTTAATGACTTCACTGGCCGAACACAAAAATACGGATGTAAACTGAACATACCGGTACTAAGGATATTTAGAAAAACTGGGGGTTTACAGCACTGCAAGAGAAGCATGAGCATCAAGACGGGAAAGAATGGATGCAAGATGGAGTGCGCTGCATGGTGATTGGATGGGTGCACAGGTTGCTGTGTGGGGTTAATAGCTTTATGGAATACGTGAGATATTCTGGAGCAGAGCTATCCGGCTCTAAGCTTTATAAAATTCTGGTGTAATCTTACAGTGCTTAAGTGGTTCTTTACCCAAAGTCGAAGGGTAGTAGCTGGTACTGCATACATTCTAAACTGTGTGTGTGTGTGTGTGTGTGTGTGTGTGTGTGTGTGTGTGTGTGTGTGTGTGTGTGTGTGTGTGTGTGTGTGTGTGTGCGTGCGCGCGCGCGCGCGCGAGGTACAAAGTGTATTCTTGCTAAGAATCAACAATATTTTGTCACCTGACGACTCAGTCCCGGAAGGGGTTGTCACTTATCAGTCATCTCCATTTCACTTTTCCCACTGCTGTCAGGTTGCTCTTTCACCAAATCTCACATCAATGTACAAGAAAAAAAAAAACTTGCAGTCAAGTCTTCCAGCCTGATAACATTTTATTTTTCATTTTATTCCTGATACCGTCACAGAACGGTCTTCACAAAATCGTCTGATGGCAGCATATATATATATATAATAAATTACATGGCATCGCGTTAAAGGTGGTACTGTAAGTGAATATAGAAACAGCTATGTTGTTAATACCATTACCTCGATCCATCAGAATGAAACACCATACGTGCATGCAAAGTCGGCAAGAACAACAACATTAAAATGACGACGAAGACGACGAAGATGATGATGATGATGATGATGATGATTATAATAAGCCCTCATTGAGTGCAACGGCAGCACCCATGAATTCATCTATGAGTTGAACATTTGACTTTGCCATGTGACCTTGACCTTCAATCGAATATTTTCAAAATGAACACTTCCTTCTTGCCTGACCCTTAACACTTCCACCAACTGGGGCATACCGGTACAGGATCAAATCGAATTAACCTTGCCTCCATGACACTGGCATTTGACTGTTCCCTTTGCTATTGATCTTTGAATGTGCTTCATATCGAATTCCTTTATCCTTGCCTTATTCTGGCTTCCGCAAAAATATGGTCCAAACCAAATGAAAACGGTTGAAGTTGACCATACCGTATGACTCTGACCTATGGCTCTCAAAAACAATGAGTCAGATCCCTTGTTTCACCCTTATCTTTTTCATAAAGTTTGGATCAAATGAGACCATTTCTTGTTAGCTATTTTGTTGACAATTAGACACACGGATCGAACTTTAAATTTGTGCTCTGACTTTGAACTTTGTCACCAAAACTGAATCCCCTCGTTCTTGCCTTACTTCCAACCCTTCTACCAAGTTTGGTCTGGATTGGATAAAAAAAAGGCGTAAGTTGACATTGCACGGTCAAACTTGAAGCAAGTCCTGTGACCGTGAATTTTGACCTTCTGTTCTGAAAAACAACAGCCCAACCCCATGGCTTTCCCTCAGTCCTTCCACAAAGCCTGGCTATAATTAAGTAAAAAATGAAATTCTCTCTCTCTCTTTCTCTCTCTCTCTCTCTCTTGCTTTTCGTTACTCCATACCATCTTTTAATTTTCATTGCTGGCCTTCCGTTTTCATCACATTTAAACTGCTCTCTCTCATTTTCTCCCTCTCATTCTCCCACAACTCCCCTCCTCTTGTCTTCTCTCTTCTCTTCTTCTTCCACTTCTTTCCCTTCTCTCACCTCTTCTCCCATTCCGTCCTCACCCATCTCTTTCCATCAACTCTCCTTCAGTTCTCCTATTCCTTCTCCACCTTATTCATCCTCCATTATTTACCATGCTTCCTCCCTCCTCTCCTTTCCTCTCTTCCCTACTACTCTTCTCTCCTTCCGTTACTTTCCCCTCCTATCTCTTCCTCCTCCCATCACTCTTCTCCCCCTCTCTCCTACCTCCCTTCTCTATCGGTACTTCCACTCTAATCCCTGTCCTCGGTTGCTTCCCATTCTCTCCTGCAGTCTCTTCTTAATCTCTCTCCTTTCTTCATTCTTCTTCCTTCTCTCCCTTTTTTCACTTCTTTCTTCTTTCCTCTTCTTCCTTCTCTCCCTTTTCTCCCTCTCTGCTCCTCCACTAATTCTTCCCTCACTTTCTTTTTCTTCCATCTCTCCCTCCGTCTCTTTCTTTCTTCTCCTCGTCCCTTTTTTATCCTCATCCCTCTCTACTCTTTATGTCTTATCTCAGTCCCCTCTCTTCCACTCCCCTCCCCTGTCTGTCTGTCTGTCTGTCTGTCTGTCTGTCTCTCTCTCTCTCTCTCTCTCTCTCTCTCTCCACTAATTCCCCTTCCTGTCACCGTCTTGGGTTGTCTGCCGCAGGATTCCAGCGATTCATTAAAAACTTTTCCCGATCCTCTCCTCTCACGTCAGTTTTCAGCATCCCTTCCTCTCCCTTATTACTTCAACTGTAAAAAAAAAAAAAACGTTGTTTGTTTATGCTTGGCAATCACACGTATGCGGTACTTCATGTATGTTTACGAACGAGGGCAAAGCCCTCGCGAGCCTTTCGTCAATTAGTGCATTTTCTCACATATAAACGGCCCAACCCGGCTCGGCCCAACCGTAACGCTTTGGAGAAGCAACCATAGGGGTGATCACTGCGTTGTTTGCACCATATGATAGCCCCAGTTCTTTAACCCATTAACTCCCATGGTTCCTGTGTGAGGGATTTTGCTGGATGGATACTAAGCGTACTGCCTTCTGCCTATCGCCTCATGTAACGAAGCTCATCGGTCCCTACCCCAGGGTTCTCTCTTTCATTAACTTTTGAAAATACCCACTTCCGCCCTATGATGGGGACACTGGGCGAATAAGGATTAAAGGAACTGATAGATTTGCCTGTGCTTAAGATTTGTCATTGACAGGTTTCATTACACCCAGGCAGTGCACATGACACGTGACACGCGCCAAGTGCAGCATGTCGAAAATCTACAAAAGAGGGCCACAAGCCTGACAGGTTGTCGTAAAGGCATGAAACTTGGTAGGCAGATAGTCATCAATACACTCTAGGCATCCTCGGGGTGTAAGGCGACATTTCAATGTTTTCGGATTTAAATGGCCTTGCTCGCACCTCGCCGGCAAAGGCGTTTGACTGGTTTAAACTGTTAAGGTTGCTTCTAAGTTATTTTGACAAACCTATAATATATTTCTGCTCCGTAACTCCTTGCAGGTCGACTAACGGTTAAAAAAAACGATAATGCTGACAATTTGTTAATGCTTACTAAATATCTAAATTATTATAATTATGAGTATCAAAAATGCTTCGCTGTATCACAGAAGAGTTTACCTTAAAATTAAATGAACAAATATCTTACCAGAATGCCACGACAAGGCACTTTACACCCACCAGGGATGGACACGTTTTCACTCTAATTTATGTTTAACTCATGACCTTCATATTCGATCATAGCCTTAATGTGGTTCATAGCTACCAACTCAAGACTAACGTGGTTTGTAGATGGAGATGACTAAAGTTAGAACACGAACAGGAAATAGAGAGAGAGAGAGAGAGAGAGAGAGAGAGAGAGAGAGAGAGAGAGAGAGAGAGAGAGACGCAGCTAAAAAAATAAAGACACGTGCCAGCTACGAGTGATGTATAAATTCGTATCTTACCTGAAGAAAAATGTTCAGGGTAAAGGAATTCCATTTCGGACCGAAACTGCAGTGTCTTCACAACAGCCTAAACACTTTCGGTGTGTAGGTATACTCCTCCACGTATTATCTCCTATTTCCTGATACCTAAATACGAAACTCTCTTACCTTCACTGTTCTCATCCCACATTCCCGTAAAACACAATGCATTCTGCCACTCTATCTGACGGGTAAACAGAGGTCGCTCTGCCACCACTCTCCTCATCCTTGTTCTCACCACAACACATTCTGTCATTCTGTCTACCATTTAATAATTTTGGCATTTTACCTGGCATGTAAGTACGAGGTCTGCCTTAACTCTATTCATCTCAGCTCCCTAAGCACAACAAATAATTATGACATTTTGTAGTTGTACGACATAAAACAAATAAATTGTTATTTTGACTGCCACGTTAATAAGAGGCCATTCTGCCTTAACTCTGGCCATCCCAGCTCCGCCAACACCTTCAAACATTTCAAGCACTATTTTCGTCGGCATGGGAGACTGGGTAGTTTCATAGCCACTGCGATGTATCTTGCATTTTGCACCTTCATATCCTCTTGCATATTACTGATGCAAATTACGTAGGTAGAAAATGCTGAAGACATGATCACAGTACGTCAAAACATGAAGGAGTACTATGCAGAATAAACCGCTAGGGATGAAACTCTACGATATCTACTATTGCAAAAAGAATACGGCTGGTAGAGAGCGATGAACACACACACACACACACACACACACACACACACACACACACACACACACACACACAATACGACTACAGTACTCTACACCATTAAGTATATTCCACCACCACCAGCCTCGTCTCCCTCTACCAGCACAACGAATACTGTACAGTCCTGTCTCCCTCACCACCACAATTGACACCACCACCACCACCACCACCGCCACACTACTGTACAATCCTTATGTCTCCCTCACCACCACAATTAACACCACCATCAACACTACCACCGCCCCTACTATACAATCCTTACTTCTCCCTCACCGCCACACACCATCACCACAATCACTGTCTCCCTCACTACCACAGTTAAGGCCACAATCACCACCACAACTGTACGAACCCCACATCTCTCTCACAACCACAATTAACACACTCCCACCACCCTCACCACCACCGCCGCCACCACAACCACTACTGTACAACTGTCATGTCTTTTCCACCATCACAACTTCCAGCCTCCGTGTATAAGTGGAATTACCACCAAACCTCAACTCCACCACAACTGCTGGGGTCATGAATATTAATAAACGCTGGACTCACTCTGGTATTTAACTCCTTCACCAAGAGGACATCTTTTTATATTTCACTCATTCTACAGATACTACACCATATGCAGCTTGGGGGAGACCTCTAATGGTGAAGGGATTTATGAAGACCATATCAAACCCTTTCCAGTTTCAAATCTCCCCTCCGCTGAATAGCAGCGACAGGAGACAAAGATTATAAAAAAAAAAAAAAGGAAGAAAAATAAAAACGATCCTCGGGATGAACTTTGACACTTAGTGCTTCTGTTCATGGGTGGCTGGTGGGCAAAGGGTTAAAAATTAAGTCGACTGACACCTTCACTACAATACTTTTAAAAATATTTACTTACGTATTATTTTATATATATTTTTCACATTCACCGTTATTTGGTTCAGTGAGGAGGCACCGCTAAACTGGTAAGGATGTGGTCAAGTGGACCAGTGCTGGACTGCCGAGATCCGCCTCACGCGAGAGCACAGAACAATCTTAGAAGTATACATATACATACTGTACATACAATTACCTATACATATGCAAACATACAAACATATACATACCTACATAGACACTTACATACAAAACACACATACACATACTGTATATAAGTATATATTTCCTGTGCGGGGGATTCTGCTGGAAGGGTGCCAGGCGTACTGCCCTCACCCTGTCGGCTCATAGTCGCGACGCTCATAGGTCCCTACCTCGGAGTTCCCTTCTTTATTAAATTTTGATTTTTTTTTTTTTTATGTGTCCGACTCTGGGTATAGGCTTCACAGCCTGCTCCCATGGCCCAGTAGTCCTCCTACGTACCATACACCTCTACATGTCACCACTTCGGCGCTAACACCCACCGTCCATTTTGAGTACATGCTAGGGCTTTCTCATATAGGATTGGTGTATTGGTATCAGCGGGGGTATTTTTACGACATGCCGGCGGGTCTTCTGGTAGATCAGTAAAGTCTGTTTTTATTAAATTCAGATCCTTACATTGTTCTCTGCCCTAGCGGAGATTTGAACCTGGGTCCGGTAGGACTGCAGGCCACCTCTCTACCGACTGAGCTATCGCCTCCCCAGATGCCCAGTTCCGTCCTATATTGACGACACTGGACGCTAATGGGTTAAATATATACAGTATGTATATACATACATACATTTATACCGGTATATATATATATATATATATATATATATATATATATATATATATATATATATATATATATATATATATATATATACAGTATATATATATATTTATAGATTGATAGATAGATAGATATAGATGGTAGGAGGATGAATATAGTTTTGAATGGTGAGTTGCTTAAGGACGTAGAGTGTTCTAAGTATTTAGAGTCACATGTTGCTGTGGGTGGAAGAATAGATGCAGAAGTGAAGTTTAGAATGAATGAAGTAGGAAAGGTGCTGGGAGGAATGAAAAAAGGGTTTAGATGTCGCTCGCTTAGAATGGATGTAAAGAGAAGGCTGTAAGAGGGTGTTGTGGTACCGACTGCATTATATGGGGCTGAAACATGGACTATGGGTATAGCAGAGAGGAAAAGTTTGAATGTAATGGAGATGAGGTGTCTGAGGAATATGTGTGGAGTGACGCGTATGGATCGAGTGAGAAATGATGAAGTGCGAAGGAGAACTGGAGTTGTTAGGGAGATGGCTGATCGAGTTGAGCAGAGAGTGTTGCGATGGTTTGGGCATATGGGGAGAATGGATAATGAGTGATTGGTGAAAAAGATAACTAGATCTGATGTGAGAGATGTAAGGCTGAGAGGAAGACCACGAATAGGATGGATGGACAGTGTGAAGAGAGCGTTGGATGCGAGAGGGATGTCTGTTGAGCAGAGTGGCTGTGCGTGACAGAAATAATGGAGAGAAAATGTGAATGATTAAATGATGACGCAGCCCTGAGGGGATATTCTCCCGCATTTGGTCTGATCAGCTGATCAGGTCAGGTGCGGGTAAGGGGATGGGTCTATTATGATGTGGCAGGGGTAAATCAGCTCAACTGTCAGGCCCTGCTGCGAATGTCACTGATTGCACTGCGCAGTTGACCCTCGTGCGATGCGGTGCGGTGAGGATCTGTCCCTTCTCCACTTTGGGGCTAAGATGCGAATGAATGTGTTTGAGTGGATGAGTAAATTGGGAATGTGTCGTCCTGTCTCGGCTACCTCCCTTTCCTTGGGGGAAGCAGCCTATATATATGTATATACTATATATATATATATATATATATATATATATATATATATATATATATATATATATATATATATATATATATATATATATATATATATATATATATATATATATATATATATATATATATATATATATATATATATATATATATATATATATATATATATATATATATATATATATATATATATATATATATATATATATATATATATATATATATATATATATATATATATATATATATATATATATTTCAACAAGATCTACGTCATGTCATAAAACATCCCAGTTAATGCCATTATTCCAGTCCTGAATAAGATACCGGTAACTCTAAAAAGAATTCAGTACACACAGTTGGTATTAGTAGTCAAATGGTGGCATGGGAAGGTGTGTGTCGCATTACTGGGTTTTGGGGGAGGCGTGGCTGAATCGGTAGAGAGGCGGCCTGCAGTCCTGATGGACCCAGGTTCGAATCCCGGCTGGGGCAGGGAACAGTTTAAGGATTTGAATTTCACAAAAACCAGACTTTCCTGATCTACCAGATGACCCGCCGACATGTCATAAAAGTACCCCCGCTAATACCAATACACCAGTCCTGTATGAGACAGCCCTAGCATGTATTCAATACGGACGGTGGATGTTAGCGCCGAAGTGGTGACATGTGGAGGTGTAGGAGGACTACTGGGCCTTGGGATAGGCTACTGCCCCCGAGATATAGGCCCTGAAGCCTTTGCCCGGAGTCGGACACAAAAAAAAAAAAAAAAAAAAAAAACTAATGGGAAGCTTACTGCACGATTAGGAGACGAACACTCTTCCAGCAACATGTACTTTCAGATTCTCTCTTCCACACACACAGCCAAACAACAGTGCCTGACTTAACAAGGCCTATTCAGCAACGCGCAGAGAATAACTATTGCATATGTATTTTCCCATACGTTTAACACGAAACGGTAAAGTCTCTCTCCCTGTTTCTGTCCCACTGCGTCTCTCTCTCTCTCTCTCTCTCTCTCTCTCTCTCTCTCAACACGAAGAGGTAATTCTTTCTTTCTCTGCCTGTCTGTCTGTCTGTCTCTAACATGCCATATTCCTCTGATTCTACAATAGAGTCTATCCCGCAACCCGCACAGAATAACTATTTCACCAACATACGCATCAGTATTTTCCCATGCGTTAAACTCCTAAAGGTAAACTAATATTATTTAACGATTAATCCTTTGCTTAGGTCAATTCTGACTCTATAATGTTACCCAACCATTAACAACTCACTACATATACATCATTTTGACAAGTGTGTGTGTGTGTGTGTGTGTGTGTGTGTGTGTGTGTGTGTGTGTGTGTGTGTGTGTGTGTGTGTGTGTGTGTGTGTGTGTGTGTGTGTGTGTGTGTGTGTGTGTGTGTGTGTGTGTGTGTGTGTGTGTGTGTGTGTGTGTGTGTGTGTGTGTGTGAGTTTACCCCTCCCATGGTCGGAACTCTAGTTCCAACTAACGCTAGATCAACAGTTGAGTGAGTCATAGGAGCCTGAGAGATAAAATCGTCATCATTAACATTAGCATGGTTGAAACAGCTCTAGTACTCAATTCCAGCTAACGCCAGGCGATTTCTTTAGTACAGGACTCACTGAATTCTTGCCCATCTCCAGTTTAAAACATTTACCATATGGTAAATAAAATCTCCTCGGCCTCGGCCCACCTTTTCCTAGGGTACAGAATCTCTCCAACACCTCTTCCTTAACGATTTATTTTTGGATACGGCTGTCAGAATAATTCTGTACGTCATTTATACAGAGTACGGCAGCATTAAAATGACCGAAGCCAGGGCTCCTCAACCTGTGTGCCTGGTGTGCCACCAAAAAGCTTCTTGGTGTGCCGTGCCACATTATAATCCCTCTCAAGAACAATTAAGGAACATAAATACTATATAAACTACAAAGCACTCAGACAGCGCAAACCTCCTTCAATAACATTGCAGGATCCGGATCCGGATCCGGAACCGCCTCAAAATCTAATCAATTCTTTCTTGGCCCATGACCCACCGTTCCACACTCTCACTGAAAATCATTGAGAACTTTTGGATATATCGTGTGGATAAAAAAAAAAAAAATCCTGGTTCAGGATAATGATTCGGATCACCACCAAAATCTGATGGATTGTTCCTTGGGCCATACCCTCCCCCTCCCCCCCCCAAAAAAAAAAAGCAAAATCCGTTCACAACTTTTTGAGTAATTCTCCTAACAGACAGACAAACCAACGTCGGCAAATACATAGCCTCGTTGGATGAATTAATGAACACAACAGATATAAGTTAAAATGGTAAATAAATAAACTGATGTAATACAGTTCACTGTTCATTTCCATATATTCCTGCAATACGAGTAGGGTATTATGAAACCGTTGTCATCGCCTCATTCAGATATGAGTAAAAAATTTTGGAGTGCAAGCTTGATCCATTTATGTGATGGGCCATGATCTCTGAAACTTGCACACATAGGATCATTGGCTGCAGGTGTGTTTTAGTGCTATCACTACAAGAGTTTACCCTGACATTAAACTGTTCACTTGGCAGGCATATCGTAGTAGAAAACTCGTGTACAACAGAACAGTGTCACTGGGTTTGTGATCCTTGTGCTTCAGCTGCTGAAGCATCAGTCTGTTATCTCTCCTTGAAGCCATGAGAGGACCTTGTGGATATCAAGTGTGATCGTAACCTCAAACATTCAGTAATGTAACCTTAGACATTCTGGGTAGAGCTGAAATGAGAGTACGGTACCCAGTTATCTCCGAGAGTGCTTCTGACGCGCTGTTGTCATTTGGAAGAGCATATTTGTGCTATTTCAGCTTTAAACATTAATACTTAGCAACAGCATAAAGAACAACAAGAGATCAGGTATGAAGTCACGGAATACTTAGCTACTGCATAAAGAACAACAAGAGATCAGATATGAAGTCTCGGAATTCATAGCTACAGAATAAAGAACAACAGGATATCAGACATGAAGTCACAGGATGAGGATCTTCGTGTGGGTCTTTTAATAACAGAATCAGACATTAAGAATCTGTGTTCCTGAAAACAGGCACGAGTTTCTCATTAATTTTCAATGAAAGTGTCACGTATATTTATTATCTGGGAAAAAACGTTTTGATTCATATTCGTTCCAGAAAATTTAAATGAAAACTATTACTTTACTTGGCTCTCGAAATACAAATGTTGTTACATATGCTCAGTTCATGACCATTCTCGGCAAAACTGGAGGAGTTTGTCTTCTGGACAAAACCACTATTTTGAGAAATTCTCCCTTGTGTTGTAAGCATATGATTTACCACTGCATGCACTCAAAAATATCTTTGCTCCATAATTTTGTAAACTCCTTCAACATAAAAAATTCACTACGATACTTTAAATGCAGAGTAATATAGCTACATCTACCAACTGTGGTTTGTTTTCATCACTTGTTAGTAAAGGTATAAATAACTTAATGCATTCCTGACATTTACCGTGACAAATACGTAATAAGTCTGCCGCATGAATTCAACATACTGAATATTGTGACGTGAAGTAAAAACGGTTGCGGAGTACTGATCCAGACAACACAGAAGGGTGGTAATGCGTAATAAAGAAACTCACTCAGGAAGAGGTGTTAGGGATCTTCCTTAACCGACGAGACTACGGATCCTGGAGACAGCAAGGAAAAAACTAATAAATAAATAAATATTATATATATATATATATATATATATATATATATATATATATATATATATATATATATATATATATATATATATATATATTCTCTCTCTCTCTATATATATATAGATAATACATCATACATTATGCACACACACACACACACACACACACACACATAATATATATATATATATATATATATATATATATATATATATATATATATATATATGGAGCCTCTGTGGTATGGTGGTAGTGCGTGCGTTTCGTACACGGGTGAGCCAGGGTTCGCGCCCAGCCAGAGTAATAAACTTAGGGAGTGTTCACCCGGCCACGTACTGCATTCGCGGACAGAAAGAGTGCTGTGGTTGAACCAGTGTCGCTTACTATAAAGTATGCTTGCACCCAGTCGGCTTGCGCGGGCCGATTACACTTGGTTCACAGACTAAACACACATCCAAAGCCACTCCAACACTACAGTTACACTTACAAGCCCTTCTCACCCTCCATACAATCTCTATCAGACAGCCTAAGCCACTTGGTAGAGATACATTGGCTGTATCGTCCCGACTTCGGTCAGGATAGACCGGTCCTGCAGTGGATACTCAAACGGCTGATGATGATGATGATGATATCTATCTATCTACTATCTATGTGTGTGTGTGTGTGTGTGTGTGTGTGTGGAGAGAGAGAGAGAGAGAGAGAGAGAGAGTCATTAGGGTGAAAGGCTTAACACAAAAAGGTAAACATATATTTTATGATTAATACTGCACGGCAATTATTTAAACCCAAACCCTTAATATTGGTCAACCATTAACACAACTCAGCACACACAGTATATACATCATTTCACTCAGCGTTGTTTTATCAGAATTGAAACTCGGACAAACTATGACTGTTTTATCAGTAACTAGAGGGGGCACTCAGTGGAGCGCATCTCTCTGACAAGGGCAACGTAACTTCCAAACCATTCTTCACAATGGGTTAGGTTTTTTCATCACTGATTAGGTTTCGCAAAAAGTGTTTTCCGGATCCGAATCGGTAATATGATCCGGATCGGTCCCAAAAGTTAATCTATTGTTTCCTCGGACATGAGCTATCTACACATCAAATTTGGTCCAAATCTCTCTTTTAGTTTGAGAAATCCTGCTAATAGACAAGCAAACTAACAAACAAACAAACAGGGGTGGGAACATGCTCTCCCTCTCGGAGAGAATAACAAGAATTAGCATTTACAACGACGACGACGACGACGACGATGATGATAAGCGATTTTATTTACCCAAATAAAGGAACGGACGTACTACGAAGATTAGTAACAATATAAAAAACAACAACAGTCCATTAATACCACCCTACCAACCAGCTCTGTCTTTGTTCGTTTCTGTTTCCACCACCGATCCACCTGCATAAAACAGACAATAGCTCGTATGACTACAAGGCAGCCCATCACCTTCATCCCATCACCCAGTTTCTTTCCACACTAGCTGAATAAGACAGACGGCTGGCAGTAAGAGTATAAAGTTGGCAAATATACCCTTTTCACTCTAACTTGGCCAAATGGCAGCAATCAATCTCGAAAGCTGAACTGTAACGATATCTTGCAAACATTAGAATACTGTGTTGGCCAAGACGTGTTATGGAAAGCCGCAGAACTTATGTTTTGCCATTTTTTTCTCCATTGGGCTGCGAGAAATACAGTAGGCTGTAAGAGGACGACAATGTGGAGCAAGTTAGTGTAAAAAAAACTATGACACCAAACTCTACATGTTTCCTCTCTATTTTCATTGGCCCTCTAGTTGAATAAAATAGTCTTGGGGTACAAAGAAGAAAAAGAAGGCCACAAACACCACTCTTGCCCTCAGCCTTCCCCCTTCCCCCCTCCATTCCAGTTCAACAACATCGTTTGGTGGAAGTAATAACCTAATGGCCTTCCCCCCCAAGAAAGCACAATCTCAGTCCCTCATCTCAGTACTCCTTCATCCTAGTTCAACATATCGTCTGCCGAAATGGGAAGAAAATATAATAAAATCCTGATCCTCTAAGCCATTTTCCCCCACCACTAGGAAGAACAAAAAATCAAGAGTATTCAAGAGGTTACTGATGTCTATACGCGACCAACACCAGTAGAAAAATCACTCCTACGCCGAGTACAATCGTCTGGCGGCAGAGAGAGAGAGAGAGAGAGAGAGAGAGAGAGAGAGAGAGAGAGAGAGAGAGCAGTCCAACACCCAATTTTAATATCCATTTCCACCATCATGTAAGCTCAAGGAAAACAGAGACCTGGACAGCCTCTCCAAGTGAAGGATCTCTTATTATTATTATTATTATTTTTTTTTTTGCCACCAACACACGATTTTATTCAGCTTAGGTGAGATCCATGCTTTTAGAAGAAGTTAGCCGCTTCAGTCCGATTATTAAACATTCATGCTACCTGTACCTCATTTTATATGTACCAGTGGGTTTAGAGAGACTTTTTGAACTGATGGAAAAAGATGTGGCCTTTTTTTTTTTATTTACCCATTCAATATGAGAGAGTTCTCTTGAAAAATAAAATCAATCCAAAAATACAAATGCAACAATATGTCACAGGAGTGAAGGGGTTTATAGTAACAACAAAACATAAGGGATACACTATAATGAAGTTGTATAATGAACCCCACCGTATAAAAAGCCTCTCACATGCTAGATAACACAGTACGAAGAATCTCTGATAAGCTGAATTAAATCGTTTGTCTAACAGGAACAAATGTCATCCTTTATTCCAATTTCACCTTCAGTTCTTATCGCCTATGTACTCGATCAAAATCGTCTAGCTATATTAGACACATCCATCCATCATCCAATTCAACGTTGCCCCATGAGGAGCGTAGGAGCCCGGGGCTAGGAAAGTTGGTCCTGGCATTTAAGATGAGACTGACCAGCCTCACTCATCCCTGAGTGGCATTACGTGAGCAATCAACCCCAACCATCCCTTGGATATAAACCTTCACCGGCTCAATCCGATTGGAGCACCTTATTACCCACTAAACCACCAGGAGCCAAAATTTGGTTATATGGTTACCACCAAGCGTAGTAAATGGTTTCCTGGTGTACAGGGAACCATTTGGCTTTCACTCAGTATAGAGTCACCCACAGGCAGAAGGAAGAGGAAAGAATGAAGGAAAGAAAGACATAAGAGGAAGTGTAAAGTCACCCGCAGGCAGAAGAAAGAGGAAAGAATGAAGGAAAGAAAGACAGAAGATGATGGATGGAAAGAAGGATGGAGGAGAGGAATGGGCAGACACCCGAGAGCAGCACTACATCAAATGAGTGGATCAAGATATAAAAATTTTCACCCCGACACGTGTTTCCTGCTTCCATTTCAACCACCGTTTTAGCCCGTGGATATTAGACCCGTAGATGGCCTGTCTTAATGAAAGGCTTGTGGCTTTAATTTTGTTGTGAGCAGACGACTTTATTCAGCTTAAAATCCTTAAACTACGCCCCCCGATGACAATACTGCAGTTAGGGATCTGCCGATGCCTTCTTGTTTCCCCCTTCTCACTATGGTGTTTTTGTGTCCTTCCTACTTCGCCAGCATGTGGAGGGGTTTATTCTGGCTATCACTATCCCTCAGTGAACCTAATTATAAACACGGGTATAGACACCAACAGGCCATTCTAGTCTGCTTAAGAGAGACACCCCCTCCGCATTCTGGACAAAGTACGAGTGGTTTGGTGTTCTATACTGTATATACGAGTAGTCAGTTTGTTTTCATCTGAAGGAACTAGGGTCGCACCTACGACTTAAATTCTAACTTGTGGTTGGATGAAAGTCAATGAGCCATAGTTATGAGGTACGAATGAGCTTCCTTGGTTACTAGTCATATCCCGTTACCAGTCTGACTGCACCTGGACATCTACCGAACATTTAGGGGGTCAGGGATTTGTGTCAGGTTGGATCAAACACGGTACAGCAGAAGGAAAATATAAAATAACCTGCTCCCAACAGCCATATCCCTCTCTCCCTCTCCTTTACCATTCTACCCCGTGGAATTAAAGAATATATGTAAGAGCAAAATCGATCGCAACGAGATGATTAATGAAGTCTGTAGCCAGCCCATCTATGTATTGTTCACTCTGCCTAGGCATAAAATTTACTCTTTATACTGAATGCCTGGCTGCAGCAAGATATTAATACTGTACTAGAATATGGTGCTTGTCACGAAGAAGTGTTATAAAAGGGATAATATATATATATATATATATATATATATATATATATATATATATATATATATATATATATATATATACATATATATATATATATATATATATATATATATATATATATACATATATATATATATATATATATATATATATATATGTATATATATATATATAAATATATATATATATATATATATATATATATATATATATATGTATATATATATATATATATATATATATATATATATATATATATATATAAAACCACAGTATTGTCTAATTCTGACACTACTGTAAGTTACAGGAATAGGCTGCAAAATTACGAAAATCTCCTTCAGATTAAAGTATTAGAAATAAAGTTACAAACGTCTCTCCCAAGCTGAATAAAACAGCTTAGTGGAAGGAACAATAAAATGTAGGTTAATGAAGTCTATATACGACCATACCCTTTCGAAAAATATCTCCGACTGAATATACTGTAGTTGTCTGGTAAAGTAGGAATCACACACACACACACACACACACACACACACACACACCTGACCCCCAGCACCAATTTTTACCCTCCATTTCCCTCACCATTCTCGCTGAAGAAAATCGTGGATGGCTGCAAGAACACAGTATAGGAGACTTTACTTTTAGTACATGAGGTCTGTATCAATTTCCTTTCCATTCTAATTTAACAAAATCATCTAACTCCAGCAACAATTTTCACCCTCTGTTCCCCTGACTGTTGTCCGTGGAAATCAGACTAGGTAGTTCCCAGTAGCAAGAACAAAATACCGCAGCAAATTTAACATCGCACTGAAGTAAACTGAAATATAAAACTAAAAAGTCCCCCCTAAATTGAATAAAACAGTTTGCCAGTAGGAAGACTAAAGCACTAAAATGCAAATGATGTCCATAATCGACATCCACCCTCTCCCTTTCAAATAATCTTACATAGTCTGAATAAAACTTTCTGGGAGTCGTAGGAACAAAATAAAAACCTCACCCCAACAGCCATTTTCACCCCCCATTTCCCGCACCATGCCAGCCCGTGGAACTTACATCTCTGGAAGGCCTCACAGTGAAGGGACTAGTATTGTAGTATTGCGTTTTTGCTCTCAACTGACAATTTTATTCAGCTTGAGATTCATACTTGTGAAGGATGTTAATAGAAAACACACACACACACACACACATACACACACACGACACTATGATGTTAGTTTATATTCAGCCCCTACCATTTCCAAAGTCTCTCCCTATCTGAATATTAGAGTTTAACAGAAGGAAAACGAAGCTAAATGAAAGAATGCTGGCGACAGAAAGATTATATGCCAGATTATGCCCCGGATTCACCCTCACTCCATTCATCTTTGTACCTGAATAAAGTCGTCTGGCGGTACAGGAACACAGTATAGAATGCCTCCCCCCAACACCCATTTTCACCCTCCATTTCCACTTCCATTCCAGCCCGTGGAAATTAGACTGAGCACTTGGCGTTTTTCCCTTCCCGTTTTTTAGGCCAGCCATTCCGACCTAACACACTCCTACAGTCACCTCGTATATAGGGAGGGAGGGAGGGAGATAGGGAGGGAAACTGGAAGGTAAGGAGTTACAGCGAGAGGAGAGGCAGAGGAGAAAGTGGAGGAGAAGAAAGCAGAGAGAGGCTGATAACAAAAAGCACAGAGGAAAAAAAATATAGAAAGACAGGAAAGAAAGGAAAAAAAGGCGGACAGGAAAAGCGTGAGGAACGAAGGGAAAGACAGAAGTCAAGGAGGTTGGGAGGGAAAGTGCAGAGCGGGAGGCAAGGATGGAGAGAGAGGGAGTCGGGTACGAAAAGATGTGGAGGGGAGAGACAGTAAAATGAAAGAGTGGGGAAAGTGGAAATTAAAATTTAGTATGCAAGTATATAGTGTGTATGTATGTATGTACTATCAACCCGTAAATAAGGCAGGAAAGGAGGGAGAGGAGTGGCCTAGATAGGGAGGGGGGAAACAATGGGGATGGGAAAAACAGGTAAAAGGGTGGAGAGATGTAAGTGCCAGGTAAGCATGAATTTATGCATGTATGTATATTTGTATATGTGTTGAATGTTTACATGAATGAGTGTACATTTGCACGTATGCGTGCATACACGTATGAATACATGTATATAGGCCTATGTATAGACAGGTGAGGGTGCATATTAACATACACATTCAAGACGTGTCTTGGGATTACTGGACAGATAAAGACATTGCTGAAAGGAAGTGACCCACACCAATCCTTGCATTGTGTGTATACGGTCATACCTTAGAAAAGGTCTGGACTATATCGTGTGACATGTATCTTGTACAGCGGCAAATCTAGTATTCTTGACAAGAAACTTTAGGAAAACAGACAAGGCACCAGCATGAACTTTGTATACGTATTTCCATTTATTATTTTTACTTATTTACGTCCTTATTTTTATTTATAAGAAAAATGTAAGGTCCTGCACCCTAGCCTAGTCTAACGTCTAACAAAAGCCCTATGCACTCTTACCACCGGAGGCTGCAGTAAAATAAGTGAACGAGAAAACGGAGAGAGAGAGAGAGAGAGAGAGAGAGAGAGAGAGAGAGAGAGAGAGAGAGAGAGAGAGAGAGAGAGAGAGAGAGAGAGAGAGAGAGAGAGAGAGAGAGAGAGAGAGATAGAGAGAGAGAGAGAGAGAGAGAGAGAGAGAGAGTGTGTGTGTGTGTGTGTGTGTGTGTGTGTGTGTGTGTGTGTGAACCGTCACACGAACACCCCCTTACACTAAGCCGCGGTATTTTCACTGGCTTGGGGCTTAATCCACTAAAGATCTGAGCTGCCAATGTTATGGTGCTTTATGCATGTGTGTGTGTGTGTGTGTGTGTGTGTGTGTGTGTGTGTGTGTGTGTGTGTGTGTGTGTACGAATATGTGCGCTTTCTTATGTGTACGGCGCTCGCATGTGAGAGTCTTTGTGTGTACGTGTTCGTCAGTGCTTAAAGCCAGGTGTCACCCGATACCAAAGTTATGGTGCTTGTGTGTGTTGGTGTTAGAGAGAGAGAGAGAGAGAGAGAGAGAGAGAGAGAGAGAGAAACCTCCATACATATCAGGGCAACACAACAGCGAGGTAATATCCAGATTCTTATAATTCCCCAAGTCCCATCCAGAGAGTAAGTAAATGGACAACAGGGACCAAGAAGGCCATAAAATATTACTATGGCACATCACATCAATGCATTAGGTCTTTACGACAGGGATGGAACGTTTTAGTTACAGTCTCTCTCTCTCTCTCTCTCTCTCTCTCTCTCTCTCTCTCTCTAACAATTATTAGAATATATGAGATGCTGGGATGACAGGGAGCCAAAAATCACAGGCAGAAGGTCGAGGCAGTAAAACGACATGTAATCTCACCCCTACATTATTTTTAGCATATTTTCTGTACCTCGTGGTTGGTTTACAGTTTTACCACTATCATGACAATTTTCGGATGCACTTTTGCTGGACCATAATGGCACGCACTAGAGTAAAACAACAAATAGGGATGGGATTACATTTCGTTTTACTGCCTCGGCCTCGTTCAAATGGTTTATGGAGCACTGCCATCCCTACATCCGCATATATTTTCATTTTTTTCTTTCATTTATATACTTGTTTATATATTTTCAAAACATTCAACGCAAGAAAGCTTCGAAGATTTTTATAAATCTTTACATTACTCAGCGTCTTAGTCCTGCGGAGATTAATGAAAGCTCTGACTAAAACACTTCAGTCTGAAAAGCCTCTCTTCAGCCGAATACAATATCCTGAAGAAAATAACAAGGAGCACTGAGCAAACGGAACACCCACGCCATACACTTGAACTTTTGACCGAACTCTGTGACCCTGCCGTTTAAGCAATTGGTCTCAAACTTGAAATACTTCACCTTTGCATGACCAATAAGCCCTCCACTAAGTTTGAATTGGATCAAAAGCCTAAGTTGACCCTGCCGTGTAACCTTGACCTTTGACCTATTATTCCCCAAATATATTAAAGTAATCTTTGGCTGACTCTAAATCTCTCCACCAAATATATATTAACTGGAAAAAAAAAAATTGAGTTGCTGGGAAAGGTTGAAAGTCTAACACTGCCTTGTCACCTTAAATTTGGACAGAATATTCTAAAAATTGAGCACTTCACCCTTTGGACACCCTGTACCCTTCTAAAAAATTTCGTGTTTCGGATCAGACCTGTAAGACCTAGTTTATTCACGACCTTTGTCGAGCAGGACCTCTGTGTTTCCGACCAAGTGGAGACTGATATCCCTTTGTGGAAAAAAAAAAAAATGTGATCGGTTTCGCCATTTGAGAGCTAGTCTGGTGTAAGGAAGAAGAAGAAGAAGAAGAGGAAGAAGAATCGGGATTGTTTATTGTGCTTTAGCAAGTTAGCGTAATCATTAAATGCTTTAGATATTTTAGTTATGAAACAGCATGATGATTAAGGGCTAGAAGCTTAAAAAGTTTAATACCTCCGTGTTTGGAGCTACGAAGGGATTATATTTGCAAAGGCTTATGGGCGTGACCCCATAGTGTTC
This sequence comes from Coenobita brevimanus, assembly GCF_032717465.1. Classification (NCBI taxonomy): domain Eukaryota; kingdom Metazoa; phylum Arthropoda; class Malacostraca; order Decapoda; family Coenobitidae; genus Coenobita; species Coenobita brevimanus. The sequence goes on from NC_137011.1 coordinate 16,007,277, forward strand.
ACCGACACTATGATAACCATCTATCCTGAAATTAAAAGGGAATCTCATTTACCTCTTTACACATCTATTGCCTGATGCTGCATTCCGCACTGCCTCACAAAAGAACCTCAAGGGTTTTCTATTCCTATTCAGTAAAGACCCTCCTTCCAAGACAACCATCATCCTTTATACGGAGTATTTTCGCACAGCATCTTCCCACTTCGTTCTCAGTCTCCCTCTCCTCTCCCTCCCACCCACCTCCCGTTTACATACACACCAGCCGTACAGGGTGGTCCAGATATAACGTTCCCCTTCCACTCCCTCGGCGCCAATTTTAGTGTGATCCATCAGCGGTGCCACTGTCAGTCGTGATTTTTTTTTCCCACTCCCAATGCCACAACCGCGCCCAGACCAGCAGACTGAGCCGTCACCAAAGTAGGTAAGATACCGTCAGGTGAGTTCTAGTGAAGGGCTGTTTGACGACCACCCTGTTTAAGATCGTCTGATGTCAGCGAGATTGCAGAATCAATTTTATCAGTCTGTGACAAAGCACGACATATAAGACTTTCCTACTGAGCTAAATGGATTACATAACTATCCATCATTAGGTCGCGTCCACACCATATGCTTGCTGGAACGGCCAGGAAATTTGCATTACTTTAACTCAGATGTTCTCGCCCGCACCCACTGGCGTCCAGAGGGGCCACTTGCATGAGTTACAACGATACAGAACTCCCTCCCGCGCCAACATGCACCTTGTATGGACATGACCTAATTTGTAGTAAGATGGGAGCTCTCTTACGCTAAATAATATCAGAAGTCAGTAGCACGGACGACATTGATATTTTGAATTAAATTATGATACAGTATGACGTTGGTGGCATATAGGTTAGACGAGAAATATACCCGTCTTGACTTGCCTGGGAATATAATTTATGTATTACTAATTCGGTGTTTTGTGTGTGTGTGTGTGTGCGTGTGTGTGTGTCATTCACCGATCGGTCAGAAGGATCACGTGATGGTCGAGATCGTCAGCTTTTGCCCTCCCAGAAGAGAGGTGAGAGCTTATATAGTTCGATTTAAGGGCAAGGCTGTGACCTTTAACACATGCACACACCCATCCCCTTGCTCAAGGACGACAGTAACCACCCGCTTTCGTCAGTGAATCTTTTCTCAACCCGAACGAGGTGGAACCCTCGTCTACCAAATGGCAGGCGAAAGCGTTTCCTCTGAGCCACCGAGCGTTTTGTGTGTGTGTGTGTGTGTGTGTGTGTGTGTGTGTGTGTGTGTGTGTGTGTGTGTGTGTGTGTGTGTGTGTGTGTGTTTTAGGACATTTCCGCTCAATAATCGAAATTAAATGTATTCTCTCTCTCTCTCTCTCTCTCTCTCTCTCTCTCTCTCTCTCTCTCTCTCTCTCGTTTACCTCACCATAGCCGCAATACAGTATGGTGACACTCCGGTTATGATGTGTCTAAACTCATTTTACAGTAGAGTTCGTTGTATCACTTGGTCTTGTTTCATCCTGCTGGTCTCTCTCTCTCTCTCTCTCTCTCTCTCTCTCTCTCTCTCTCATAACAACGCACAAACACCATAACTGTAGCACCCCTTGACACCTGGCATTACACACACACACACACACACACACACACTAATGAATATAAATTAATGGACATAGATTTCTGTTAATGCGACACATTAAGACTGGAAACTAAATATTATTCCCGATGATAATGTCCCATTACACTGACAATATATCTGAGAACTTACGTAAGAGAAGTGCAGGGAGGTATCCCATATTTCTATCTTTCTGTCTATCTGTCTTTCTACCTACCTTCCTAAGTATCCATGTCTATCTTCATTTGTTGAGGTCCGCTGTCTACCTTCTTTCAGTCTGTCTGAGCGTCTTTGTGTTCTGCATTCATGTCCGTCTGTATAACTAATTTCAGATACCTAAACCCATTTAAGATCCTTGGTCATCAATCATCTCAAATCTCTCCAGTTCAACGTGTCTCCCTTGAACTGAATGACAGCTTTGACAGCAGTAAATACTGCATAATTAACAGCGTCATATGGTTGACCGGATTAAGTAAACATAATGTATATCAACAACTTCAACAGCCACAAAAGCAGCAGCAATAAACGAATAACACGAGTAGTAGTAGTAGTTGTAATAATAATAATAATAATAATAATAACTAGAAAGCACTAAGACAGCGCATGCCTCCTCCAACGCTATTGCCATTAAAAAGGATCCGGATCCGTGGGGATATTGTGTGGAATACATTGGATCCGGATCCACTCCAAAATATAATCAGTTATTCCTTGACCCATGGCCCACCCTTCCATAAAACATAATTGAAATTCATTGAGAACGTTTGTGATATTGTGTGGGATACCTATCATTCGTATCCGGATCCGGATCCGCCCCCAAAATTCATAATTCTTTCTAGGCCCATGGCCCACCCATCCTCGAAATTACATTGAAATTCATTGAGAACTATTGGAGATATCGCGTGGACAAACAAATAGGCAATCATAAGGGAATACATAACTCGTCGGCGGAGGTAATAATAATAGTAATAATAATAATTATCATCATCATCATCACCATCATTACCCTCATCATCAGCACCAAAGCTTTTCATTTCAAACCTTAAATGGGATGAGTAGATCCAGAAGCTGGGAACTAGGCTAACACACAAGAACTGTCACGAGTGATCACAGACATTAGCCATAACTCAACTTCCTCATAATAAAATCCTTCGAAATAAAATACACGAAAAAGAGGACAATATATAAACCACAATACGGCAGGAATGATATCAAAATTTCTGTGACGACAATCGAAAATTTTTGGCTTTCATAGTGACATACGCTCGATACTCCCCCTCTCTCTCTCTCTCTCTCTCTCTCTCTCTCTCTCTCTCAATCAATCAATACGGTCAATATACACAAACATACAAAAATAGAAACACAAACATGCACTTTCAGTCGAGCACAAACAAAAAATATACCACATAAACACAAAATTCTCTCTCTCTCTCTCTCTCTCTCTCTCTCTCTCTCACACACACACACACACACACACACACACACACACACACACACACGATTTCAGTGAAGCACAAGCAATAAATACACACACACACACACACACACACACACGATTTCAGGGGAAGCAGCCTAGGTATATAGATAGATAGATAGACAAGCAATAAATATACAAAACGCACACACACACACACACACACACACACACACACACACACACACACACACACACACACACGATTTCAGTGGAGCACAAGCAATAAATAAACACACACACACACACACACACACACACACACACACACACACACACGATTTCAGTGGAGCACAAGCAATAAGCGCGCGCGCGCGCACGCACACACACACACACACACACACACACACACACACACACACACTGAAACATATGATAACAAGTAGCATCTGACAATACCTATCTAGCTAAGTCTCCAATCCCTTGCGTTGTTACTGACACACACAGTATATTAAAGCCACCACCAGAGTACCCGAGTCAACATAAAGAAAATTAGAGCACTCGGTGGACTAACAGCAATTGCAATGAATCCATCTGTGCTTACACGAATTTATGTAGATGAGGAATGCTATACTCTTTTCACTTTAACATGATCCAAAACTGTTACCTCTCCATCGTGTATGCTGAATTGCAGCGAAAGATGAATACTAGAATATGAAGCAGTGAAATGCAGTAGAGCTACCGCAGTACTGTTTTCATCTGTCACTGAGCTACGTAATATACGCTATAAAGGGGAGACAATCTGAGACAGGTCAACGCGAAGTAAGTATAGCAGTCAGCAGGACTAGGTAACAAGCACTTTAACCTTATCGCTGTAATGGACTGCATGATGATGATAATGATTGCGTGTGTGTGTGTGTGTGTGTGTGTGTGTGTGTGTGTGTGTGTGTGTGTGTGTGTTGTTATACTGTTGGCATATGGGGTGAAGTAACAAATTTCGAAAGCTTGGAGAGTTAACTTTCGTTTAATTCATCACAAGGAACGCGCTGTTTGTATGTAGTTATATCCTACTCCTGTCCAACCCTACGTGTTACAAGGAAGTAAGGCTGGGATGACGACATATTCTCGCATTCCTCCATAAAGAGTTCAGTATTTCTCCAGGCACATCGTAATAACAAGTTATCGATAAAATCCCATATTCCTAAAACGCCAAAATACGCAATTAGAGAAAATCAAGGGAAACCAAGAGACGCACAACATCCTGAAGCATTCATGTTCAGTGCTATCTGCTCGAAATTTCCATGCAGTCGAATTTTCACTGGAGTCGTATGAGATAGTTAATGGCGATAATTATCACTCAGGTTCGTGTGACCTACTCTCAGCTGAATAAAATCACATGGCTGCAGCTGATGAAAGTGTTGGCTTTGTCTCGAACCTGAGTAGGCTATTACAATGAAGTGGATGATACGAAACAGTTGAATTTTCACATGATTAACCACATGTAAACAAACTCGCTTATCTCTACAAAAACAAACCCCTGAGTCAAACACTCACCAGTGATGACAGCCACTAAATGTTATCAGGAACCACAAATTGACGTATCACTTGCGGAATTATCAGAAAATATGCACCAGTGAGCAATGTGATGGGTAGTGCGTGTGTGGCGGGAGAGATGGAAAGACACAACCTCCCTCTCACACAGTCACGAGCACACTGAGATCTCCCCCCGCTCGGCGCTCGGAGTCAGACCATATACCTCCCCTCTCCCTCTGTTACCTCCATCGCCAGCATCCCTTGTAATTCCCTCACCTCCACGTTGTATATTGTTGGCCGTGCTCAAGGTGGCATCCGAAACTTCGCAGTACCTATATTCAGCGATTTATATATTTTTAAAATTACATTTTACATTCCCTTATATCATTTTGACATGGTGTGCATAACTGACTTGCAAGAGGATATTGAAGCATGATGTGCAAAACAAATCGGAATAGAAGAGTTGCTACGAGATCTCAAAAGCCACTCAGAATGGGGATGAATCCCCCGAGCTAGGACCAATGGACCACATATCTCTGTAGGGCAAGGAGTAATCACTAGAGTACAAACCTGTATTATATTCTTGGTTTCAAAAGCTGTCACCTTAGTCATGACTTTTCGAACTGGAGGGGTTAGATTGAGCCTTCTTTGACGCTTTCGTTATGAGACATCTTTCCGAAATTGAAAGTAGCAAGATCAAATTAAATAATAATAATAATAATATGTCAACAAGTTCGAGCTGAATTATAATAATAATAATAATACGTCAACAAGTTGGAACTGAATTATAATAATAATACAGTAGTAGTACGTCAACAATTTCAATTATCTACTCCCCATCTTCCTACATTACCATGTTTCTGTTCTTCATAATTTTGAACTACTGATAAAGCGTCAGGTTAGTTTATCAATGTTTTGATGCTTCTCTCTAGTCATTATTGGCAGCCATTCTCTAAGCCTTTTAGCACCATGTGAGTGTTTTTTTTTTTTTTTTGGGGGGGGGGGCAGGGAACTGAGGAGAGTCCCACTACTTTTATGCTTTCTATTTCATATTTTTAAATCCTTCTTAGCCCATTCATTAGTGGGAATATAAGGGTAACATAATGATGATGATGGTGATGAACAATCTCTTTACTTTCCCTGACGCTTTTTCTAGGCCCGTCTTCAGTTGATATACGTGCAGTACTTACCACCCATATCCCATTACTCTCCTCTTATCTCCTCACACCACCAGTCCTGGTCGTCTCGGCCATAAGTAATTTACTGTAGGCCGTAACCTAAGCTGGCCTAACCTAACCTAACTTAACTTCAGCGATATCATCTTGATGAAGTTAGGTTATTTAGGTTGTTTAGGCCGTTAGACGATTAGGCCGTTTGCCAGTTTGGACGTTGCGGCCTAAATGGCTTACGGCTGAAACGACCAGGACTGATTTTACTCTTTCTTTCTCAGTTTTGTTTCTGCCTTTTCTTTCCAGGGCTTCTCACTTTCTCCATATTTTCATGGTGAGCCTTCGCTACCCTATCCCTCCAGTCCTTTCCATTCAGTCTGTGTTCTTCCACTTTATTCTTCACATAACAAGAATTTTCAGTCGCAATCCTTCCCTCCCTACCCGTTCACTCCCACTACCCTTCAATTGTCTTCCCCTGCCTCTTCATTTTCTTCCTCTCCCCTTTCAATCTATTCCCCCCTCTCTCTCTCTCTCTCTCTCTCTCTCTCTCTCTCTCACACACACACACACACACACACACACACACACACACACACACACACAGGCCAGCACATAACTCTGGTCACCCCTGCAGTACATCACACACAATCTTTTCTCAGAGTAAAGTTGTCTACAGTCGTTCATCACTAGCTGGCATCTGTGTGTGTGTGTGTGTCTGTGTGTGTGTGTGTGTGTGTGTGTGTGTGTGTGTGTATGTGTGTGTAGACAAGAGTACGTAAGACTTAATATTTCACAGCTACACTTTTAGACAGTCGCACTTTTCCGTCTTCAGCCGCACAAGAACTCATCCACTATGCAAGTTTCTAGGACAGTACACATACCACAGCACGCAGAGCCGAAGATTAATGAGGAGATCTGAGGGTACAGGAAAGCAAAAGTGAGACAGGGCAGAAGGACGAGTTAGTACCACAGTATATTTCGCCACAAAATAGACTTCACGGTTGTTCTTCACACATCCAGGAGAGCACACAAGACGCCACAACACACAGAACTCAAGAACACTGAAGACTTTGGGGCCCCGGAAGTAGAAACGAGTCAGAACATAGTGATGATTTAGTTTCGCACACTACACCACCACAAATACCTACAAATTTCACACTAAAACTCAAACTTCCAGAGTACAAGGGGATTTTTCTAAAGGAACGCAGGAGCCAGTGCTCAAGACTTTTAGGAGTACAGGAATCAAAAGTGAGACGGTGAAAAATGGTGAGTTTGTCCCACAGGTGTACCACCACCTCTCTGCTATGCTGCTCACCACGCGAGTCCGTGAGATATGGTCCCTGTGGAGGCAGCCCTTGATGTGGTTGGGTGTAGGTAGGATGTGGATGTGGATGAAGAAGGTGGTGGAGTGGATTCTTTGTGTGAATTGGATACTGTTTGTGTGGGTGTCGAGTGTGCAGTGATGGGGTGGGGAAGGGCGTAGATAGGGGTAGCTGGGTATTGCATAGGTATGTTTGAAAGTGTGGGATTAAAATACAGTGGGCTGGGAAGTTGCCCTTGATGTAGATGGATGTGGGCAAGTGTGTGGGTGTGAATAATGATGGTGGTGATAGTGGTGGTGAGTGTGGGTTTCTGGGTATGGGACGGGGTGGGTGTAGGCTTGTGTGGGTGTGAATGAGGATGTGGGTGTTACATATGGTCCCTGAAGAGGTGGCCCTTGATAATAATAGAAGTGGTTCAGAGTGTGAGTGTGGATGAAGATGATGGTGGTGGGAGGTGTGGGTAATGGTGAGGGTGAGTATGGCTATGGGTAAGGGGGTGATTGAGGGTGTTCTGGGTGTGAGGGGCTATGGTGGAAAGTATGGATGTGAATGTGGTTGTGGTGTATGCTAAATGAATTGCTGTTGTTGTTGTTGATCAACCCCAGGCTGTCTTGCCGAGGTGACATATTAACCACAGGCAAACAACCGACCCTGCAAGACCGTAGCATACAGTGAACCAATGTTCTCCTGTGGCTGACAGCGCTTCGATATAGCGAGGCGCGGGGAAATGTGTGGAGGTTGGGTCCCTGGATGGACTCCGCATTTGTGTCTCTCCACTCAGTTAACAGGGGCACCATATCATGCGTCACTTCATCCGGTAATTTGGTTATATGGTTACCGAAAGCTAGATGAGTAAGAGTGGGATATGTTTTGACTAGCATGTGGGTGCTGATGTAGGCGCGGGTGGAGATTAGACTGGAGCGGGGAATGATATGTGTGTGTTTAATGATGAGTTTTAATGAAATGTTGGGTGAATGTGAGAGGGAATGTGTGAGTGTGAATAGAGATATGGTCCCTGTGGAGGTGGTCCTTGATGAGCTGGCTGTGAGTAAGAGTGTAGGAGTGGATGAAGATGGTGGAGCGGGTGCATACTGAGGCGTGAGAGAGGGCATGGTAGAAGGTATGTATGTGAATGTGAATGTGAAATTGCTGGGCGCGAGAAGGCGTGGGTTGCTGAGGATGCAGATGATATGCTGGAGTGCACGAGGGTGTGGGTGTGGGAAGGGTGGGTGTAAGAGCTGGTTTGCGAGTGACAGTGTGGGTATGGTTGGGATACATGGTCTACCGAGGAAGGGTTGTCCTTTAAATGCATGGATGTGGGTGTGGGTGTGGGTGCGAAGTGGGAAGTGGGAGGGGGTGCAGTAGGTGTGGGTGTGTGGGTTGTGATAATGTGTGAGTGTGTGTGTGAGTGTGTGTGTGTGTGTGTGTGTGTGTGTGTGTGTGTGTGTGCTTACGTGTACACAAGTGAATGGAAAAGGCAGATGAAAAAAAATTCTTCCGAAAGAAAAATTAAGTGGGAATGGGTGCCAGTTCAGCGGGAATGAACTGTATGTTTGTGTGTGTGTGTGTGTGTGTGTGTGTGTGTGTGTGTGTGTGTGTGTGTGTGTGTGTGTGTGTGTGTGTGTGTGTGTTTAGGCGGAAGTACAGTAATTGAGCTTAATGGGACAAAGTCCCACATGTACACATCGTACTTAATACTCTTATAGCAAGACATGTAGGCTACAGTAAAATCGATGCCTTATCCATATGTTCGATACATATTTGTGATCGCAGGAATAAGTATTGTAATCATACACACACACACACACACACACACACACACACACACACATCAGTTCGGGTGGTAGTGCTCACGATGATGGTGCTGCTGCTGCTGCTGCTGATGATGATGATGATGATGATAATGATGATGATGATTATAGCATAATATGAGAATTGTCTGGCTGCTGAAAGGACTGAAGGAAACAGAAGTGAGATGGATGGAAGAAAGTACAGTGCACGAATGGCTAAGCAACAGCAAGTGTAAATCAGATTTAATGGCCGCATTGTATCATGAATGATTTATGAGGCACAAAAAAAGTCGAGTACGCCACTCACAACAAGCTATCACAACATTCAAAAAGTGCCTCTCTCACTGTATGTATGACTGTCCATCTATCAATTTATCTGTCTATCTATCTATCGATCTATCGTATATATATATATATATATATTGTTACGGAACAGAGAGAGATAATGAACACTTCAAGTGAGAATACTAAAATCACTACTGTCCCGCAAATTTCCAGGTTCAAAACAAAAGAGTTAGGTAAAATTACAAGTTAAAGTTTAATGCTCAAACTAACAACTAAACATTCAGGACTCATAAGGATAATGTAATGGCAAAAACAGGTTAAATATATGGTTAACTGCAATAGCCTTTATTAACAGGAATTTAGCAAGAACAAATTTATCTAAGTCAGCCCTGATAAATGAGAGAACCGAATAATGCTCAGTTAAAGTAAGATATAATATTATTACGGATCCAAAATATTATTAACTCTGGCTGACAATATGAACTTTACATGAATCACAAAAACCTTACCAGGCCTGCGAATTAACGCCTCAGGCTATACAGTACAAGAAAAATGGTAATAACACTTATACTCAAATTATACAGCAGCTAGATGATTGGAGACTTCCTGAGCACTCACAAAAATACACTATACAGGGGAGGACAGAGATGTGGACAAAATGAGGAGTAGATCTAAGTGGCAATTAATGCAGAGACTGAGCTCATTATAAAGGGGGCCGGCAGAACTTGATACAACTTGCAAGAAGGACGCGGAAATGAAGGCACAGGGGAGGAAGAGTTGACAGTCCTGCTCTGAACAACAGAAAAAACGACTTACTCTACTATAAGGAAGAGAAGGGAGGAGTGAGGTAGAACACGCAAGCCTGGTCACTATGGAAGCCACGAGGCGAATCGTGATCAAACATGCAGCATACTGTACGTTAGAATTATACAAAGGATGATGAAATCATAGGCTATGTAACACCTCCCCACAAAGAAAAAGAAATTTACAAAGGAAATTTCTTATTACTCTAAAACAATCTGTCTAAAGTCTAGATAAGCAATCTGCAATAACATTTTCTTTCCCCTTGACATGTTGTATGTCTAATGAATACTCCTGAAGAAGTAGACTCCATCTTGTCAATCTCTGATTTTTATCTTTAAACTTACTAAGGAATTTCAGTGGGTTATGATCGGTATAAATGACTATGGGGTCAAAACCAGAACACAAATAAAATGAAAAATGCTGTAAACCCAAAATCAAGGCCAGAAGTTCTTTCTCAATAGTTGAGTAGTTCTTTTGAGGTGGAGTGAACTTCTTACTGTAATAAGATACAGGGTGTTCAATACCCTGATCATCCTCTTGCAGCAAAACAGCCCCAACTCCTGTATCACTTGCATCAACAGCCATCTTAAAAGGCTTAGCAAAATTTGGAGTAACGAGCACTGGCTGACTTAATAGGATAGCTTTAAGTATACTGAAAGAGGATTCACAGTTATCGGTCCAGACAAATTTAACTCCCTTTTTCAGTAGGTCTGTAAGTGGTGATACAAGAATTGAAAAGTTAAGAACAAATCTCCTGTAATAACCAACCATTCCCAAAAATCTTTGTAGCTCTTTCTTACTTTTAGGTCTGGGAAGATCACTTATAACCTGAACCTTAGCTCCTGGTGGTGCAACGTGTCCATCACCAATTACGTACCCAAGGTACTGAACTTTAGCTTGACCAAACTCACACTTTGATAAATTAGCTACAAGATTAGCCTGAACCAAACACTCAAGAAATTTACTGACATGGCATAGGTGATCTTTCCAGTTGTCACTGAAGATTAATACATCATTAATATAAACAACACACCCTGCCAAACCCTCTGTTACAACATTCATGAGCTTCTGAAAAGTGGCTGGTGCATTCTTCATGCCATATGGCATTACAGAACATGCAAAAGTCTTTCCTAGTGTTACAAAACATGAGCTCTCCCTAGCACGTTCAGTCATAGGTACTTGCCAGTATCCCTTTTAGCAAATCAAACTTACTTATGTACCTAGCCTTTCCTATCTTGTCTATGCAATCTTCCACGTGAGGGAGAGGGTAAGTGTCTGTTTTGGTTATCTGATTAACACGTCTGTAGTCGATGCAAAGCCGCTGTGACCCACCTGGCTTAGGGACTAGAGTGACAGGAGAACTCCACTCGCTCTGACAGGGCTCAATCATCTTGTGGTCCAACACGTAGCCAAGCTCCTTCTGGATGAGAGGAACTTTCACTGGGTTCACACGGTAAGGAGGCAGTTTAAATGGCTTTGCGTCTCGAACATCGACATCATGCATCAACACAGTGGTTCTTCCTGGAGTGGCACGGAACACTTGCGGGTACTCCTGCAGTAATGCCGAAAACTCCTGCCTTTCCTCGGGAGCTAGATGAGAAAGCTTAGTCTGGAGATCATTCATGATATCAGGATTCTTCCCCAAACTATCACTCAGGCTCATGCTGCATGGGAGAACTTCACTTGCAGACTTGGGTGGAACAGCTACAGTGCAGACTGGGTTATTTTCGTCCCGCCTGTGATATAACTTTAGCATGTTGATGTGACAAAGTTGCTTGTTCTTTCTACAATCTGGTGTGGCGATGACGTAGTTGACATCACTGAGTTTCTTCTCCACGAAATAAGGACCACTAAACTTGGCTTGAAGAGGTTGCCCATGCACCGGTAGCAGAATCAAAACCTGATCTCCCGGCTGAAAGTGGCGTAACCTGGACTTCTTATCATACCAAGTCTTCATCTTCTCCTGAGCAGCTCCTAAATTCTCTCTCGCCAGCTGTAAAGCAGTGGACAGCCGTTCTTTGAACTTCATCACATACTCCAGCAGGTTGACGTCATCTTCCTCCGACAGCCAGCATTCCTTGAGTAGCTTAAGGGATCCCCTTACTTCATGGCCAAACAGTAGTTCAAAGGGTGAGAAGCCCAGTGATTCATTTGGAGATTCTCTTGCGGCAAATACAACGAATGGAAGACTTTTATCCCAGTCTTTCTGATGTTCCAAACAGTATTTCCTGAGCATCGATTTGAGTGTTTGATGATATCTTTCCAACGATCCTTGGGTCTGGGGATGGTAAGCTGAAGACGTGATCTGGGTGATCCCCAACTCTTTCAGAGACTGCTTGAAAACATTTGACATGAAATTACTTCCCTGGTCTGACTGTACCTCCTTGGGCAGACCAAACTTGGTGCTGAGATATTTCTAAGTGGAATGGCTTCAGGATAACGAGTAGCCATATCAATCAGGGTCAACACATAAGAAAATCCCGAAGAAGTCTTAGGAAGAGGGCCCACAATATCCACCAACACACGGGTGAATGGCGCCTCTAAAGGAGGAATGGGAACAAGAGGTGCAACCTTTTCGGTCTGATTACACTTCCCCACAACTTGACAGGTGTGACAAGACTTACAATACCAGGAAACACCTCTGAAGATACCTGGCCAGTAGAAGTGTTTCAAAATGCATGCCACAGTCTTCCTCACTACAAGGTGTCCTGCCAAACTGGAATCATGAGCCACTCTAATGATATCCTGCCTACAAACACGAGGGATGACAACTTGATGTACAACCTCCCATTCACAGTCAGCTGATGCTGTTGGGAGTCTCCACTTTTTCGTAAGTATTCCTGACTTTGTATAATAACAAGTAGAAGCACCAGCTGACTCTTCCTCACTGCAAGCAGAGTTAGCTAGACCTTCCAACTCAGGGTCGGCAACCTGCAACTCAACCAACTCTTGACGAGACAAATTATCAACACTACAGGGTACTGCCTCATCTGGTGAGTGGCCCAAATTAGCAAGAAAGTGTCAGCTAGGATAACATCATCATCATCAGTATCCTCTAAGTCACCAGTAACTTTAGCTTAGCCCTAGTGACAGCACATGCAGAGAACAGCTCAGGGATATCACAATCCTGGGTCGCAGTCACTGGTTCACTAGACAACTGAGGAGCTGGACACACTTGACTTCCACCAATATCATTTCCAAGTAAGAAAGTTACACCTGACATTGGGAGTGTCTCAACCAACCCAACCATAACGGAACCATTAACAAAACCAGACTCTGAATTCACTCTGCACAGAGGGACAGAGAAGTAATTATTCCCTACACCTTGTAAGATTACAGTTTCATCAGGGGAATTAACATTAGAGTCTAGAACACTGGTCAGCATAAGGGATTGGCAAGCACCTGTATCACCATATATTTTAACTGATTTCCTGTCATTAATGTCCAGAGGACTGACAAAACCATCTGACAGGAAATTAGCACATGAACTCTTGAGAGTGTCACCCACGTTACTGCTCAAAAGAGGAGCTTCATCATGAGAATTTAATTTCCCCCTCAAAGCAGGTTCAGTTAACTCGGTTAAAGAATTCTGGGAACTCTCAAGGGTGGACACTAGACCAATTGACTGAATATTTAAAGACTCCTTTTTGTTCACATCACGCTGTGTCCTGAAACATTTCTCCGTAGTATGACCAAGCTTACTACAATAAGTACATTTACTTTTCTGAAATCTAGAGGTGGAGCTGGTATTTACTTCCTGAGAAACATCATCTTTATTCTCTTTCCTGTTACCTGTACTCTGATTAGAGGCAACGTACTTACTCTCAGCTTTCCTTTTTTCTGTAGAATATCTCTTGTGAGTGAGAACATATTCATCAGCGAAAACTGCAGCATCAGACAAATTATCTATTCTTTTCTCATCAAGATATAGGCTTACATCTTTATTAATACACCTTTTGAAGTCCTCCAGCAAAATCATCTGCTTAAATTTATCAAAATCAGAATTTGTATTCTTAGAATTTAACCACTGCTCTAACAGATCTTCTTTGATTTTTGCATACTCAACATGGGATTGCTTATCTTGCTTATAAGTTGTCCTAAATTTTACTCTATAGGCTTCAGGAACAAGCTCATAGGCCTTAAGAATCAAGCTCTTAACTACATCATAATTATCAGATTGATCCTGAGGCAAAGATGCGTAAGTTACTTGAGCTTTACCGGTGAGAACACTCTGAAGGAGTACTGGCCAATACTTTTTGGGCCAATTAAAACCTGTAGCTACCCTCTCAAACAACTGAAAATGTCTTGTTAAATCAGATTCATTAAAAGGAGGGACAAGTTTAACATTTTTAGCCACATCAAAATCACCAGAGCTAGATGATCCAGTTCCACCTGTTTCATGCGATACTCATGGTCTGCCTGAATCCTAGCAAGTTCAATTTGTGCCTGAGCCTGTGCCCGTGCCTGCTGAATATGAGCCTGAGACTCAACCTCCTTAGCCTCAGCCTCCTTAGCACGAGCCTGAAACTCAGCCTCCTTAGCACGAGCCTCCTGCAGGGCTAGCTGTAACTTAGCTATTTCAATCTGCGTTTGCTCAACTGGAGGAGTTACATTAAACAAGCTTTTATTAATCATGTCAACAATTTGATCTTTAGAATGATGAGAGTGAACAGCAATTCCCAATTGTTGAGTAACAAGCTTAAGTTCATTCTTTGTTCTGTTTTCTACATCACACACTGTTTGCACATTTGACAAAAAATCTTTGGCTTCATCAAGAGTAGTAATAGTAGACATCATGAATAAATCACAGTCACAAAATATCAAGCAATATCCTTATGATAATATCCTGAATATTCCTGGTGAGGTCGCCAAATTTATGTTACGGAACAGAGAGAGATAAAGAACACTTCAAGTGAGAATACTAAAATCACTACTGTCCCGCAAATTTCCAGGTTCAAAACAAAAGAGTTAGGTAAAATTACAAGTTAAAGTTTAATGCTCAAACGAACAACTAAACATTCAGGACTCATAAGGATGACGTAATGGCAAAAACAGGTTAAATATATGGTTAACTGCAATAGCCTCTCTTAACACGAATTTAGCAAGAACAAATTTATCTAAGTCAGCCCTGATAAATGAGAGAACCGAATAATGCTCAGTTAAAGTAAGATATAATATTATTACGGATCCAAATTATTATTAACTCTGGCTGACAATATGAACTTTACATGAATCACAAAAACCTTACCAGGCCTGTGAATTAACGCCTCAGGCTATACAGTACAAGAAAAATGGTAATAACACTTATACTCAAATTATACAGCAGCTAGATGATTGGAGACTTCCTGAGCACTCACAAAACACACTATACAGGGGAGGACAGAGATGTGAACAAAATGAGGAGTAGATCTAAGTGGCAATTAATGCAGAGACTGAGCTCATTATATAGGGGGCCGGCAGAACTTGATACAACTTGCAAGAAGGACGCGGAAATGAAGGCACAGGGGAGGAAGAGTTGACAGTCCTGCTCTGAACAACAGAAAGAACGACTTACTATACTATAAGGGGGAGACGGGAGGAGTGAGGTAGAACACGGAAGCCTGGTCACTATGGAAGCCACGAGGCGAATCGTGATGAAACATGCAGCATACTGTACGTTAGAATTATACAAAGGATGATGAAATTATAGGCTATGTAACAATATATATATATATATATATATATGTATATATATATATATATATATATATATATATATATATATATATATATATACTGTATATATATTCATGATTCATTTATTCATTATCTAATCCAGCGTTGCCCCATGAGGAGCGTAGAGGCCCGGAGCTAGGCAAGTTGGTCCTGACATTTAAGATAAGAGTCACCAACCCCATTCATCTCTGAGTAGCATTATATGAGCATTAAACTTCAACCACCCCGTTGATACAAACCTGCACATGCTCAGTCCGATTGTAGAGCCATAATTGAACACTAAACCACTAAACTACCAGGCGCCATTATTTGGGTATATGGTTACCACCCAGAGTAGTATATGGTTTCCTGGTGTACATGAAACCATTTAGCTTGTCACTTAGAGTAGAGTCACCAGTAGACAGAAGGAAGAGGAAAGAATGAAGGAAAGTGAGACAAAAGAGGAAGGATGGAAAGAAGAAAGAAAGAGAGGAAAGGACATGCATCCGACAGCAGCACTAAATCCAGTGCATGGATGGTGAGAGCCCCCACCAACCACCAAATACTCGTATATATTTGCTGAAACAAGCAGAAACGTTCATCTTCATAAAGAAGTGCCATAAACTGTATAATAAGATTCCGGTATACATCATAAGTCACGGTATATATATATATATATATATATATATATATATATATATATATATATACTGTACACCCATCCCCTTCATGGGCAGGGATGAGGAAAGCGCAAAGAAGAATGGCAAGGCCACCTCACTCCCACCTCCCTTGACACCCTCTAGGGCCACAGTCCTGCTGGACGAGGTGGTGATAGCTTTCAAGGGCAGGGACGAAAAGGGTGAGGAAGATGTCAGCCAGACCACATTCTCACCTCACCTCTCCAGAGACCCTCTCAAGCCCCAGCGCCGTCAAGAGAAGGTGAAGGTGGCCCCTCGGGGTGGAGACGAGCCTGCTCCTACCATATGGCTGCGAGCAGGCTTTAGTACTGCTCCGCTTTATAGCACTCAGACTACTAACAACCAGACCCAGGAGCAGTCCGGCTACTATACTCTTTTTACTTTAATGGTCGAAACGGCCATTACTCTACAGTATTTTCAGTGCTCCCTTGTAACAATAGATTAGCACTAGATCATGATGGAAATCAATAAGACCAGCGATTTAGAGGATGTAGAATGACAGTATTGTTTTTTTCTTCAACCGAGTAACGTGAAATAAGCGGGAAAATGCAAAAACCTGGCCCAGGTTCAGGCTTAAGAACTTTAGCAGCAGTCAGACTATAAGCACTCCCCCGACCTGAGTCATAAGCCAGTTAGGATGGGTAATACTGGCTATTTTCCATCCAAACAAACCAAATGGAAATGTTTGGGAAAGGCCTAAGTCCTACAGTGGAATGTTTCAGGTTACAAGTCATGATGAATATATATATATATATATATATATATATATATATATATATATATATATATATATATATATATATATATATATATATATATATAGTATATATAAAATCTTACTGTAGTGAACGTCGGGTCTTTGATGGTATTAATGTTTCCAGTCCACCAACAAAAGCTGAGAGGCTCAGCACAGAAGCGGGAGGGAGATTGAAGAAAATGAATGGAGAAGTGGAGGAGGAAACAGGCATGTTAGCAAGAAGGGAGGAGAAGGAGGACGAATATGAAGCAGAAGAAGGGTGATTCGATTGAGTGATTACGACACCTGATCGTGCTGGCATAACATCAACTCTATATATATATATATATATATATATATATATATATATATATATATATATATATATATATATATATATATATATATATAGTAGAGAGAGAGAGAGAGAGATGTAGATATAAATACAGATACAGATATAGATATATGGACATATGAATAAATAAGTATGTGGACAGGTAGTTTGATCAACAGGTACCAGACGGCGTCGGCATCTCCATGACACCAAAGAAAAAAAAAAAGCCTTCATCCTCCCTTTTTTATTTCTATTGACGTGTACTATGAAGTTTTGTCTTTTATCTACTAAGCGACTGCCCCTTTTCATATTTCTTAAATACTAGAAGGTAAACAGCGATAGTTTCTAGAATATTTTATAGCCTAATGGACACTCCAAAACACTGGTTCTCAAACCGGAAGCCATGACCACCATGGGGGCAACGACAGGATTTTAGGGGGGACCATGGCGGGCTAATGTAAATAGTAAATCAGAGTGTGTCTGTTGTACACTGAGTGAGGGGGCCATGTGTTTAAGCTTGTCACCTTGCTCCCTCTCTTTCTAGCAAATACTTGCCACGTTTCAGCACTGCTGGACCAATGAATCGGCAGGAAAAATATGGCTAAGTGGCAACATTTAGTTTGCAATACGAGTATGCGCCTCCTTTTCCGCCATGGCCCCAGTTGGCACCCACCGATGTAAGTTTGTGAGAAATAATCTACTGCTTTCTGTACAGTATTCTAGTGTTACTTGCGAGATATTTAAGTGATATTGTGATATTAGGACTGTGAATTTGACAATATTCTTTTCTGTCTATCTACCTGTCTTTTCATAGATATGCCTGTATTTAGATACAGATATTGTTTTATTGTCTATATATTCATTCACTCTGCCTTCCCAGCTGGTGGGCTCCCAGTCGCACCTCTACCTCTGATATTGCTCTCACACATTCTCTTTATAACCTCATTTCTGTTTAGTTTCCCATTCATTCAGTTGTTCTTTATTATCACTGGCCACTTGAACCAAAAAGATACAATACTGATTTAAAATATATGACTAAATTCAACTAATTCACATTCACCAGATGATCTGAATTAAAATCAATGCTGAAAAAAAAGAAAAATCACAAGGTTATGTTGAATTTAAATCAAATGGCTTTCACCAAAGTTAGCAGCTCTGACTTGAAATTTATGACAAACAATATAAAATTTTAATGCAGGGTAGAGTCGACTACAAATTTAAAATGGCATTAGTTTTTTGCTGCTTTTTTATAATTACTGTATCTGTTTTTGGATGATTAAGCATTTATATGTAGTGTGTTATGTTTTTGTTTGTTTGTTTGTTGTTGTTGTTGTTGTTGTTGTTGTTGCATTTGACACTTTCTTGCCTACTTTTTGCACCAACATTTACTGTTTACTCTCAAAATTTGTGACAGTGTGAAAATGATAGGGTAACAATTAAATGTGATTATTCAAAGTGTACTGCAGCATTTAGTGACTTCACACGATATTTCGTATTGTTTTCGTACAATGTAACCATGATTCTATATTTTCTTTTCATAAGTAATGTCAACGACGGAAGGCGGCTACCACGTGCGGAGAATTCGGATGATTTAATAAAAACAAACAATAAGCCTCGGACAAGGACTGACCAAACGATGATGACCAAGGACCGGACAAAGGACATGGTTATCGGAACGTGGAATGTAAGGGGAGCGAATGATGAGGTGAAAGAGAGAGAGATTGTCCAGGTGCTTGAGGGTGCGAAAGTGGATGTATGTGGAATAACTGAAACAAAATGGGGAGGAGAAAGTGTGAGAGAATGAGAGTATGAATGGGGTATATGTGCAGGAGTAGGTGAGAATGAGAGGGCAAAGGAAGGACTATGTATAGTTGTGAGTAAAAGATGGAAGAAGAGCATAAGACAGTATGGATCAGTTGGGTCAAGGATTGTGTGGGTAAAGTTGAAAGTTGGAATACAAATGTGGGCGATTGTGTGTGTGTATGTGCCAACGCAAGATCGTGCTAGAAGAGTGAGAGAAGAGTTCTGGACAAATGTAGAAGCGTGCATGGAAAAGTTTGGAAAGAATGAGAGAATGTTTTTGATCGGTGATATGAATGGTAAAGTTGGGAATGTGAAGATGGATGGAATAGTTGGTGAGTGGGGTGTGCCTGCTGAGATAGATGAGAATGGCAGTGCGTTAGTGGACATTTGTGCTGGGAGGGGGTTGGTGATAGCCAATACTCTCTTCAAGCATAAAATGATCCACAGGTATACATGGCGAGTGATGAGAAGGGTGGGTGGTGAACTGAATGAAAGGAAGGCAATGATTGATTAAGTGTGTGTAGATGAAAGGATGCGAAGATGTGTAATGGATGCAAGAGCTTATAGAGGTTGGGGGAGTGGACTTTCTGACCACTACTTGGTGGTGGCCAGAATTAGGATTCAAGTAAGATGGAGGAATAGAAGAAGGGAAAGACGGGAGGAAGGAGTAATTGCAAGGAGAGTGGAGAGGTTACATGAGGATGAGAAAAAGGCAGAGTATAAGAGAGAAGTGGAGGAACGATTGGGCAAATATGAATTGGAGCAGATAGGAGACATGGAGGATGTGTGTGTAGGATATTTACAAAAGTATGTGCGGCATGTGATGTGGTGTGTGCAAGGAAGAGAAGACGGAGGGGGGGTGCAAGGAACAGCGTGGTGGACTGAAGAGGTGAGACAGGCTGTGGCACAAAAGAAGAAAGCATACAATGAATGGATGAGAAATAGGGGCGTGGAAGAAGTTGAGAAGCGGAAGAGAGAGTTATATGTAGAAAGAAAGAGAGAGGTGAAAAGAATAGTAAGGGAGAGTAAGAAGAGAGTGGATGAGGAATTTGGAAGGAATTTGAGTGTAAAATGGAGGGACTGTAAGAAAATGTTCTAGAAAGAGGTGAAAAGAGTAAGACAGGGTGGAAGTGAAGTTAGCAGGGGAGTGAAAGATAAAAATGGTAGATTACTAGTGGAGAAGGAAGAAAAAGTGAGCAGATGGAGTGAACACTTTAAGGAATTGTTGAACATAGAGGATGGAAGTAATGCGAGTATAAGTGGCTGGGGAGTGGCTGGGAGAAGGAGGGACGTGAGAAGACAGGAAGAAATCAGTAGGATAGAAGTTGTGGAACCAAACCAATGAAGAAAGTTAAATCGGGGAAAGCCCCAGGAATTGATGGAGTGTGTGGTGAAATGCTGAAGCATGGAGGAGAGATAGTAGTAGAATGGATGTGGAAGATGTGCAGATTGGCCTGGGAGGAAGGTAGAGTCCCGGAGGATTGGAAGGCAGGTATAATTATTCCCTTGTACAAAGGAAAAGGGGAAAAAGAAGTGTGTGGTAATCATAGGGGCATTTGTCTTCTTAGTATAATAGGAAAAGTGTATGGTAGGATACTTATTGACAGAGTTAGAGAAAGAACAGAGAAATTAGTTGAAGAAGAACAGGGAGGCTTTAGGAAGGGAAGAGGTTGTGCAGATCAGATATTCATTCTTAGATCTTTAGTGAAAAAGTTTCTAGAGAAGGGAAAGAAGTTGTATGCAGCCTTCATGGATTTGGAGAAAGCATATGACAGGGTGGATAGACAAGGATTGTGGAAAGTGTTAAGAATATATGGAGTAGATGGGAAGTTGTTGAATGCTGTGAAGAGTATGTACGATGGTGCGAAGGCTGCAGTGCATGTGGATGGTGAACTAAGTGAATTTTTCTCTTTGAAAGTTGGGTTGAAACAGGGATGTGTCATGTCTCCATGGTTGTTCAATCTGTACATGGATGGGGTAATAAAAGAGGTACAAGGTAGGATAGTGGATGTTGGAGTGGCCCTGGTGAGAGAGGATAGTGTTTGGAAACTCCCTGTACTGTTGTTTGCAGATGATACTGTGTTGTTGAGTGAAGACGAAGGGGAGCTGCAAGGCTTGGTGGATGAGTTTGGGAGAGTGTGTATGAAACGGAATCTAAAGGTGAATGTAGGGGAGAGTAAAGTGATGGTCTTTGAGAGAGGTGAAGTCAGTGAATGTACAGCGAGGTTGGATGGTGAGGAATTGGAAAATGTGAGTACGTTTAAGTACTTGGGAAGTGTGATGAATAAGGATGGAGGTTTGGAGGGTGAAGTGCTTGAAAGGGTACAGCAGGGAAGAAAGATTGCTGGTTCTTTGAAAGCAGTGATAAGAAACAGGGAAGTGAGCATGGAAGTGAAAAAGTTACTACATGACAGTATTGTGATACCAACTCTAACGTACGGAAGTGAAGCTTGGACGTTGTTGGAAGGACACAAGTCAAGAGTGAGAGCAGTGGAAATGAGTTATTTAAGAGGAGCCTGTGGAGTCACATGGAGAGACAGGCTGACGAATGAGGATATAAAGGAGCGTTGTGGTGTGGATGTGGATGTGATAGGAAGCGTTATGAGGAATACACTGAGGTGGTTTGGCCATGTGGAGAGGATGGAGGGTGAAAGACTTACGAAGAGCGTGTATGTGAGTGAGATGGAGGGGGGGAGAGGGAGGGGGAGGCCGAGGATGAGATGGAGGGATGGGGTGGAGAGGTATATGAGAGAGGGGGATGTGAGTTGGGAGCAGGGGAGTGAAATGGCGAGGGACAGGGCGACTTGGAGGCGATTTGTTTGTGGCCACCCTAAACGGGATTGAGGCGTCTGGCAATAGATAGATAGATAGATAATAGTTACTGTGATGCAAGACAAATTTTCCTTAAATTGTGCTAGCGGTAACATTTACATTATTAACTCGAATGTTTCGCTAATGAAGCTTATTCTGACTTATTAGAAGCAAAATATAATAAACAAATGAATGGAGTATTGTTTGCAAAATAAAAACAAATGCTGAAAACCAGGGACTTCATAGTGCATGAAATTTAATTCACTTGGGTGTTGTTAAAAATAAATCATGCATGTTTGGTGAATGCCATTTAACAGTTTTTTTTTTTTCCGACAGATTTTAAGTCAGTGTGGTGAATTAATTCGCTTTGGTGCAAATGGTCTCATAATTCTAAACTTTATTATTCATCTGTTTCTATCTGTCTGGATTTTTTTTTTTTAAGTAAGGATTTTTGATGACTGCCAGTGTTGCTAGGAAACATAAGTACAATGATGAATACATTGATTTATATCAATCCTCGCTCATGGCATCGATAAACCTTAGTGTGTGCGGTGTTTCAGTGTGATGGGTAATGATATTATGAGGCATAGTAACCTGAAGCATTATCTGACGGCAATTCACCTTCAGTATGCAGAGAATGTCTAGTTTCTTCAGGCACCATGAACAGAGTTTGGGAAAACAGAGACTGGATGTTAGTGGTGCTTTCCAACAACAGAACACAAGTGTAATAGAGACATCAAATGAGGTTTCCCTTGACATAGCTAGGAAGAAAAAGGTCCACACAATTGGTGAAACTTTAACTAAGCCGTGTGTTGTAAAGAAGCTGTAAAAATGGTTAAGCGGGTTCTTGGAGAGCCAAGTGCACATGAGATTCAGCAGATTTCCTTGTCAAAGGACACAGTGAAACGGAGAATTAGTGAAATGTCAATTGATGCCATGGTAAACGTGATACAAATTGTCTCCAGCTGGTATGTTCACAGTACAGTTGGATGAGTCAACGGATATGAGTTTTTAGTGCACAGCTATTCGTGTTAGTTGGGTATGCATTCATCCATGACATCAAAGATAAATATCTGTTCTGTACACACCTTAAGACTAACACAAATGCTTTAGATATGTTGGAAAAGTTGACTTCTTTCTTCACAGCTCACGGAATAGCCTGGGAAAATTGTGGTGGAATCTGTACTGGTGGGACTCCGGTGATGCTGGGTTCAAAATCGAGACTACAGAAGCATGTCAGGGCAGTAGCTCCGAATGCGAAAGTGGTTCACTGTATGACCCATGACTCTGCACTGGCCTTAAACTCCCTCCCCCATGCCCTTTGAAAGATCCGGGAGGCAGTGGTATAATGTGTCAACTTTGTGAAAGCAGGAGATTTGAACTTTCACCTTTTCCAGAAACTCTGTGAAGACATGGATTTCGAACAGGAATCCCTCTTCTTTTACTGCAAAATTCCATGGCTATCCGAGGGCAGTGTTGTGAACTGAGTATCTGAGCCTCGGTGAGAACTTAAGCTTTTCCTGGAAATGAATAGGTTTATCTGTTAAGTTTCTTCAACCTGGCGTTGTGAGAGTCACGTCTTGCATACCTGGCCGACACTTTTGAGCAGCTAAACAGGCTGAATCTCAAACTACAAGGCAAGAAAAGAAATGAATTTCACCTCAAGAACTGGATGCGCGCATTTCTTGCTAAACTCAAGAAATAGCAAAGGAAGGTGAGTGCAGAAAATGTTGTCATGTGTGAGAATCTTTCAAATGTTCTTGACGAGACTGAAGGGGATCACCTACTTGTCCCGTTAATCAAAAGTGAAATAATTCAACACTTGACATCCTTGGAATGCGAGCTCAAAAGATACTTCCCAGAATTCATGGAGGAAAAAGCGACACTGGGGAGTAATCCTTTCTCTGACACTCTTGATACTGCTGTCATTTCCGATGATGTTCAGGACGAATTCCTTGAACCTCAAGAATGATTCTGCTGCCAGTGACCTTAATGAAGAAAAATATCTGTGTTCTGATGGTTCGTGTATCAGTCATATCCAAAAGTTAGTGAAATTGCACTTAGGGTCCTCTTGCTATTTACAGCAACATAATTATGTGAATCTGGTTTCTACACTCATCTACACATCAAAAGTAAAAACGAAACCGGTTGGATGTCGACCCAGATATGAGATGTGTGTTAGTGATTCAACCTCTAATCAGTCAACTGATTGAAAGCAAACAGTGTCATTCATCCCACTGATACGTAACAAAATGTGCATTCTGACTAATAGCTGTAAGCATTAATATAAATGGAGAAAACCAAAACATTTTTTTCTTTCATCGTTATTTGTGAGGGACTTGAGAGAAAGTTGAACGGAGGCCACGAGGATGATAAGATCCCAACATGTGGGGAATGAAGTGAAAAAAAAAAAGAGAAACACTGCTCTATAAGAATGTATAAAAGTCTGCTTTTGGAATTTTTTGATATCTCTTACTGTTTGCAAGAGATGCTCTGCACAACGGCTGTTATGGCACGATGTTGGAAAGCGGTGGATTTTTTTTTTTTTTACATTGATTTGCTCTTTAGCACACTTCAAAGGATCCTTAACGACTTTTGCTTCTGGTGTATCTGTCTCTCTTACCGTTTATCCGTGATGTTCCGCACGAACTTCGCATTACAGAGAGACAGACAGACAGACAGAGAAGCAGACAAACAGTACGTAGCAATGTAGATAAACAGACAGATACATCTGAACTATAACATATATATATATATATATATATATATATATATATATAGATGAGAGAGAGAGAGAGAGTCATAAATACAGGCAGAACTAGAAAGCACTCACAGAGCTCATACCTCCGCCAGTGCCATTGCCATTAAAAAGGATCAGAGTCAGGATCCGTGGAGATTTTGTGTGGAATACATAGGATCCGGATCCGCCCCCAAATTTAATAAATTATTCCATGACCCAAGGCCCAGTCTTCCACAAAATTTTATTGAAATAATTGAGAACTTTTGGAGATATTGTGCGGGATACTCAGGGTCCGGATCAGGATCCGCCCTCAGATTTAATAAATTCTTTCGTGGCTCATTGCCCACCCTTCCAGAAAGTTTCGTTGAAATTCAGTAAGAACTTTTGGAGACATCGTGCGGAGAAACAAATAAACAGACAGACAAACACAGGCGAATACATTACCTTCTCCATCTTTGTTGGCGTAGGTAACAATCGTAATTACTTGTGTACAAATAGTCCATCACTAATAAAGGTGAATGATAATAAGCAAACAGAAATGAAAAAGTACTCATAATAGAAGCACATCAAGGAAAAGGGAGAAAGACGGGACAAAAGACCAAGGAGAGAAGGATTTAGGTGGCTAGAGGAGACGGCGAGGATTAGGAAAGGAGCTGAGATAACGGGGGATGGATGGGGACGGAGAGACATGGAGAGAAAGGAGGTAGAGAGCGAGAAAAGAGAGGATGGGGGTGAAGGACAAAGGAAGGAAATGAAAAGATATAATACAGAAGAAGAGAGATGGAGAGAAATGAACGAGGAAACAAAAAAAAATATATATAAAATGAGAGAATGGGAGAAAGTGCTGAGAATGAGAAGACAGGAAGAAAAAATGTGAAGAAAATTTTAATGTGAAGAGATTATAAAAGAAGATGATTAATATAAAAGGAAGAAGAATGTTAAAAAAATATATATAATAGTAAGATAAGAGGATTGTAAAGAAAGAGAGAGAGAGAGAGAGAGAGAGAGAGAGAGAGAGAGAGAGAGAGAATGATAACAAAAAATAAGAAACAAGAAAAGAAAAAGAACTCAGGAAAGCAGCGAGTAGAATGTTTTAGTAAAAGAAAGAAAATTGTTTGGATGAAAGGGAAGGGGAAGGGAAGACGACACAAATGAACAGAAGGAAAAAATGAGAAAACCGGTGCAAAGCAAATATAAAAAATAATGAAAGGTAATAAAGAAGAGCAAAGCAAACTTCAGACGAGAGAGCGAATCAGACAAAAATTATTCAGAAGTGGGGAACCATGACAGAAATGGAGGCTGCTGGAAAGAAGGCGAAAAGGAGAAAAAGAAAAGAAAAAAAAAAAGAGGAGATTAGAGGGTAGAAAGCAGGAAGAGGAACAAAAAAAAAAAAAAAAAGGTTTACAGCAGAAGGGAGAAAAGGAAGACGAAAGGAAAAAAGAAGGAAAAAGTATGAGGTGGACGATGAAATGCAGAATGAAGGAACGGAGAAGGACAGCTATGAAAGTAGAGGGGAAGGAAAACTATGAAAAAGGTAGGAGGGATAGCTATGAAGATTGGAAGGACAGCTATGAAAAAGTAGGAAGGAAAGCTATGAAGCAGGTGGATAGGAGAGCTATGAGGAAGAAGAGGTGAAAGAAGAAAGAAAAGAAAGAAAACAAATAAAAGAGAATGAAGGAAGAAAGAGCTAAGTTGAGGTTCATGGCAAATATACAGGTGCAGAAAATGGTGGAGAGAAAGAGAGAGAGAGTAACAAAAATCTAAAATTATGCGAAAATTAAAAATAACAGATAACGAAATTGCGAATAGAAATACGGAATAAAACAACTGAACAAAAGGTAAATTAAAATATATCTTTCTGAGTATCTACCTGTATGTTTGTGTGGGACTGTCTATAACTCTCTCTCTCTCTCTCTCTCTGTTGTCCATTGATCTGCTTGTATGTCAGCAATAGTCAGTTCGTCTGTCTGTCCATTTAGATGCATATCTCTACTTAAGTAAGAAATTTACGAAACGCTCCTATTTCGTGCATAGCTCGAAATGCGTCCAAAAATGCATATAAATAATATATACTGGAAACGAGGCATAAGGATTCATGGACTAAAAATACTACTACTACCTCTACTACTGCTGCTATTACTACGACTACTACTACTACTACTACTATACTACTATTACCCCATGTCAAACTGCATGAGGCACAGTGAAAGTCTGCACAGGTCAGGCTGCATGAGGCACAATTTACATCGGTAAGAAAAACAATGGCTCACTGGAGGTAAACTACTTTACAGAGAATCAGTCCAGAAGGGGCTACTACTACTACTACTACTGTTACTACTACTACTACTATTACTAGTAGTAGTAGTTGTTGTTGTGGTAGTAGTAGTAGTAGTAGTAGTAGTAGTAGTAGTTGTAGTAGTAGTAGCAGTAATAATAATAATAATAATAATAATAATAATAATAATAATTATAATAATAATAATAAGAGCAAAGTAGATGTGCAGTTTCTTCCTATGCGTTCAGAAAAATACATGGAAACTGCATACCCAGTCCTGTGATATGGATACCGATTTTGTTGAACTCCATGAGCTCACTTACCTCTATGATTGATCGTTTTTATTTTTCGGAGGGGGCTGACCCCAAGAATCATTGTTTGTTTACTGTCACCAAACATCGCATTATGGTTGAGACTCCATTGTACAATATATGCCAAGACATAAAGCCACATCTGTTCTCGTTTCACTTCAGTTTGGTGAAAGAGTTGACATCCCTAATAATCATGGATGGAAAATGTATAACCTCCAAGATTCACTGAGGCAGCACACTTCCCAGCTATCGCATTTAGGATAAGAGTCAATTGTACAACATGTACCATGATACCAAAACCATGTTAGCCCTCCTTCCCATATATTGTAACCTTCATAATGTTTTGGAGAGGGGCTCACCCCGCTAAAATAATGTTGCAAATTTTGTTTGGTAGAAGACATTATCAAGGAACCTGATGAACTGACATAAGAAGTTTCGTTGAAACCCCTGAGCTCACTTTCCCCCATTTCTGATAATATTTATTTTTGGAGAGGGGGCAACCTCCGATGATTTATTGGGGTGGGGTTGGGGGTCATGCTCCTAAAATATCGCATTTAGGATGAGAGTCCATCGTACAACATGTGCTAATATATCAAAGACATATCTGTCCTCCTTTCACTATTTCAAAGAATTTATAACTTGGCCAGTGGGGCTGGCCCCCTAAAAATCATGCTCGGAAAATTGTACATAGTTGAAGACCTTACCAGCAAACAGACGAAATCACCTACAAACTTCATTCAGATCCATGAAATAGCCTAGAGGGAGCACACACACACACACACACACACACACACGTCATGACAAATATATAAACAAAATGATAAAGTTGATGTACTCAAATGTGGATGGAATGGTATCTAAATTACTAGAGATGAATGATTATGTCAGAGAAAATGAACCACAAATAATATGCCTAACTGAAACAAAATTAACACCAAGGATATCCAATGATATACTAAACTTAGAGGAATACAATATATGGAGAAGAGACAGAAATTTAAAAAATGGAGGAGGAATTATAATATTAACTAAGAAAAATCTAAAAGTCAAGGAAATAAAACTAGATATACCATCACAAGTAGAACTGATTGCAGTAGAGATCGACACATCTGAAGGTAAAGTAATTGTAGCCAATTTGTACATGCCACCCAGATCAAACACATGGGAAAGAGACGAATATGAGGACCTGGCAGAGAGTACAATTCAGAGTATAAGATCATTACTACATAAAATGGAAGAGAAATCGGAAAGAATTATACTAACTGGGGACTTCAATACAAATATAAATTGGAATGCTCTAGACATAAATAGCCAAGAAAGCTGTTGGGACCAAAAGCTCCTGGATCTCGTACAAGAGTTTTTCTTAACGCAACATGTGAGGGAAACTACCAGAAAAAGAGGACTTGATGTACCTTCAGTGCTAGATCTAATATTTACTAGGCAAGAAAATGATATTGACAGTTTAATATATCACCCTCCACTCGGCAAAAGCGATCATGCAGTACTGAATTATAACTTCAGGATAGCATATGAGATAGTAAACAGCAATGACAGTTACAAAAAGAGCCTAAACTATAAAAAGGGAAATTATCAAGACCTAAAGAAGTATTTCTTAGAAGTTGATTGGGAAAATGAGCTTAGAGGACAAGATTTAAATGCTGTATATAAAAAATTTGATGACTTTTATGAAATAGGAGTCCAGAAGTACATCCCACAGCACAAAGAAGCAGATAAGAAAATACAGAAATGGTTCAATACAGAATGTAAAAAATCAAAAGAAAGAAGAGATTTGTTGTGGAATAGATACAGAAGACACAATAGTGAAAGGGCGTATAATAATTACAAACAGGCAAGAAACGACTATACAAGAATAAGGAGGGAAGCCCTAAAACAGTTTGAGGATGATATAATAAATAAAAGTAGTGATCAATCAAAGCTGTTTTACAGCTATATCAGAAGCAAAACCAAAGTAAAAGATATAATACAATCCATTACGGACGAGGGAATCACTTATACACAAGAGAAAGATATTTGTGAAGCACTAAATAAGTATTTCCAATTAATTTTTACAGAAGAAAAAAATTTTGAGAGGGACTATGTGGAACACGCATGTCCACACATACTACCAGATATACAAATAGCAGAAAAAGTAATACAGGAGGAGTTCAGTAGATTAGGCAGTGGAAAAGGAAGTGGTCCTGATGAAATTTCATGTTGGGTATTACGAGAATGTGCAAAGGAGTTAAGTAAACCATTATTTTTAATTTTCAAGAAATCCTTGAGTCAAGGTAAACTACCTGATATTTGGAAAAAAGCAAATATTGTCCCCTTATTCAAGAAAGGAAATAGACAAAATCCACTCAACTACCGACCAGTATCACTGACCAGTGTTGTAAGCAAGGTATTAGAAAAACTTATAAGAAAAGCTTGGGTAAATCATCTAGAAGAACACAGTATGATAACAGAAAGACAGTTTGGTTTCAGAAAAGGAAAATCATGTGTTACTAATCTGTTGAGCTACTATGACAGAGTAACAAACACAATACAGGAAAGGGAAGGATGGGTGGACAGTATCTATTTACATTTCAAAAAAGATTTGGACACAGTACCACACCAAAGACTTTTATGGAAACTGTACCATCAAGGAGGAATTCGAGGCAAACTGTTTTGTTGGATGCAAGACTTTCTCATAAAAAGAGAAATGAGGACAGTACTAAGAGGAAACTACTCATTAAAGGAAAGAAGTGACTAGTGGAGTACCACATGGTTCAGTGCTGGCACCAATCATGTTTTTAGTGTATATAAATGATATAAACAGTACCACTGGAAATGAGAGCTATCTGAATATGTTTGCAGATGATTAAAAAATACAAAGGAGAATTACTAACACAGACTCTTGTAAAGAGCTACAAGAAGAATTAAATAAACTTCATGAATGGAGTAGTACATGGCAAATGGAATTCAATGTGGACAAGTGTCATGTGATCAAGTTTGGTAAAAGTGGAAAAAGACCTGATTGGGATTATAAGTTAGGAAATAAAACCCTATACACATCAGAAAGAGAGAAAGACCTAGGTGTGATTATCAATAACAGACTATCTCCGGCTGACCACATCAGCGAGAAGGTACGGAACATGTATACACTGCTTGCAAATATGAGAATAGCATTCACATACATAAATGAAGACATGCTAAGAAGGATAATAACATCATTCATTAGACCAACCCCGGAATATGCATCAGTAGTCTGGAGTCCTCATCTCAAAAAGCATATAGACAAGATTGAAAAAGTTCAAAGGGCAGCTACAAGATGGATACCAAGCTTAAGGGACCTAAGCTACGAAGAAAGACTAAATAAACTGAATCTACCAACACTACAGGAGAGAAGGAAAAGAGGTGACATGATAATGCTATATAATTGCATATCAGGAAAGGAGAAAATAGACATAAATGATTACTTAACATATGGAGAAGCATCAGCAAGAGGACACTGCAAAAAAACTGCATAAGAAGAGAGGTGATAAAGACGTAAGGAAATTCAGTTTCCCAAACAGAGCAATTGATCAATGGAATGCACTACCGAATGAAATAGTGTGTGCCAAAACAATTCACAAATTTAAGGATATGTACGAAAAATATATGGTTTAAGACACGGGACAGTACGAGCTTGACTCATTCCTGTAAAGATACAAGTAGGTAAGAACAATTAGGTAAGAACAGGCTGAGTCTAGCGCAGCGGTATAGGGCGAGGTGCCGAAAATGATACCATTCTACATCACAGGATTAATAATAATAATAATAATAATAATAACAATAATAACAAAAATAATAATAATAACAGTAGTAGTAGTAATAGCAGTAGTAGGAGTTGTAAAAATAATAATAGCCAACGATGCTATTGATACGGTAGTTGTGTATCCATCTTTCAGTAAACAATCTCTTAATTTATAGTCATACACTACATTAATATTAGAGCGAGACTGATAATGAATATGAAAACCATACATACATTTGTCACTGTATGCATAAGTTGATGAGGGCGTTGGGGATAGTCAGTTAATATTCTCAGGCTCCTACACGCACTGTCAACTTAATATAATCGTCTGGTGTTAGATGAAATAGAATACCAGAACTGTTCTGACAATGAGTGTGAAAAGTACCTGCATTAACATTCTCAGGCTCTTATGACACTCAGATGAATAAAATCGTCTTGTAATAGCGATAAAATACTGCACTAGAATCGTCCCCACTATGGCAGAGTTCATGGTGACAGTATCAACACGCCCAGCACCTATGAGTCGCTCTTACCCGACTTAAACCATCTGAAGTTAGCTGGAATGCACCAGAGCTGTGCTGACCACGACAGGGCTAACGACACAGCTCTAATACTTTCAGGTTCCTACGACTCTCTCTCAGCTGAGCAAAGTCGTTTGGCCTTAACTAGAATACAGTGTTAGAGTTGTCCCGACTAAGAGTGAGTTGTTCCTACTAAGAGAGGGTTAATGGCAACAATACTAACACTCTCATACTTTTATAATGCACATCTGGTGCTATCTGGAACAGAATGCTGAAGTCGTCTCACCTATGACATGATTTATGTGATTCTATTAACATTTCAGCCTCTTACGACCCATTCTCAGCTGACTTAAATCATCTGGCATAGGCCGCAATAGAACAATAGACTTGCCACTTTCATATGAGGGTTAATCACAATAAAATGGAAGCTATGCTGGCTATAGATTTAACTATAATTTCCTCACGACACTGATAAATTATTATCAGTTTGTATTCACCTGGCAGAACTTGGTCACTCTAACAACTCGAATACTAACTCGCAGCTACACAAAATTTGTTGTCTTATGTTCATATTTCCAAAGTTTTCCTTCCCTACAAGGGATTTTTCTTTCCCTTTGGAATGTTTAAAGACCTCCTTGGAAGGGAAAAAAAAAATTCAGGTTGGTAGTCTTGTTAAGTTAAGAAGACCCAGCATGGTGGTATTTGGTATGGTGGAGGATCAAAGCATGCATCTCTCGTGCTGGATAATGAACACACAACACATCTGTTGGGTTGTAGTCAACCATAAATGTCATTTTTAGCAGACACCACAGAGGTGTTCACTCCTTAGGACATAATATTTATCACCTGCCTAGCGAGGCAATAATGTAATTGCCTGACCCTATGTGTGTGTGTGTGTGTGTGTGTGTGTGTGTGTGTGTGTGTGTGTGTGTGTGTGTGTGTGTTTTGTGGCTGTTCCCAAAATTTTCTCCAAATCAAATGGGTAGATTGTATCCAAACTTTGTGGGCAATATCCCAAAATTTATGGTTTGCTTGTTAATAAATTTGGCGAAGCTGCAATGATATGTCTCCGATTGCCGGGGGGGTTTGCAGGAAAAAATATACCATCTAACTTATTCTTTTGGCTTGTCATTTTTCACCATTTTCTATCACACCCTCAAGAAAGGAATGGCTATTTAAGGGGTAATTATTAGACATTCTTCAAAGGCCAGTTATACTCAATGACCTTCATCAACATAATACCCCTGACTTCAGGCTTCTGAATCCTAACGTAATACTTAACTTAGTAGGAGCAAACAGTGAAATTCTAAGATTTTTTAAGTTTTCGATTTTGGCGATGCTGCAATGATATGCCTCCGATTTCTAGATTTTTTTTTTTTTTTTAGTGATATTAGGCAATATGCTTTTGCTTTCATCTGGCAATAAATAATATAACAGAAATATCATTATCTTCAGTCTTGTCATTAGTATGTATATGAATCACATGTTCATCACCCATCCCATATACTCGCATGGTGACACACTTGTTTTTCTAGCTGGAAGACACGAGCTGAACCGTTCGTGTGACCTTGATGGCAGATTTTCCTTTTTGGGGGAAATTACCAAGAACAAATTTTTTTTCAAAAAATATCCTCGTGTGGCCCTGGCCTTAATGTAGAAGGTTTTGCAGTGTCAGACCATACAAGACTGGATGAATATCGGAGGAAGTGTGTGCATTAATAATGTGTCAGCACGTGAGCTTTGTTTATGTCTAGCGAAGCATCTCAGCCAACATGGTTTATACATTTAAAGGGATATAGATAGCGCTTAAACATTAGTACTGCATTTAGTAAAAGTTGTGTCTCCTGATATAATAGGGCAGTACTATGTAAGGAGTCTAGTTACATCGAGGGTGGAGAAATAATTGAGTATGGAAATAAAAATGTTAAAGAAAAACAACATAGCTAGGCCCCCTAATGTCAGACAAGGATAACAATAGATATTATAGAATAAAAGATACAATGATACATTGTAAGTCTATCTATCTATCTATCTATTGCCAGACGCCTCAATTCCGTACGGGGTGGTCACAAACAAATAGCCTCCACGTCGCCCTGTCCCCCGCCATTTCACTGCCCTGCTCCCAACTCACACCCCCCTCACTCATATACCTCTCCACTCTATCCCTCCATCTCATATTTGTCAGCCTCCTCTCAAATAACTCATTTCCACTGCTCTCACTCTTGACTTGTGTCCTTCCAACAACATGCAAGCTTCACTTCCATACATTAGAGTTGGTATAACAATACTGTCATGTAGTAAGTTTTTCACTTCCATGCTCACTTCCCTGTTTCTTATCACTGCTTTCAAGGAACAAGCAGCCTTTCTTCCTTGTTGTACTCTTTCAAGCACTTCACCCTCCAAACTTCCATCCTTACTCATCAGACTCCCCAAGTACTTAAACGTAATCACATTTTCCATTCCCTCACCATCCAACCTCACTACATTCACTGCTTTCACCTCTCTCAAAGACCATCACTTTACCTTTCCCTACATTCACCTTTAGATTCCGTTTCTTACACACTCTCCCAAACTCATCCACCAAGCCTTGCAGCTCCCCATCATCTTCATTTAACAACACAGTATCATCTGCAAACAACAGTACAAGGAGTTTCCAAACACTACCCTCTCACAGTAGGGCCACTCCAACATCCACTGCCCTACCTTGTATCTCCTTTATTACCCCATCCATGTACAGATTGAACAACCATGGAGACATGACACATCCCTGTTTCAACCCAACCTTTAAAGAGAAAAATTCACTCAGTTCACCATCCACACGCACTGCAGCCTTAGCATCATCACAGCATTCAACAACTTCCCATCTACTATATAGATTCTTAATACTTTCCACAATCCTTGTCTATCCACCCTGCCATATGCTTTCTCCAAATCCATGAAGGCTGCATACAACTTCTCTCCCTTCTCTAGAAACTTTTCCACTAAAGATCTAAGAATGAATATCAACACAACCTCTTCCCCTCCTAAAGCCTCCCTGTTCTTCTCCAACCAATTCCTCTGTTATTTCCCTAACTCTGTCAATAAGTATCCTACCATACACTTTTCCTATCACACTAGAAGACAAATGCCCCTCTGATTGCTGCTTCACCTACATGACCATTTAAGTCCCCTCCCAAAATCACTATCTCGTCATCCTGCATACCACCCACTACATGTATTAAATCATCCCAAAATCTAACTTTCTGTGATTCATCCAATCCTGCCTGTGGAGCATATTCCGATATAATCGCAGCTATCTTTCTTCCCAACAGAATTTTCACTACCAATATCCTATCGCTTACTCTCAAAACATTCATAACATATTCCACCCATTTCTCCGCAACCATCACACCAACACCTCCATATCCGTCTGTCCCCCCCTGCCAAAACAACTTATAGCAACAGTCCTTCCCAACAATCTTTCTGGCTGATCCACCCCTGTACCGGACTTCCTGCAAACACACCACATCCACCCACCTCCTACTGAATGCCTCAACGACTTCCCCTGCTCTTCCCCTCAAACTTCCCACATTCCATGAACCCACCCTCATCCCCATGGGTGATTTACTGTCCTCAGGCTTGCTTTGAAACTTATTTTGTTTTGTCATCTTCAGTATTAATAAAGGGGGACAGACACAGCACAGGTCCCACTCACTGCACAGTCCCAGGTCCGGGCAATGGATCTGGGACCCCTAGCCCACCAGCTTACCAGTGGCTGTGGTAGTGGCCTCGGGGCACCCCGCCAGGACTGCTGCAGGGACACCCTCCAAGCGCGTCTTGGCACTGCAACTATCCCGCCATTATACACCCACTGATAGGGCAGCCTCCTGGGGCACTACTCCCAGGTTCGGGCCCCTCTCTATTGGGCGGAAGCGGCAGCCTGGGAACTGCAATGCCCTGTACCCTCTAGCACAGGCCTGAGCCCCATCTCGCCCTGGACCCACGATCTATGCAGGCGAAACCCACGCCACGCCTCCCCTCAGAAGTCCGCCACTAGGTAGCGGGGGCAAAGTTTTCTGGCCGCATGCCCTTGCTGGCGCCAACCCCTGTAATGTAGTGGGATACGTTGTGTGAAATGTAAAGTGCATGTGGTGTAGTGCATTGATAGTTAGAGGAAATGTTTGGGAGAGTATGCTGGTCTACACTCCATGTTACTGTCACACTGAAAAGGTCAGCAAAGGGGGATGGTTAGATAGCTAGTGAAACAGGAGCTCCAGCTCTCCCTATCACCAACATTCCCATTCCCCTCGGGAGTACTACCCTGTTCGGCCCGTGCTACGACCTCCTCCTACATATATACGGCCTCCTCCTACATATATATATATATATATATATATATATATATATATATATATATATATATATATATATATATATACTGTATCTATATTCATCATTCATTTATTCATTATCTAATCCAGCGTTGCCCCATGAGGAGCGTAGAGGCCTGGAGCTAGGCAAGTTGGTCCTGACATTTAAGATAAGTTACCAACCCCATTCATTTCTGAGTAACATTATATGAGCATTAAATTTCAACCACCCCGTTGATACAAACCTGCACATGCTCAGTCCGATTGTAGAGCCATAATTGAGCACTAAACCACTAAACTACCAGACGCCATTATTTGGGTATATGGTTACCACCCAGAGTAGTATATGGTTTCCTGGTGTACAGGAAATCATTTAGCTTGTCACTCAGTGTAGAGTCACCCGTAGACAGAAGGAAGAGGAAAGAATGAAGGAAAGTGAGACAAAAGAGGAAGGATGGAAAGAAGTAAGAAAGAGAGGAAAGGACATGCATCCAACAGCAGCACTAAATCCAGTGCATGGATGGTGAGAGCTCCCACCAACCACCAAATACTCGTATATATTTGCTGAAACAAGCAGAAACGTTCATCTTCATTAAGAAGTGCCACAAACTGTATAATAAGATTCCGGTATACATCACAATTCACGGTATATATAAATATATATATAAAATTGTTACGGAACAGAGAAAAATGTCCCGCAAAGTTCCAGGTTCAAAACAAAAGAGTTAGGTAAAATTACAAGTTAAAGTTTAATGCTCAAACTAACAACAAAACATTCAGGACTCATAAAGATAATGTAATGGCAAAAAACAGGTTAAATATATGGTTAACTGCAATAGCCTCTATTAACACGAAATTAGCAAGAGTAAATTTATCTAAGTCAGCCCTGATAAAATGAGAAAACCAGATAATGCTCAGTTAATGCAAGATATATTATTACAGATACAAAATATTATAAAAATGACTGACATAAAAACATTTGAATCACAAAAACCTCACTAGGCCTACGAATTAACACATTATGATATACAGTACAAGAAAAAATGCAACAACACTTATACTCAAATTACACAGCTGCTAGATGGTTGGATACTTCCTGGGCACTCACAAAGATAATAACTGTAGGCTACAGGGGAGGACAGAGATGTGAACAAAATGAGGAGTAGATCTAAGTGGCAATTAATGCAGAGACTGAGCTCATTATATAGGGGCCGGCAGAGCTTGATACAACTTGTAAGAAGGACGCGCAAATGAAGCCATAGGGTACAAAGAGTTGACAATCCTGCTCTGAACAACAGAAAGAACGACTTACTCTACTATAAGGGTAGAAGGGGGGAGTGAGGTAGAACACGCTCGTGATCAAACATGCAGCATACTGTACGTTAGAATTACACAAAGGATGATGAAATCATAGGGTATGTAACAATATATATATATATATATATATATATATATATATATATATATATATATATATATATATATATATATATATATATATATATATATATATATATATATATACTGTACACCCATCCCCTTCATGGGCAGGGATGAGGAAAGCGCAAAGGAGAATGGCAAGGCCACCTCACTCCCACCTCCCTTGACACCCTCTTGGGCCACAGTCCTGCTGGACGAGGTGGTGATAGCTTTCAAGGGTAGGGACGAAAAGGGCGAGGAAGATGTCAGCCAGACCACATTCTCACCTCACCTCTCCAGAGACCCTCTCAAGCCCGAACGCTGTCAATAGAAGGTGGAGGCGGCCCTTCGGGGTGGAGACGAGCCTGCTCCTACCATATGGCTGTAAGCAGGCTTTAGTACTGCTCCGCTTTATAGCACTCAGACTACTAACAACCAGACCTAGAAGCAGTCCGGCTACTATACTCTTTTTACTTTAATGTCGAAACGGCCATTACTCTACAGTATTTGCAGTGCTCCCTTGTAACAATAGATTAGCACTAGATCATGATGGAAATAAAAAAGACCAGCGATTTAGAGGATGTAGAATGACAGTATTGTCTTTTTCTTCAACCGAGTAACGTGAAATAAGCGGGAAAATGGCAAAAACCTGGCCCAGATTACGGCTTAAGAACTTTAGCAGCAGTCAGACTAAAAGCACTGCCCCGATCTGAGTCATAAGCCAGTTAGGATGGGTAATATTGGCTATTTTCCATCCAAACAAACCACATGGAAATGTTTGGGAAAGGCCTAAGTCCTGCAGTGGAATGTTTCAGGCTGCAAATCATGATGAATATATATATATATATATATATATATATATATATATATATATATATATATATATATATATATATATATATATATATATATATATATATATATATATATATATATAAAATCTTGCTGTAGTGAACGTCGGGTCTTTGATGGTATTAATGTTTCCAGTCCACCAACAAAAGCTGAGAGGCTCAGCACAGAAGCGGGAGGGAGATTGAAGAAAATGAATGGAGAAGTGGAGGAGGAAACAGGCATGTTAGCAAGAAGGGAGGAGAAGGAGGAGGAATATGAAGCAGAAGAAGGGTTATTCGATTGAGTGATTACGATACCTGATCGTGCTGGCATAACATCAACTATATATATATATACAGAAGAGAGAGAGAGAGGGAGAGAGAGAGAGAGATGAAGATATAAATACAGCTACAGATATAGATATTTGGACATATGCATAAATAAGTATGTGGACAGGTAGTTTGATTAACAGGTAGCAGACGGCGTCGGCATCTCCATGACACCAAAGAAAAAAAAAAAAACCTTCATCCTCCCTTTTTTATTTCTATTGATGAGTACTATGAAGTTTTGTCTTTTACCTACTAAGCGACTGCCCCTTCTTATATTTCTTAAATACTAGAAGGTAAACAGCGATAGTTTCTAGAATATTTTATAGCCTAATGGACACTCCAAAACACTGGTTCTCAAACCGGAAGCCATGACCACCATGGGGGCAACGACAGGATTTTAGGGGGGCCATGGCGGGCTAATGTAAATAGTAAATCAGAGTGTGTCTGTTGTACACTGAGTGAGGGGGCCATGTGTTTAAGCTTGTCTCCTCGCTCCCTCTCTTTCTAGCAAATACTTGCCACGTTTCAGCACTGCTGGACCAATGAATCGGCAGGAAAAATATGGCTAATTGGCAACATTTAGTTTGCAATATGAGTATGCGCCTCCCTTTCCGCCATGGCCCCAGTTGGCACCCACCGATGTAAGTTTGTGAGAAATAATCTACTGCTTTCTGTACAGTATTCTAGTGTTACTTGCGAGATATTTAAGTGATATTGTGATATTAGGACTGTGAATTTGACAATATTCTTTTCTGTCTATCTACCTGTCTTCTCATAGATATGCCTGTATTTAGATACAGATATTGTTTTATTGTCTATATATTCATTCACTCTGCCTTCCCAGCTGGTGGGCTCCCAGTCGCACCTCTGCCTCTGATATTGCTCTCACACATTCTCTTTATAACCTCATTTCTGTTCAGTTTCCTATTCATTCAGTTGTTCTTTATTATCACTTGCCACTTGAACCAAAAAGATACAATACTGATTTAAAATATATGACTAAATTCAACTAATTCACATGCACCAGATGATCTGAATTAAAATCAATGCTGAAAAAAAGAAAAATCACAAGGTTATGTTGAATTTAAATCAAATGGCTTTCACCAAATTTAGCAGCTCTGACTTGAAATTTATGACAAACAATGTAAAATTTGAATGCAGGGTAGAGTCGACTACAAATTTAAAATGGTATTAGTTTTTTGATGTTTTCTTATAATTACTGTATCTGTTTTTGGTTGATTAAGCATTTATATGTAGTGTGTTATGTTTTTGTTTGTTTGTTTGTTTGTTGTTGTTGTTGTTGTTGTTGTTGTTGTTGTTGCATTTGACACTTTCTTGCCTACTTTTTGCACCAACATTTACTGTTTACTCTCAAAATTTGTGACAGTGTGAAAATGATAGGGTAACAATTAAATGTCATTATTCAAAGTGTACTGCAGCATTTAGTGACTTCACACGATATTTCGTATTGTTTTCGTACAATGTAACCACGATTCTATATTATCTTTTCATAAGTAATGTCAACGACGGAAGGCGGCTACCACGTGTGGAGAATTCGGATGATTTAATAAAAACAAACAATAAGCCTCGGACAAGGACTGACCAAACGATGATGACCAAGGACCGGACAAAGGACATGGTTATCGGAACGTGGAATGTAAGGGGAGCGAATGATGAGGTGAAAGAGAGAGAGATTGTCCAGGTGCTTGAGGGTGCGAAAGTGGATGTATGTGGAATAACTGAAACAAAATGGGGAGGAGAAAGTGTGAGAGAATGGGAGTATGAATGGGGTATATGTGCAGGAGTAGGTGAGAATGAGAGGGCAAAGGAAGGAGTATGTATAGTTGTGAGTAAAAGATGGAAGAAGAGCATAAGACAGTATGGATCAGTTGGGTCAAGGATTGTGTGGGTAAAGTTGAAAGTTGGAATACAAATGTGGGCGATTGTGTGTGTGTATGCGCCAACGCAAGATCGTGCAAGAAGAGTGAGAGAAGAGTTCTGGACAAATGTAGAAGTGTGCATGGAAAAGTTTGGAAGGAATGAGAGAGTGTTTTTGATCGGTGATATGAATGGTA
This sequence comes from Coenobita brevimanus, assembly GCF_032717465.1. Lineage (NCBI taxonomy): Eukaryota > Metazoa > Arthropoda > Malacostraca > Decapoda > Coenobitidae > Coenobita > Coenobita brevimanus. The sequence goes on from NC_137011.1 coordinate 16,047,885, forward strand.
AAGTTGGGAATGTGAAGGTGGATGGAATAGTTGGTGAGTGGGGTGTGCCTGCTGAGATAGATGAGAATGGGAGTGCGTTAGTGGACATTTGTGCTGGGAGGGGGTTGGTGATAGCCAATACCCTCTTCAGGCATAAAATGATCCACAGGTATACATGGCGAGTGATGAGAAGGGTGGGTGGTGAACTGAATGAAAAGAAGGCAATGATTGATTATGCGTGTGTGGATGAAAGGATGCGAAGATGTGTAATGGATGCAAGAGCTTATAGAGATTGGGGGAGTGGACTTTCTGACCACTACTTGGTGGTGGCCAGAATCTGGATTCAAGTAAGATGGAGGAATAGAAGAAAGGAAAAACGAGAGGAAGGAGTAATTGCAAGGAGAGTGGAGATGTTACAAGAGGATGAGAAAAAGGCAGAGTATAAGAGAAAAGTGGAGGAACGATTGGGCAAATATGAATTGGAGCAGATGGGAGACGTGGAGGGTGTGTGTAGGATACTTACAGAAGAAGTATGTGCGGCGTGTGATGTGGTGTGTGGAAGGAAGAGAAGACGGAGGGGGGTGCAAGTAACAGCGTGGTGGACTGAAGAGGTGAGACAGGCTGTGGCACAAAAGAAGAAAGCATACAATGAATGGATGAGAAATAGGGGCGTGGAAGAAGTTGAGAAGCGGAAGAGAGAGTTATATGTAGAAAGAAAGAGAGAGGTGAAAAGATTAGTAAGAGAGAGTAAGAAGGGAGTGGATGAGGAATTTGGAAGGAATTTGAGTGTAAAATGGAGAGACTGTAAGAAAATGTTCTGGAAAGAGGTGAAAAGAGTAAGACAGGGTGGAAATGAAGTTAGCAGGGGAGTGAAAGATAAAAATGGTAGATTACTAGTGGAGAAGGGAGAAAAAGTGAGCAGATGGAGAGAACACTTTAAGGAATTGTTGAACATAGAGGATGGAAGTAATGCGAGTATAAGTGGCTGGGGAATGGCTGGGAGAAGGAGGGAGGTGAGAAGACAGGAAGAAATCAGTAGGGTAGAAGTTGTGGAAGCAATGAAGAAAGTTAAATCAGGGAAAGCCCCAGGAATTGATGGAGTGTGTGGTGAAATGCTGAAGCATGGGGGAGAGATAGTAGTAGAATGGATGTGGAAGATGTGCAGATTAGCCTGGGAGGAAGGTAGAGTCCCGGAAGATTGGAAGTCAGGTATAATTATTCCCTTATACAAAGGAAAAGGGGAAAAAGAAGTGTATGGTAAACATAGGGGCATTTGTCTTCTTTTGTATAATAGGAAAAGTGTATGGTAGGATACTTATTGACAGAGTTAGAGAAAGAACAGATAAATTAGTTGGAGAAGAACAAGGAGGCTTTAGGAAGGGAAGAGGTTGTGTAGATCAGATATTCATTCTTAGATCTTTAGTGGAAAAGTTTCTAGAGAAGGGAAAAAAGTTGTATGCGGCTTTCATGGATTTGGAGAAAGCATATGACAGGGTGGATAGACAAGGATTGTGGAAAGTGTTAAGAATATAAGGAGTAGATGGGAAGTTGTTGAATGCTGTGTAGAGTATGTACGATGGTGCGAAGGCTGCAGTGAGTGTGGATGGTGAACTTAGTGAATTTTTCTCTTTGAAAGTTGGGTTGAAACAGGGATCTGTCATGTCCCCATGGTTGTTCAATCTGTTCATGGATGGGGTAATAAAAGAGGTACAAGGTAGGGTAGTGGATGCTGGAGTGGCCCTGGTGAGAGAGGATAGTGTCTGGAAACTCCCTATACTGTTGTTTGCAGATGATATTGTGTTGTTGAGTGAAGACGAAGGGGAGCTGCAAGGCTTGGTGGATAAGTTTGGGAGAGTGTGTAAGAAACGGAATCTAAAGGTGAATGTGGGAAGAGTAAAGTGATGGTCTTTGAGAGAGGTGAAGTCAGTGAATGTACAGAGAGGTTGGATGGTGAGGAATTGGATAATGTGAGTACGTTTAAGTACTTGGGTAGTGTGATGAGTAAGGATGGAGGTTTGGAAGGTGAAGTGCTTGAAAGGGTACAGCAGGGAAGAAAGGTTGCTGGTTCTTTGAAAGCAGTGATAAGAAACTGGGAAGTGAGCATGGAAGTGAAAAAGTTACTACATGACAGTATTGTGATACCAACTCTAACGTATGGAAGTGAAGCTTGGACGTTGTTGGAAGGACACAAGTCAAGAGTGAGAGCAGTGGAAATGATTTGTTTAAGAGGAGCCTGTGGAGTCACATGGAGAGACAGACTGAAGAATGAGGATATAAAGGAGAGTTGTGGTGTGGATGTGGATGTGATAGGAAGCGTTATGAGGAATACACTGAGGAGGAGTGGCCATGTGGAGAGAATGGAGGGTGAAAGACTGACGAAGAGAGTGTATGTGAGTGAGGTGGAGGCCGAGGATGAGATGGAGGGATGGGGTGGAGAGGTATATGAGAGAGGGGGGTGTGAGTTGGGAGTAGGGCAGTGAAATGGCGGGGGACATGGTGACTTGGAGGCGATTTGTTTGTGGCCACCCCAAACGGGATTGAGGCGTCTGGCAATAGATAGATAGATAGATAATAGTTACTGTGATGCAAGACAAATTTTCCTTATATTGTGCTAGCGGTAACATTTACATTATTAACTCTAATGTTTCGCTAATGAAGCTTATTCTGACTTATTAGAAGCAAAATATAACAAACAAATGAATGGAGTATTGTTTGCAAAATAAAAACAATTGCTGAAAACCAGAGACTTCATAGCGCATGAAATTTAATTCACTTGGGTGTTGTTAAAAATAAATCATGCATGTTTGGTGAAAGCCATTTAACAATTTTTTTTTTTTCGATATAGATTTTAAGTCAGTGTGGTGAATTAATTCGCTTTGTTGCAAGTGGTCTCATAATTCTAAACCTTATTATTCATCTGTTTCTATCTGTCTGGATTTTTTTTTTTTTTTTAAGTAAGGATTTTTGATGACTGCTAGTGTTGCTAGGAAACAGAAGTACAATGATGAATACATTAATTTATATCAATCCTCGCTCATGGCATCGATAAACCTTAGTGTGTACTGTGTTTCAATGTGATGGGTAATGATATTATGAGGCATAGTAACCTGAAGCATTATCTGACGGCAGTTCACCCTCAGTATGCAGAGAATGTCTAGTTTCTTCAGGCACCGTGAACAGAGTTTGGGAAAACAGAGACTGGATGTTAGTGGTGCTTTCCAACAACAGAACACAAGTGTAGTAGAGACATCAAATGAGGTTTCCCTTGACATAGCTAGGAAGAAAAAGGCCCACACAATTGATGAAACTTTAATTAATCCGTGTGCTGTAAAGAAGCTGTAAAAATGGTTAAGCGGGTTCTTGGAGAGCCAAGTGCACATGAGATTCAGCAGATTTCCTTGTCAAAGGACACAGTGAAACGGAGAATTAGTGAAATGTCAATTGATGTCATGGTAAACGTGATACAGGGGATTAAATTGTCTCCAGCTGGTATGTTCACAGTACAGTTGGATGAGTCAACGGATGTGAGTTTTTAGTGCACAGCTATTCGTGTTAGTTAGGTATGCATTTCATGCATGACATTAAAGATAATTATCTTTTCTGTACACAGCTTGAAACTACCACAAAAGCTTTTGATGTGTTGGAAAAGTTGACTTGTTTCTTCACAGCTGATAGAATAGCCTGGGATAATTGTTGTGGAATCTGTACTGATGTGGCCCCGGCGATGTTGGGATAAAAATCGGGGCAACAGAAGCATGTCAGGGCAGTAGCTCCGAATGCGAAAGTGGTTCACTGTATGATCCATGACTTTGCACTGGCCTTAAACTCCCTCCCTCATGCCCTTTGAAAGATCCGGGAGGCAGTGGTATAATGTGTCAACTTTGTGAAAGCAGGAGATTTGAACTTTCGCCTTTTCCAGAAACTCTGTGAAGACATGGATTCCGAACATGAATCCCTCTTCTTTTACTGCAAAATTCCATGGCTATCCGAGGGCAGTGTTGTGAACTGAGTATTTGAGCCTCGGTGAGAACTTAAGCTTTTCCTGGAAATGAATAGGTTTATCTGTTAAGTCTCTTCAATCTGGCGTTGTGAGAGTCACGTCTTGCATACCTGGCCGACACTTTTGAGCAGCTAAACAGGCTGAATCTCAGACTACAAGGCAAGAAAAGAAATGAATTTCACCTCAAGAACTGGATGCGTGCATTTCTTGCTAAACTCAAGAAATAGCAAAGGAAGGTGAGTGCAGAAAATGTTGTCATGTATGAGAATCTTTCAAATGTTCTTGACGAGACTGAAGGGGATCACCTACTTGTCCCGTTAATCAAAAGTGAAATAATTCAACACTTGACATCCTTGGAATGCGAGCTCAAAAGATACTTCCCAGAATTCAAGGAGGAAAAAGAGACACTGGGGAGTAATCCTTTCTCTGACACTCTTGATACTGCTGTCATTTCCGATGATGTTCAGGAAGAATTCCTTGAACCTCAAGAATGATTCTGCTGCCAGTGACGTTAATGAAGAAAAATATCTGTGTTCTGATGGTCCGTGTATCAGTCATATCCAAAAGTTAGTGAAATTGCACTTAGGGTCCTCTTGCTATTTTCAGCAACATAATTATGTGAATCTGGTTTCTACAGTACACCCATCTACACATAAAAAGTAAAAACGAAACCGGTTGGATGTCGACCCAGATATGAGATGTGTGTTAGTGATTCAACCTCTAATCAGTCGACTGATTGAAAGCAAACAGTGTCATTCATCCCACTGATACGTAACAAAATGTGCATTCTGACTAATAGCTGTAAGCATTAATATAAATGGAGAAAACCAAAACATTTTTTTCTTTCATCATTATTTGTGAGGGGCTTGAGAGAAAGTTGAACGGGGGCCACGAGGATGATAAGATCTCAACATGTGGGGAATGAAGTGAAAAAAAAATGAGAAACACTGCTCTATAAGATTGTATAAAAGTCTGCCTTTGGAATTCTTTGATATCTCTTACTGTTTGCAAGAGATGCCCTGCACAACGGCTGTTATGGCACGACGTTGGAAAGCGGTGGATTTTTTTTTTTTTAAACATTGATTTGCTCTTTAGCACACTTCAAAGGATCCTTAACGACTTTTGCTTCTGGTGTATCTGTCTCTCTTACCGTTTATCCGTGATGTTCCGCACGAACTTCGCATTACAGAGAGACAGACAGACAGACAGAGAAGCAGACAAACAGTACGTAGCAATGTAGATAAACAGACAGATACATCTGAACTATAATATATATATATATATATATATATATATATATATATATATATATATATATATATATATATATATATATATATATATGAGAGAGAGAGAGTCATAAATACAGGCAAAACTAGAAAGCACTCACAGAGCTCATACCTCCGCCAGTGCCATTGCCATTAAAAAGGATCAGAGTCAGGATCCATGGAGATATTGTGTGGAATACATAGGATCCGGATCCGCCCCCAAATTTAATCAATTATTTCATGACCCAAGGCCCACTCTTCCACAAAACTTTATTGAAATAATTGAGAACTTTTGGAGATATTGTGCGGGATACTCAGGGTCCGAATCGTAATCCGCCCTCAAATTTAATCAATTCTTTCGTGGCTCATTGCCCACCCTTCCAGAAAATTTCGTTGAAATTCAGTAAGAACTTTTGGAGACATCGTGCGGAGAAACAAATAAACAGACAGACAAACACAGACGAATACATTACCTTCTCCATCTTTGTTGGCGGAGGTAACAATCGTACTTACTTGTGTACAAATAGTCCATCACTAATAAAGGTGAATGATAATAAGCAAACAGAAATGAAAAAGTACTCATAATAGAAGCAAATCAAGGAAGAGGGAGAAAGACGGGACAAAAGACCAAGGAGAGAAGGATTTAGGTGGCTAGAGGAGACGGCGAGGATTAGGAAAGGAGCTGAGATAACGGGGGATTGATGGGGACGGAGAGACATGGAGAGAAAGGAGGGAGAGAGCGAGAAAAGAGAGGATGGGGGTGAAGGACAGAGGAAGGAAACGAAAAGACATAATAAAGAAGAAGAGAGATGGAGAGACATGAGCGAGGAAACAAAAAAAAATAAATAAAATGAGAGAATGGGAGAAAGTGCTGTGAATGAGAAGACAGGAAGAAAAAATGTGAAGAAAATTTTAATGTGAAGAGATTATAAAAGAAGATGATTAATGTAAAGGGAAGCAGAATGTTAAAAAAATATATAATAGTAAGATAAGAGGATTGTAAAGAAAGAGAGAGAGAGAGAGAGAGAGAAAGAGAGAGAAGGATAACAAAAAATAAGAAACAAGAAAAGAAAAAGAACTCAGGAAAGCAGCAAATAGAATGTTTTAGTACAAGAAAGAAAACTGTTTGGATGAAAGGGAAGGGGAAGGGAAGACGACACAAATGAACAGAAGGAAAAAATGAGAAAACCGGTGCAAAGCAAATATAAAAAAGTAATGAAAGGTAATAAAGAAGAGCAAAGCAAACCTCAGACGAGAGAGCGAATCAGACAAAAATTATTCAGAAGTGGGGAACCATGACAGAAATGGAGGCTGCTGGAAAGGAGGCGAAAAGGAGAAAAAGAAAAGAAAAAAAAAAAGAGGAGATGAGAGGGTAGAAAGCAGGAAGAGGAACCAAAAAAAAAGAAAAAAAAAAGGTTTACAGCAGAAGGGAGAAAAGAAGGCGAAAGGAAAAAAGAAGGAAGACATATGAAGTGGACGATGAAATGCAGAATGAAGGAACGGAGAAGGACAGCTAAGAAAGTAGAGGGGAAGGAAAGCTATGAAAAAGGTAGGAGGGATAATTATGAAGATTGGAAGGACGGCTATAAAAAAGCAGGAAGGAAAGCTATGAAGCAGGTGGATAGGAGAGCTATGAGGAAGATGAGGTGAAAGAAGAAAGAAAAGAAAGAAAACAAATAAAAGAGAATGAAGGAAGAAAGAGCTAAGTTGAGGTTCATGGCAAATATACAGGTGCAGAAAATGGTGGAGAGAGAGAGAGAGAGAGAGAGAGAGAGAGAGAGAGAGAGAGAGAGAGAGAGAGAGAGAGAGAGAGAGAGAGAGAGAGAGAGAAATATCTAAAATTATGCGAAAATTAAAATTAAGAGATAAGGAAATTGCGAATAGAAATACGGAATAACACAACTGAACAAAAGGTAAATTAAAATATATCTTTCTGAGTATCTACCTGTAAGTTTGTGTGGGACTGTCTATAACTCTCTCTCTCTCTCTCTCTCTCTCTCTGTTGTCCATCGATCTGGTTGTATGTCAGCAGTCAGTCAGTTCGTCTGTCTGTCCATTTAGATGCATATCTCTACTTAAGTAAGATATTTACGAAACGCTCCTATTTCGTGCATAGCTCGAAATGCGTCCAAAAATGCATATAAATAATATATACTGGAAACGAGGCATAAGGATTCATGGACTAATAATACTACTACTACCTCTACTACTACTACTACTATACTACTACTACTATTACCCCATGTCAAGCTGCATGAGGCACAGTGAAAGTCTGCACAGGTCAGGCTGCATGAGGCACAATTTACATCGGTAAGAAAAACAATGACTCACTGGAGGTAAACTACTTTACAGAGAATCAGTCCAGCAGGGGCTACTACTACTACTACTACTGTTACTACTACTACTACTATTACTAGTAGTAGTAGTTTTTGTTGTTGTTGTGGTAGTAGTAGTAGTAGTAGTAGTAGCAGTTGTAGTAGTAGTAGCAGTAGTAGTAGTAATAATAGTAATGATGATGATAATAATAATAATAATAATAATAATAATAATAATAATAGTAATAATAAGAGCAAAGTAGATGTGCAGTTTCTTCCTGTGCGTTCAGAAAAATACATGGAAACTGCATACCCAGTCCTGTGATATGGATACCGATTTTGTTGAACTCCATGAGCTCACTTACCTCTATGATCGATCGTTTTTATTTTTCGGAGGGGGCTGACCCCGAGAATCAGTGGGTGTTTATGGTCACCAAATATCGCATTATGGTTGAGACTCCATTGTACAATATATGCCAAGACATAAAGCCACATCTGTTCTCGTTTCACTTCAGTTTGGTGAAAGAGTTGACATCCCTAATAATCATGGATTGAAAATGTATAACCTCCAAGATTCACTGAGGCAGCACACTTCCCAGCTATCGCATTAAGGATAAGAGTCAATTGTACAACATGTACCATGATACCAAAACCATGTTAGCCCTCCTTCCCCTATATTGTAACCTTCATAATGTTTTGGAGAGGGGCTCACCCCGCTAAAATAATGTTGCAAATTTTGTTTGGTAGAAGACATTATCAAGGAACCTGATGAACTGACATAAGAAGTTTCGTTGAAACCCCTGAGCTCACTTTCCCCCATTTCTGATAATATTTATTTTTGGAGAGGGGGCAACCTCCGATGATTCACTGGGGTGGGGTTGGGGGTCATGCTCCTAAAATATCGCATTTTGGATGAGAGTCCATCGTACAATATGTGCTAATATATCAAAGACATATCTGTCCTCCTTTCACTATTTCAAAGAATTTATAACTTGGCCAGTGGGGCTGGCCCCCTAAAAATCATGCTCGGAAAATTGTACATAGTTGAAGACCTTACCAGCAAACAGACGAACTCACCTACAAACTTCATTCAGATCCATGAAATAGCCTAGAGGGAGCAAAAGCACACACACACACACACACACACACACACACACACACACACACACACACACACACACACACACACACACACACACACACACACACACACACACACACACACACACACACACACACACACACACACACACACACACACACACACACAGGCTGAGTCTAGCGCAGCGGTATAGGGCGAGGTGCCGAAAATGATACCATTCTACATCACAGGATTAATAATAATAATAATAATAATAATAATAATAATAACAATAATAATAATAATAATAATAATAATAAATAACAGTAGTAGTAGTAATAGCAGTAGTAGGAGTTGTAAAAATAATAATAGCCAACGATGCTACTGATACGGTAGTTGTGTATCCATCCTTCAGTAAACAATCTCTTAATTTATAGTCATACACTACATTAATATTGGAGCGAGACTGATAATGAATATGAAAACCATACATACATTTGTCACTGTATGCATAAGTTGATGAGGGCGTTGGGGACAGTCGGTTAATATTCTCAGGCTCCTACACGCACTGTCAACTTAATATAATCGTCTGGTGTTAGATGAAATAGAATACCAGAACTGTTCTGACAATGAGTGTGAAAAGTACCTGCATTAACACTCTCAGGCTCTTATGACACTCAGATGAATAAAATCGTCTGGTAATAGCTGATAAAATACTGCACTAGAATCGTCCCCACTACGGCAGAGTTCATGGTGACAGTATCAACACGCCCAGCACCTATGAGTCGCTCTCACCCGACTTAAACCATCTGAAGTTAGCTGGAATGCACCAGAGTTGTGCTGACCACGACAGGGCTAACGACACAGCTCTAATACTTTCAGGTTCCTACGACTCTCTCTCAGTTGAGTAAAGTCGTTTGGCCTTAACTAGAATACAGTGTTAGAGTTGTCCCGACTAAGAATGAGTTGTTCCGACTAAGAGAGGGTTAATGGCAACAATACTAACACTCTCATACTTTTATAATGCACATCTGATGCTATCTGGAACAGAATGCTGAAGTCGTCTCACCTATGACAAGATTTATGTGATTCTATTAACATTTCAGCCTTTTACGACCCATTCTCAGCTGACTTAAATCATCTGGCATCGGCCGCAATAGAACACTAGACTTGCCATTTTCATATGAGGGTTGATCACAATAAAATGGAAGCTATGCTGGCTATAGATTTAACTATAATTTCCTCACGACACTGATAAATTATTATCAGTTTGTATTCACCTGGCAGAACTTGGTCACTCTAACAACTCGAATACTAACTCGCAGCTACACAAAATTTGTTGTCTTATGTTCATATTCCCAAAGTTTTCCTTCCCTTCGAGGGATTTTTCTTTCCTTTTGGTATGTTTAAAGACCTCCTTGGAAGGGGAAAAAAAAAATTCAGGTTGGTAGTCTTGTTAAGTTAATAAGACCCAGCATGGTGGTATTTGGTATGGTGGAGCATCAAAGCATGCATCTCTCGTGCTGGATAATGAACACACAACACATCTGTTGGGTTGTAGTCAACCATAAATGTCATTTTAGCAGACACCACAGAGGTGTTCACTCCTTAGGACATAATATTTATCACCTGCCTAGCGAGGCAATAATGTAATCGCCTGACCCTGTGTGTGTGTGTGTGTGTGTGTGTGTGTGTGTGTGTGTGTGTGTGTGTGTGTTTTGTGGCTGTTCCCAAAATATTCTCCAAATCAAATGGGCAGATTGTATCCAAACTTTGTGGGCAATATCCCAAAATATATGGTTTGTTTGTTAATAAATTTGGCGAAGCTGCAATGATATGTCTCCGATTGTCGGGGGGGTTTGCAGGGAAAAATATACCATCTAACTTATTCTTTTGGCTTGTCATTTTTCACCATTTTCTATCACACCCTCGACAAAGGGAATGGCTATTTAAGGGGTAATTATCAGACATTCTTCAAAGGCCAGTTATACTCAATGACCTTCATCAACATAATACCCCTGACTTCAGGCTTCTGAATCCTAATGTAATACTTAGCAGGAACAAACAGTGAAATTCTAAGATTTTTTAAGTTTTCGATTTTGGCGATGCTGCAATGATATGCCTCCGATTTCTAGATTTTTTTTTTTTTTTTGTGATATTAAGCAATCTGCTTTTGCTTTTATCTGGCAATAAATAATATTACAGAAATATCATTATCTTCAGTCTTGTCATTAGTATGTATATGAATCACATGTTCATCGCCCATCCCATATACTCGCATGGTGACACACTTGTTTTTCTAGCTGGAAGACACGAGCTGAACCGCTCGTGTGACCTTGATGGCAGATTTTCCTTTTGGGGGGAAATTACCAAGAACAAATTTTTTTTCAAAAAAATATCCTCGTGTGGCCCTGGCCTTAATGTAGAAGGCTTTGCAGTGTCAGATCATACAAGACTGGATGAATATCGGAGGAAGTGTGTGCATTAACCATGTATCAGCACGTGAGTTTTGTTTATGTCTAGCGAAGCATCTCAGCCGACATGGTTAACACATTTAAAGGGATATAGACAGCGCTTAAACATTAGTACTGCATTTAGTAAAAGTTGTGTCTCCTGATATAATGGGGCAGTACTATGTAAGGAGTCTAGTTACATCGAGGGTGGAGAAATAATTGAGTATGGAACTAAAAATGTTATAGAAAAACAACATAGCTAGGCCCCCTAATGACAGACAAGGATAACAATAGATATTATAGAATAAAAGATACAATGATACATTGTAAGTCTATCTATCTATCTATCTATTGCCAGACGCCTCAATTCCGTACGGGATGGTCACAAACAAATAGCCTCCACGTCGCCCTGTCCCCCGCCATTTCACTGCCCTGCTCCCAACTTACACCCCCCTCACTCATATACCTCTCCACTCTATCCCTCCATCTCATATTTGTCAGCCTGTCTCTCCATGTGACTCCACAAGCTCCTCTCAAATAACTCATTTCCACTGCTCTCATTCTTGACTTGTGTCCTTTCAACATTATGCAAGCTTTACTTCCATACATTAGAGTTGGTATAACAATACTGTCATGTAGTAAGTTTTTCACTTCCATGCTCACTTCCCTGTTTGTTATCACTGCTTTCAAGGAACAAGCAGCCTTTCTTCCTTGTTGTACTCTTTCAAGCACTTCACCCTCCAAACTTCCATCCTTACTCATCACACTCCCCAAGTACTTAAACGTAATCACATTTTCCATTCCCTCACCATCCATCCTCACTGTACATTCACTGCTTTCGCCTCTCTCAAAGACCATCGCTTTACCCTTCCCTACATTCACCTTTAGATTCCGTTTCTTACACACTCTCCCAAACTCATCCACCAAGCCTTGCAGCTCCCCATCATCTTCATTTAACAACACAGTATCATCTGCAAACAACAGTACAAGGAGTTTCCAAACACTACCCTCTCTCACTAGGGCCACTCCAACATCCACTGCCCTACCTTGTATCTCTTTTATTACCCCATCCATGTACAGATTGAACAACCATGGAGACATGACACATCCCTGTTTCAACCCAACCTTTAAAGAGAAAAATTCACTCATTTCACTATCCACACGCACTGCAGCCTTAGCATCACCACAGCATTCAACAACTTCCCATCTACTATATAGATTCTTAATACTTTCCACAATCCTTGTCTATCCACCCTGCCATATGCTTTCTCCAAATCCATGAAGGCTGCATACAACTTCTCTCCCTTCTCTAGAAACTTTTCCACTAAAGATCTAAGAATGAATATCTGATCTACACAACCTCTTCCCCTCCTAAAGCCTCCCTGTTCTTCTGCAACCAATTCCTCTGTTATTTCCCTAACTCTGTCAATAAGTATCCTACCATACACTTTTCCTATTATACTAGAAGAAAAAAGCCCCTATGATTACCACACACTTCTTTTTCCCCTTTTCCTTTGTAAAAGGGAATAATATTATTATACCTGCCTTCCAATCCTCCGGGACTCTACCTTCCTCCCAGGCCAATCTGCACATCTTCCACATCCATTCTATTACTATCTCTCCCCCACGCATCAGCATTTCACCAAACACACAATCAATTTCTGGGGCTTTCCCCAATTTGACTTTTTTCATTGCTTCCACAACTTCTGTCCTACTGATTTCTTCCTGTCTTCTCACCTCCCTCCTTCTCCCAGCCATTCCCCAGGCACTTATACTCGCATTACTTCCATTCTCTATGTTCAAGAATTCCTTAAAGTGTTCTCTCCATCTGCTCACTTTTTCTCCCATCTCCCCTATGGTAGGACAAATCTAAACTGGTGGCTAGGGTGGGGCACGAAGCTCTGTACAGTGTTGCCACGTTTTCCATAGAGCGATGCCCCCCTCCCCCTTTCTTTCTCTCTCCTGGGGGAGATGTGTGTCACCCTGGGGATTTTTGTTCCTTTTATGAGTGACATAAACTTATGCTTTCATTTCTTTATTTTTTTTATTATATCTAATTATATTTTAAAATATTTATTATTGTTTTACATTTGTTGCCAGATGACCTCGCTGGTGCGGTGCCATGATTTGTTTTCATTCAATCACTCTCACCCTCCTTCTTTCCCTCCCTTCCTCCATCTCTCCCTCAACACCTCGCCTGGCCTCCCTTCCCCCCCGTTCTCTCTCTCTCTCTCTCTCTCTCTCTCTCTCTCTCTCTCTCTCTCTCTCTCTCTCTCTCTCTCTCTCATCTATGGTGTTTTAGGATACATTTCGGTTATTTTCTTTTACATTATATTGTACATATTGTAAAATTGACTTTATTTCCACACCACCCAGGATGTAAGGACACAAAGGAAAGTGACACAAGGAAGCTCTGGCCGGGTTAGTCTGGGTCTGTGTGAGTGTTGCCGCTCACGAGGGTTTAATGTATTATTTTTTCTTTCACTAAGAAACTGGCATATTTTTACTTATATTCCTGCACATTATCTTATAATCATAATTGTGACATTATTACCCACCCCAGAAATACGGTAACAGCCAATAAAAGTGACTATTTTTTTTTTTTAGCCACACTGTAAAATATTTATGCCACGTTTCTGTATTGCCGTATAAATATTTCATGCATAATAAGTTTACTGTTCTTTCATATATTATAATACACATGTTAACAGTGTATTCATATGTGTTTATCTTATCTGTGATGACTTTTACATATATAACAGCCGTTTCACATCACGGGTTTGGGAAACATAGCAACACTGTACAGAGGGTCACGCCACACCATAGCCGCCAGTTTAGACTTGTACCACCATAGTAATCTACCGCTTTTGTTTTTCACTCCCTAACTAACTTCACTGCCATCCTGTCTTACTCTCTTTACCTCTTTCCAGAACATTTTCTTACAGTCCCTCCACTTTACACTCAAATTCCTTCCAAATTCCTCATCCACTCTCTTCTTACTCTCTCGTACTAATCTTCTCACCTCTCTCTTCCTTTCTGCATAATAACTCTCTCTTCCGCCTCTCAACTTCTTCCACGCCCCTATTTCTCATCCATTCATTACATGCTTTCTTCCTTTGTGCCACAGCCTGTCTTACCTCTTCATTCCACTATGATGTTCCTTGCATCCCCTTTCGTCTTCTCTTCACCCCACACACCACCACACATGCTGCACATATTTCTTCTGTGAATATCTTGCACACACCTTCCATGTCCCCCATCTGCTCCAATTCATAATTACCCAATCGTTCCTCCACTTCTCTCTTATACTCTGCCTTTTTCTCATCCTCTTGTAACCTTTCCACTCTCCTTGCAACTACTCCTTCCTCCCGTCCTTTCCTTCTTCTATTTCTCCATCTTACTTGGATCTTGATTCTGGCCACCACTAAGTAGTGGTCAGAAAGTCTACTCCCCCAACCTCTATAAGCTCTTGCATCTATTACACATTTTCGCATCCTTTCATCCACACACACATAATCGATCATTGCTTTCCTTTCATTCAGTTCACCACTCACCCTTCTCATCACTCCCATGTATACCTGTGGATCATTTTGTGCCTGAAGAGGGTAATGGCTATCATCAACCCCCTCCCGGCACAATGTAAGTAATTGATTCAAATTAGAGATGGAAATATAATATTTTCAATACAATTACATCACTACGGTAAAATTTAATAATATATGGGTTTAAAGCTAACAGGGAAAAGTTTGGTATTAATAATTACTATTTGTAGAACGTATAATGAAAATAAGTTATATATATATATATATATATATATATATATATATATATATATATATATATATATATATATATATATATATATAATGAACTGAATGGATTCGTAGTATACTTAACACTATTGAAAGTACATCATCACATCATGAGTAAAGTCCTTCCTACAAAAACATTATTATAGAAATATTGTCCAGTTTAGCTGCACATGTGATTGTGTTGATATTACAGATGGTTACGCAAGCACTGCAATGGTAATGTTTCATAACCACTGAATGATGCTAATTTGGTGTTTCCACGTTGTCAGACAAATTTACACTGCACAATATAGGCTCTTTCCTTATCATTATGTCACTTAATTTTCATTTAACATCATGTAACTTAGTTTCCTCCACCTGATACCATTCTTCTCCTCTTTAGTACTAGGTTGCAAGTTCTTTTCGTTTCACCTACTCACATGAAATGACACTACAGTAGGCACGACCAGCTTCAACGTCCTTGATTGCAGTAATATTCTTATTCTTGTGGCCATTCTGATTTCTTGCAGTCTTTTTTCCATTCTTCTAACACAGCAATTGACTGCACAGATAATTATGAGAAATCCGACAAAAGAAACTACCACGGGGGTCATACAAAAAACGGATGCACCCAGGAACGACTGAAGGTAAATGAAAACTGATGCAAGAGAAAATCACTCTGATTGAGGAAGTTCAACATACGTAATTTTTCGGATGTGATGGATAGATTGTCAGAAGGGAAGTGGAAGGTCATACTGATAGGTTGAAAAATGTTATATTTGTGTGAGCGAAATGCATAGTGATGACGTGTTGAATAGGCAACCACAGATTCTGACTTAACGGCACAGTAATCAGGAACTTTGTACAAACCACTTGCAAGTACCGAACGAACAGGAGCTCCAGGACATATGATACCGACGGAGACTGGGGTACTGAAAAAAGAAGTATTGGGCATGATCAGGACGAGCATGGTGCACTGTGAGTTTGGGGACAGGAACGATGGAGCAGACCGATTGTACAGAAAAACTATGAACCAAAGCAGATTCGGAGGAAGCAGTGCTGCTATAGAAGATGGCCAAAAGATAGGTAGCACAAAAGGCAAAACTTAAGTACAAGAGAAATACACTTGCTGATATCGCTCGAGGATGTAAAAGCAATTGAGACATGATCGTGAGATAGGAGGGAATATTCAGAGGAAAGAGGCCTACAACAAGGAATTACTGAATGAGAAAGGGAAAGGGATGATGTGGAAGAGATCGAACGTGAAAGAAGAAAGGAGAGGGATGTGAAAAACAATGGCTTTATTGAGGAAGTTAGCTTCAAGTACTGGGTAGTAGAACTCTAAAGAGGGGAGTGGAACCACTGGAAATAAGTCAGAAGTAAAGTGAGCCCATTCCAATCCAGAACGAAGATCAGAGATAGATACTAGGACTAAAGTGACACTACCACCGACACTATCAATTAGAAAACGAACGAAATTTGTGGTCTGGGAGAGAGGAGAGTCCAGAGAAAGTTGTGGGTTGTTCAGGTGCAGTTTGACATACAGCAACTCAGGTACAATATTAACCTTTGGCAATTGTTTTTGTACAATGTCCGAGAAGGGATTTGGTGTTTCTGTTACATCATTTAGCTGTGCCGTGACCTTCTGTAACATAGAGTGTTGAACCTGGAGAACCTGTTCTGAGATCAAGGGTATCTGCCAACTCAGCAAGGTTTGAATTGAATTCAGAGAGGTCACGAGTAGTCGCTACACTACAAAGGCCAATGTGAGTAGTTGAAATGAAAAGAAATTGTAACCTAATACTGAAGAGGAGAAGAATTATATCAGGTGGAGGAAACTAAGGGACGTGATGATAACCGAAAGTTAAGTGACATAATAAAGAACCTATTTTATGCAGTATTAATTTGTCTGAGAACGTGGAAACACCTAATTAACAGTGAATAATATGGGTTATTTCCTTACTTTAGGTCACTTAATTTTCATTTATCATGTCACTTAGCTTCCTCCACTACTGCCACCACACTTTACCTGCTTTACTGCAACACAGGTCAATCCAAAGTCCGATGTAAATTAACTGGTATTTATTTTGACTAGCTGAACACAGATCCTGCCCATGTTAGTCCTTGGTAGAAACTGAACTTTAACCGAGGGAGAAACCGGGCCACTCCTCTTTCTAGACCTAAATCAGCATATTTTGCAAGAGACTCCTGCTAAACACTACAAAATCGGACATGTAGGCCAGGAACACATAATTCCACACTTTCATACGATTAGGTATGCACTAATATATATTTCTATCAGTCTAGTTTGTAAGAAATTATTAAATCATTGTAACAAATGTATCTATAAAATTGTGCGGTAGCGTCCTTTTATCATTAAAATATACAATGGACAATGAATCACAACAGAAGACAGGAATTGCGAAGGATTTTTGAAGAGATGGGTCAAATATTTCCTTCAAGTTACAATAATTTCCGCTGCTCGAAGGAAAAGTCTCTCCCTTCGAGCAGCTCACGAGACAATAGCTTTTAAAGAATACCAGTTCAACCGAAGACTTCCTTCCCATGCCTCTACAAGGGAAGGAAATTCTTAGGAATACGGCAGTTAGTTGACAGGAAGGAGTGAGTTTCCTTTGCTAATAATTAAAACTGTCCTGCAGTCTGACTAGCCTACACTGTCTTCGTCAATGTGTAAGATATAAAAAGAGTCTAGGATCTTTGTCAGCTTAGAGTAAACGTGCAACGGTTATTCTGAGTGTGAAATATACAATTCAATTTAGTGAATAGATTTTCATCTAGAACAGATTTGTTCCGACTCATCCATAAAAGGAAAGAAGGAAGGAATGAAAAACGCTAGTGATGATTACTAAAATATGCTTTACTAAATGTGAATGCAAGTTTGGTATCACATAACTTTTTTTGCAATGCTTTCTCGTTGTCTGGTAGCTCTTTTTGCTTCTTCCTGAAGCCTAGCAATGATTTCCACCATAGGCGGCCATGTCCTCGGTTCTTGTGGTGTCATCTATTATATAGCTGTTTTACTTCGGATTCCGGAATTTCGGCTCTCCAGAGCCTTCTTCTGCGAAGGAAGACTTTACCAGGGTTGTAGTCCTGGTAGGAATGGTTAGCAGTGGTCGGTAAGGAACCTTACATCCTGACTTGCCACCTAGGTACATAAGGTTCTTCACCGAACAATGCTAACCATTCCTACCAGGATTATAACCCTGGTAAGGCCTTCCCTTCGCTGAAGAAGGCTCTGGGGAGCCGAAATTGCAGAATCCGAAGTAAAACAATTGCATCATAGATGACATCACATGAACTGGGGACATGGCCGCCTACAGTGAAATCACTGCTAGGCTTCGGGAAGAAGCAAAATGAGCCATCAGACAACGAGAAAGCATTGCAAAAAAGTTATTTAATGCCAAACTTGCAATCACGTTTGGTAAAATATCTTTGATAAAATTTGCTGCCTTTATATACCTTTTATTACCAAAGCTGGATTCACCTTAGGAAGGAAGGAAGGAAGAAAAGAGGTAAGACTGGCAAGGAGGGAGACAGGAAAGAATAAACATGGGCAATGCTTTGTTGTTGCAACCCTCCATCTGACCAAACACATAGCCCTCACCTCCCTGCACATCTAACCAAGTGCATAACGCCCCTCCCCCTCCCCCTCTTGTTTAACACAGTAACATTAGCACTTAAAAATTTCAGTAATTTATTCATGGTAATAATGAAGTTATGAGCAGATCTGATGAAATTATGACTGGCGCTTTTTTCATTTAGGCAGCCATTTCTAATGATTACACAATAGGTAGCCATGAATCTTCGTACATAATTTGATATTTATATAATCATTTATCATGTACAATATCTGCCTTCTATATGTAATAACTGCAAAGTTTTAATAGAAATATGCATTAAAATAATCAGTGTTATGCATTTTTGCAATTTCTTAACATTATAATCTCATGGCATTTTAATTTCCAAAAGGCACCAAGAGGCGTATGCATATTACTGGAGAGTTTGAAGTCTGTAACTGTATTAATTTCTGAGTCCTAATCAGGAAACGAAAAATCTATTTTTTTTTAATACTTTTTCATTATTAAGGAAAAAATATTAAGACACAGTAGTCTACCTATCAAAAGGCACTAGTTCACTATAAGATATAACTACGTGAAATTTCATGATCCTAGAGTGAATAGCCTACTTTTTGAGTTTTGGCCCGGAAATGAAATCTCTACACCCAGCTGCATATTCCCGATGCCTATTGCTATTCGGCACTCCAAGAAATAGAGCCAGTCAGCGCACACAGTGGGGGGGGGGGGTCTAGTCAGCTATCCATGCACGAGTAAAGAAAACCAATTTAACGGGTAATGTGTTCCTTTTGTGGGCAGATATAGTAGGTTAGGTTAGGTTAGTGATTAGTCACTAACCTAACCTAACCTAACCTAACCTAACATACTATATCTGTTGTCACTGGCGTAGTTACCCCAGTAGCGAATGGGTGAAGTAGAAGATGAAAAGATAATGTAGGGAGAGATAGGCGAGCCATTAAGAACGATAAATAACTTTTCTTATCAATTTTGCTGCCTATAAAGGGTATAACCCTAGACCTCACTGTTTACTTAGCCGTCAACTTTTGCCTTCTCGACAGATAACGCCGGGTTGTTTTTCCCAGAAATTATGCAGAATCCCTTTTGTCCTTGACCATAAGTGGGCGTGACTTATAATGTGGGAGGAACAAAATGAGAGTATTTGCGAAAAGACGTCTAACAACGTTTGCTTGGCGGCTCGCTAATGGATATGTGTGAGTTATGTAAGTCTCCCATTTGTAGCAGGTGCCTTCATTGTTTGTGAATGGCTGGAGATTATATTTAAGACAGCCCAGTGACTAGTTAGCTGGAAGAGGCAGAGTAAGGCTACTTTATAAGCTTGGGAACTAGCAGGAGCGACACTACTTTTCAGTCACTCTTTAGTCACTTCCTGTCACGTTACACTTTTGTCACATTTCGTTACACTTTTCCTCATATTTTCACACATTACTCAATACATTACTTTGATTACAAAACACACTGTTTGCACACCATTTCCCTGTTTTGGTTCACTTCTCTGATTACACTGGTGTGTGGTTTATATCTGGATTTTATCATCAACGAGTTCTCCTGGTTCCTCGAGTTCTGTGATTAAGTAGCTTCCACTGATTGTAATTTGGTTAGGTAAGAAATAACTCGTTTTATATCTGTATTCTAAGGCCTATGTGAATTCCCTCTTGTAAAACGAATCTTGGTTTCTTCTTTGGTGTGTGTATGTTATAGTGTAAAGTTAAGTTAGTTTTCTTGTGAGCTTTACCTTACCCCTTTTGGTGATTAATTAAGGGTTAAGAGTGCACCGTAATATATAGCCCCATAACACTGTCCACAAAAGGAGCAAGTTACCCGTCAAATTCGTTTTCTTTAATGTTTGGGGATAGCTGACTTGACCTTCCCCCACCCCCCAACGACCCCGCACTTACTGCGTGCGCTGATTGGTTCTAATTTCTCCGAGTGCCGAACAGCAATAGACATCGGGAATATGTTGTCCAGCCAGCCGCCCTGCCGCCCAGTTCCACAAACGGACACCAACTGATCCTCATTCATAACAATTCCCTCCTCTGACCTTGTCAGGCTGAGAGTAAAAATCAGAAGGAAAAAAGGCAGATTGTCAAGAAGAAAAGACAAAGTAGGGTTAAAGGAGGAATGTATGAGGAAAACAAGGGAACGAAGAGAAGGAAAGAATAAAGAAAAAGGGAAATGAAAGATAGGAAGGAAATAGGGAAGGTAGGAAGGAGAGAGGTAAGAGGAACGAATGATAGAAGAAAAGTATTATAGTGTTTCTTATTGTGTACTTCCCTAGTTCATTTCCACTCATAAATTACTCTCTTGGGACATCACAGTATTCGGTCACCTTGCTTCCACCCTCCCTCTTACCATTCTCCTACTTCCTGTCCTTCATTTCTACCTTACTTCCTCCTCCCTTCTCTTCTACCATCTGTCCTTCCTTTCTTTCTACCTTCCTTCGTTTTTTCCTCCCATCCCATCTTCCTTCCTTCCTTTTCATTTATAATGAGCGCGCGCGCACACACACACACACACACACACACACACACACACACACACACACACACACACACACACACACACACACACACACACACACACACAATCACCATTACACACAATGCCACGGAAAAGATTAGGAGTGATAAAATCGTGATAAGAACGTGGAAGGAATCGATACCATTCTAGGCCGAGATGAGAGAGAGAGAGAGAGAGAGAGAGAGAGAGAGAGAGAGAGAGAGAGAGAGAGAGAGAGAGAGAGAGAGTTTTGTGTTTATTTGTGTGTGTATGAGTGTAGTTGTTAGGGTTTCCTTGTTCTCTTGTTTGTTTGTGCAAAGAAAAAAAAATCAGAGTAGATAACAAAATAGAGCAAAACGCAGGACTAAACAACCTGTGTAAAATTAGAACAAAATTTCTGACGGTGTTAGATGCGACATAGTCCGTCTGATGCAAACAAAAATATTGAAATTGTACGCATTCCATGTATTTTCGCATTTTCTTACAAATTTTTATCTATTCGATTCTTAGCCACGATTCTCCTTCCATCCATTACTTTCATCTTCTTAACATACGCCATTTGTCCTAATCCTTCCCATTCAGTCAGTCTTCTTCTATTCTTCCCCTGTGTCTTCCATTCTCCTCTCATACATCCTAAATTCATTCCCATTCCAGCTCTGGTATTCTATAATTAGCTCTATCTCTCCTCTCTTGTTTGCTCTCATCTGAGGTTTTATCCATATTCCTGTTTTTCTTTTAGTTTTCTTCCTTGTTTCCAAATCCTGTGTGCATTAATGGATAAAATATTGAATCCTCTTAACTCCTCCCAGATACCGTCCTTCCCACCCATCTCAATCCTCCTTGGTTGTTGAATAATAAACGATCCAATACAGAGGATCCTCCATACCTCTTTCTTCTCCCACTCTAAAGAAATGACTCTGTCTGTCTGTCTGTCTGTCTCACACACACACACACACACAAACATATATATATATATATATATATATATATATATATATATATATATATATATATATATATATACCAAGGCTGCTTCCCCCAAGGAAAGGGAGGTAGCCGAGACAGGACGACACACTCCCCATTTACTCATCCATTCAAACACATTCATTTGCATCTTAGCCCCAAAGGGGAGAACGGACAGATCCTCACCGCACCACACTGCACAAGGGTCAACTGCGCAATGCAATCAGTGACATCCGCAGCAGGGCTCGACAGCAGAACTGGTTTACCCCTGCCACATCATAACAGACCCATCCCCTTACCCGCTCCTGACCTGACTAGCTGATCAGACCAAATGCAGGAGAATATCCCCTCAGGGCTGCGTCATCACTTATTCATTCACAATTTCTCTCCATTTATTTCTGTCACGCACAGCCACTCTTCCTTGCTCAACAGACATCCCTCTCGCATCCAATACTCTCTTCACACTGTCCATCCATCCTATTCGTGGTCTTCCTCTCAGCCTTACACCTCTCACATCAGATCTAGTTATCTTTTTCACCAATAGCTCATTATCCATTCTCTCCATATGCCCAAACCATCGCAACACCTTCTGCTCAACTCTACCAGCCATCTTCCAAACAACTCCAGTTCTCCTTCGCACTTCATCATTTCGCGCCCGATCCATATGCGTCACTCCACACATACTCCTCAGACACCTCATCTCCATTACATTCAAACTTTTCCTCTTTGCTACACCGATATTCCATGTTTCAGCCTTATATAATGCAGTCGGTACCACAACACCCTCATACAGCCTTCTCTTTACATCCATTCTAAGCGAACGACATTTAAACCCTTTTTTCATTCCTCCCAGCACCTTTCCTACTTCATTTATTCTAAACTTCACTTCTGCATCTATTCTTCCATCCACAGCAACATGTGACCCTAGATATTTAAAACAATCTACCTCCTCAAGCAACTCACCATTCAAAACTATATTCATCCCCCTACCATCTATGAACCTTGTACACTTCATCACTTTACTCTTATTCTCATTTACTTTCAATTTCCTCCTTTCACACACCCTTCCAAACTCCTCTACCAACTGTCTCAATCTCTCCTCTGAATCAGTCACCAGTGCAGTATCATCTGACAACAGCAGCTGCTTCAGATTCCACTCTCCACCATCAACATTCACCAGACTCAGACCTCCACCTAAAACTCTTGCATTCACCTCCCTTACAACACCATCCATGTAAATATTAAACAACCAAGGCGACATCACACATCCCTGTTGCAGCCCCACTCTCACGGGAAACCAATCACTCACAGCATTTCCCACTCTTACACACGCTCTACTATTTACATAAAAACTTTTCACCCCTTTTAGTAACCTACCATCAAGTCCATACAATCTTAAAACAGTCCACAAAGCCTCCCTATCAATTCTATCATACGCTTTCTCTAAATCCATTAATGCCCAAAACACATCCTTGAGTTTCGCTAAATACTTTTCACACACTTGTCTCACAGCAAACACCTGATCAACGCATCCCCTCGCTCTCCTAAAGCCACACTGCTCATCACCAATCACTCCCTCTGTACCCTCTCTAACTCTCATAATTAACACTCTACCATACACCTTACCTACAACACTCAACAGACTTATACCCCTAAAGCTACTACATTCATACTTATCACCCTTGCCTTTATACAACGGAACCACACAAGCACTTGCCCAGTCAATTGGCACCATACCTTTCTCAAAGCACACATTCAACAATCTTACTAACCAGTCAACAACAGTCACTCCACCACCCTTCAGGCATTCCACAGCACACCCATCCATACCTGCAGCTTTCCCTGTTTTCATCTCCTTTACTGCCTTCTGCACTTCCTCCTTCGTGATCAAAGAATCATTTAACTCTCCCAACACATTTATTCCTTGCACCCTTCCATCCGGCACAATCTCAGCCACCCTTTCCTCCTCTACATTTAACAATCTTTCAAAATACTCTGCCTATCTCTTCCTTACTGCATCCATTTCAGTTAACATCCTTCCATCCTCTGCTTTTACTCGTTCTTCCTTCCCAGACTCTCCCTTTCGCACCCTTTTCACCTCCTTCTAAAACATTTTCTTATTCTGTTGAAAATTCTCTGTCAGCCACCTACACCACCTCTCATCTGCTGCCACTTTAGCATCACGCACAGCCCTTCTCGCTCTATTCCTCTTTTCCTTATACCTTTCATGTGACATCTCGTCCTTCCTCTGCAGCCACACTTCATATGCACGTCTCTTCTCAGCCACAGCCATACTTACTTCCTTGCACTGCCATTCACTTCCTTTTCTTACACCACCACCCACACGTCTCACACCACACACCTCTTCTGCATGCCCCACCACAGCACTCTTAAACAACTGCCATTCCTCCTCCACGCTGCCGTTTTCCCGATCTTTCACTGCGTTCCACTCATCTTTCAATTTCTCCTGATACTCTATCTTTTTCTCTCTTTTATCCAACTCACTCACTTTCAAAACCTCCCTGCCACACCTAACCCTCCTAGCTCTCACCCATCTCTTACCTACTCTTAACTTTCCCTCCACCAGGTAGTGGTCAGACATACCTCCACCCTCCCCTCTCAGAACTCTCACATCCAACAATCTTCCTATTACATTCCTAGACACAACCACATAGTCCATCAAAGCTCTATCAACAACCCTTCCACCCTCCTGTCTCACCCATGTATACTTATAAATATCTTTCTCCTCAAACAGCGTATTCCCAATCACCATCTCTCGCTCAACACACATTTCTATCATTTGTTCCTCATTTTCATTTCTTCCAGGCACACCATCCATACCAACTACACCTTCAACTGCTACATTTTCCACTCTAGCATTCAGATCTCCCATCATTACCACATTCACATTCGCTCCAAAACTCTGCAGACACTCATCAACATCATTCCAGAAAGACTCCCTCTCTTGTTCATCCCTTTCACTACCAGGCCCATATGCACTCACAAACACCCACAACTCACATTCAAATTTCGCTTTCACCCACATCAGTCTCGATGACACCTCCTTCCATTCAATCACACATTGCTGTACTTCCGGACTCACTAACAAGGCCACACCTTCTCTTGCCCTTCCTCTATCAACACCTGACAATCTTCCATTCACACATCCAAACATAGATTCCCCCTTCCCTTTCATCTTCGTTTCACTCAAAGGTAACACATCCAACTTTCTTCTCACAAACATTCTTCCAATGTCCTCCCTTTTAGCCTCAACCGTACTACATCCAAGCACATTCATAGACCCAATCTTCAGGGTACGGGGATAACTCCATCCCCCATCCCTTTCTTTGGCCTGTCTCTTTTTAGGAAGTAAAAAACAGAGGAGGGGGTCCCTAGTCCCCTCACCCCGCCCCTTTTAGTCGCCTTTTACGACACGCAGGGAATATGGTGGCAGTATTCTTCCTAACACAACCTGGCCGCAGAGTAGTAGTACCACCCCATAGTGCGGCCAGGTTGTGTCCCCCCCGCCTCTGTGGTACAGTGGTAGTGTGGTAGAATGGCATTTCATACACGGGTGAACCAGGGTTCGCGCCCCGCTAGGGTAATAAACTTTGGGAGTGTTCACCCGGCCACGTACTGCATTGGCGGACACAAGGGATGCTGTTTTTTTTTTTTTTTTAATAACAGAACAGAGGAAGGAAAAACAAATGAATAAAAAAAAACAAATCCATGCACCAGATTACTGGTGTTTGCTGTTCATAAAATATCTGTAACAGTTAGACTTGAACAGCAGTAGGTTGAAGTCTGGAGGGAAACAACTCTGGGGAAGCGAGTTCCAGAGAGATGCAGTTTGGGGAATGAAAGAATTCTGATAGGCAGAAGTTCTGCAGTATGGCTGAGTGACATTCTAGTCATGAGCGCTGCCAGTTGCCCATGTAGCACGAGGGAAGGCATGGAAAGGTGGCACCATGGACGCAACTTCGTCTGAGCATTTGCTGTCGAAATATCTGTAAAATAATGCAAGGGATGCAACATTCCTTTTTACTTGTAGGGGAGGTAGTTTATTAATAATAGCAGGGTTAATAATAATTCTAACAGCTTTGTTCTGAATTTTGTCTACTTGTTTTAATGCAACCTCTCCACATCCACTCCACAATGGTGAGCAGTATTCAAGCTGAGAGCGCACGTGACTCTTAAAAATTATAACTAACTGCTCGTCAGTGAAGAGGTTAGGGACTCTGTACAATAATCCAAATTTCTTTGAGGCGGTTTTAGCAAGTGATCTGACGTGAAAGGTCCAGCTGAGGGCATTGTTAAGCGAGACGCCGAGAATTTCAATACTTTTGGAAATGGGAATATTTGTAGCATTGAAGGTAATATACGATTCTGGCATTGCCTGCCTGTTAGTAAATTGTATATATTTAGTTTTACTAGCATTAAATGAGACAAGGTTGTTTTGTTCCCATTCACTAATCGTGGATAAGTCTTGATTTAAAGAGATGGCTACTGAGGTGAGAGTTAGAGATATCGGACTTTGTAAATGGATGTCTGAGTGTGAATGAACTATGAAGTGTTGAGTCATCTGCATATGAATGGATGGGATTGTGGGTGACAGATAAGAGATCATTAATATGAACGAGGAACAGGGTTGGTGCCAGAACTGATCCCTGCGGAACACCAGTGTTAACTGAATGGAAAGTGGAATATACATCATCTACTTTTACTCTTATTTTTCTATTGCTGAGATATGAAGAAATCAAAGGAACAAAAGAGTTTAGTCCATAGCAAGGGAGTTTGGACAACAGGGAATGGTGCCACACTCTGTCGAAAGCTTTAGAAATATCCAGGGCTACTGCTTGAGTTTCGCCATGTAGGTCAACTGATTGATGGATGGTATGAGTTAGGAGATTGAGTATGTCAATGGTGGATCTTTCTTGGCTAAAACCATATTGTCTATCACTAATTAAGTTGTTAGATTCAAGATGTTTAACTATGTGCTTATTAATTACAGTTTCAAAAACCTTACCAAGAGAAGATGTGACAGCTATTGATCTGTAATCAGAGGGGTCAGAGGAACTTCCTTTCTTTGGAATTGGGTGGATATATGCTTCTTTCCACGAATTAGGGAATGAAGAAGTACGTATGCATAGTCTGAATAATTCTGCAAAAACAGAGGCAAGTTCTGGGGAACACTCTTTCAAAACAATTGGAGGGATTCCATCTGGGCCTGGAGCTTTATTGGTAGGTAAATTGTCTGGGATGGATTTCACGTACCTTGTCTGTATCTTAAGTGGAACAATGTCGAGAGAGGCAAGTTCTAGTGCTGGGACATTCTGGCTGGCTTCCAGTGTTGCTTACTGTAAAGTATGCTTGCACCCAGTCGGTTTGCACGGGACGATTACCCTTGGTTCATAGACTACACACACATCCAAAGCCACTAGAACACTACAGTTACACTTACAAGCACTTCTCACCCTACATACAATCTCTACTAGACAGCCTGAGCCACTTGATAGAGATGCATTGGCTGTGACGTCCCGACTTCGGTCAGGATAGGCCGGTCCTGCAGTGGATACTCAAACGGCTGATGATGATGATGATGATGATGATAGATATATAAATATATATATATATATATATATATATATATATATATATATATATATATATATATATATATATATATATATATATATATATATATATATATATATAAGTGTGTGTGTGTGTGTGTGTGTGTGTGTGTGTGTTGTGTCACATGTGAAACTATCCAGTTCATGAATTGAACAACATCTTTTGTGATTAAATGTTTCCTAGATGCATGGGTAACTGAGCACGTAATTTGTGATGTGGTGATAGTAAGTGACAGGGTGACATCATATGATCAAAAAAACAAACAACAGTTGCTGATTGTTACTCAGAATATTCGACTGTATCAGTCCACCCTATTAAAGTTAAACATCTAACGTTGCAATGGAATAAACTGCATTTAATTAACCGACATGACATGACTGGAGGTGCCACAGCCCTGCCTTCAGTTGTCACACTACCCAGGTTCCCAATCGTGTTACGTGTCTGCGCGTGGCAATTAGTGTTTAAGGTCAGATGGAATTGACTGAGGGCAATGCAGTGTGGAGTGGTGAATACACAACCCTGCATCAGTTGTTTTGACTAACAAATAACGCTTATTTCAAGATAATTAGAGGTAGCTGATTCCGGAATTGACTTCGGTTTTTACCTAGCAGGGCACTTTTAGCCAAATAATAAGATGTTATAATTTATCGGGAAAACACGATTTATCTACATGATTCTCGCATTTACCCATTATTTTATGTATTTCTATTAACTGTTTACGTTATTTCTAAATTACTTTTATGTGTAAGTATGAATATACTGAAGGTGCGGCCTTGTTAGTGAGTCCGGAAGTACAGCAGTGTGTGATTGAATGGAAGGAGGTGTCGTCGAGACTGACGTGGGTGAAAGCGAAATTTGAATGTGAGTTGTGGGCGTTTGTCAGTGCATATGGGTCTGGAAGTGAAAGGGATGAAGAAGAGAGGGAGTCTTTCTGGAATGATGGTGATGAGTGTCTGCAGAGTTTTGGAGCGAATGTGAATGTGGTAATGATGGGAGATCTGAATGCTAAAATGGGAAATGTAGCAGTTGAGGGTGTAGTTGGTATGCATGGTGTGCCTGGAAGAAATTAAAATGGGGAACGAATGATAGGGATGTGCGTTGAGCGAGAGATGGTGATTGGAAATACCCTGTTTGAGAAGAAAGATATTTATAAGTATACATGGGTGAGAAAGAAGGGTGGAAGAGTTGTTGATTGAGCATTCATGGACTATGTGGTTGTGTCCAGGAATGTAATAGGAAGATTGTTGGATGTTAGAGTTCTGAGAGGGGAGGGTGGAGGCATATCTGTCAGACCGCTACCTGGTGGAGGGAAGGTTAAGAGTAGGTAAGAGATGAGTGAGAGCTAGGAAGATTAGGTGTGGCAGGGAGATTTTGAAAGTGAGTGAGTTGGATAAAGGAGAAAAAATGACAGAGTATCAGGTGAAATTGAAAGATGAGTGGAACACAGTGAAAGGTCA
The DNA here is from genome assembly GCF_032717465.1 of Coenobita brevimanus. Taxonomy (NCBI): domain Eukaryota; kingdom Metazoa; phylum Arthropoda; class Malacostraca; order Decapoda; family Coenobitidae; genus Coenobita; species Coenobita brevimanus. The sequence continues at coordinate 16,076,939 of NC_137011.1, forward strand.
GGAAAATGACAATGTGGAGGAGGAATGGCAGTTGTTTAAGAGTGCTGTGGTGGGGCGTGTGGAAGAGGTGTGTGGTGTGAGAGTGTGGGTGGTGGTGTAAGAAAAGGAAGTGAATGGTGGTGCACGGAAGTAAGGCTGAGAAGAGACGTGCATATGAAGTGGGGCTGCAGAGGAAGGATGAGGTGTCATATGAGAGGTATAAGGAAAAGAGGAATAAGGCGAGAAGGGCTGTGTGCGATGCTAAAGTGGCAGCAGATGAGAGGTGGAGTAGGCGGCTGACTGAGAATTTTCAACAGAATAAGAAAATGTTCTGGAAGGAGGTGAAAAGGGTGCGAAAGGGAAAGTCTGGGAAGGAAGAGCGAGTAAAATCAGAGGATGGAAGGATGTTAATTGTGATGGATGCAGTAAGGAAGAGATAGGCAGAGTATTTTGAAAGATTGTTAAATGTAGAGGAGGGAAGGGTGGCTGAGATTGAGGGGGATGGAAGGGCGCAAGGAATAAATGTGTTGGGAGAGTTGAATGATTCATTAATCACGAAGGAGGAAGTGCAGGAGGCAGTAAAGGAGATGAAAAAAGGGAAAGCTGCAGGTATGGATGGGTGTGCTGTGGAATGCCTGAAGGGTGGTGGAGTGACTATTGTTGACTGGTTAGTAAGATTGTTGAATGTGTGCTTTGTGAAAGGTACAGTATGGTGCCAGTTGACTGAGCAAGAGCTTGTGTGGTCCCGTTGTATAAAGGCAAGGGTGATAAGTATGAATATACTAGCTTTAGGGGTATAAGTCTGTTGAGTGTTGTAGGTAAGGTGTATGGCAGAGTGTTAATTAAGAAAGTTAGAGAGGGTACAGAGGGAGTGATTGGTGATGAGCAGTGTGGCTTTAGGAGAGGGAGGGGATGCATAGATCAGGTGTTTGCTGTAAGACAAGTGTGTGAAAAGTACTTAGCAAAAGTCAAGGATGTGTTTTGGGCATTCATGGATTTAGAGTAAGCGTATGATAAAATTGATAGGGAGGCTTTGTGGACTGTTTTAAGATTGTATGGACTTGGTGGTAGGTTACTAAAAGGGGTGACAAGTTTTTATGTAAATAGTAGAGCGTATGTAAGAGTTTGAAATACTGTGAGTGATTGATTTCCCATGAGAGTGGGGCTGTGACAGGGATGTGTGATGTCGCCTTGGTTGTTAAAAATTTATATGGATGGTGTTGTAAGGGAGGTGAATGCAAGATTTTTAGGTGGAGGTTTGACTCTGGTGAATGTTGATGGTAGAGAGTGGAATCTGAAGCAGCTACAGTTTGCAGATGATACTGCACTGGTGGCTGATTCAGAGGAGAGATTGAGACAGTTGGTAGAGGAGTTTGGAAGGGTGTGTGAAAGGAAGAAATTAAAAGTAAATGAGAATATGAGTAAAGTGATGAAGTGTACGAGGTCGGTAGATGGTAGGGGGATGAATATAGTTTTGAATGGTGAGTTGCTTGAGGAAGTAATGTTTTAAGTATTTAGGGTCACATGTTGCTGTGGATGGAAGAATAGATGCAGATGTGAAATTTAGAATGAATGAAGTAGGAAAGGTGCTGGGAGGAATGAAAAAAATGTTTAGATGTCGTTCGCTTAGAATGGATATAAAGAGAAGGCTGTATGAGGGTGTTGTGGTACCGACTGCATTATATAAGGCTGAAACATGGAATATCGGTGTAGCTGAGAGGAAAAGTTTGAATGTAATGGAGATGAGGTGTCTGAGGAGTATGTGTGGAGTGATGCGTATGGATCGAGTGTGAAATGATGAAGTGCGAAGGAGAACTAGAGATGTTCGAGAAATGGCTGATCGAGTTGAGCAGAGGATGTTGCGATGGTTTGGGCATATGGAGAGAATGGATAATGAGCGATTGGTGAAAAAGATAACTAGATCTGATGTGAGAGGTGTAAGGCTGAGAGGGAGACCACGTATAGGATGGATGGAAAGTGTGAAGAGAGTGTTGGATGCGAGAGGGATGTATGTAGAGCAAGGAAGAGTGGCTGTGTGTGACAGGAATAAATGGAGAAAAATTGAGAATGAATTAATGATGATGCAGTGCTGAGGGGATATTCTCCCACATTTGGTCTGATTACCTAAGCAGGTCAGGTGCGGGTATGGGGTTGGGTCTATTATGATGTGGCAGGGGTAAGCCAGCTCTGTTGCTGGGCCCTGCTGCAGATGTCAGTGATTGCACTGTGCAGTTGACCCTTGTATGGTGTGGTGCAGTGAGATCTCCCCATTGGGGTTAAGATGTGAATGAATGTGTTTGAATGGATGAGTAAATGGGTAGTGTGTCGTCTTGTCTCGGCTACCTCCCTTTCCTTGGGGGAAGAAGCCTGGGTATATATATATATATATATATATATATATATATATATATATATATATATATATATATATATATATATATTGCCAGACGCCTCAATCCCGTTTGGGGTGGCCACAAACAAATCGCCTCCAAGTCGCCTTGTCCCCCGCCATTTCACTGCCCTGCTCCCAACTCACACACCCCTCTCTCATATACCTCTCCACCCCATCCCTCCATCTCATCCTCGGCCTCCCCCTCCCTCTTTCCCCCTCCACCTCACTCACATACACTCTCTTCGTCAGTCTTTCACCCTCCATCCTCTCCACATGGCCAAACCACCTCAGTGTGTTCCTCATAACGCTTCCTATCACATCCACATCCACACCAGAACGCTCCTTTATATCCTCATTCGTCAGCCTGTCTCTCCACGTGACTCCACAGGCTCCTCTTAAATAACTCATTTCCACTGCTCTCACTCTTGACTTGTGTCCTTCCAACAATGTCCAAGCTTCACTTCCGTACGTTAGAGTTGGTATCACAATACTGTCATGCAGTAACTTTTTCACTTCCATGCTCACTTCCCTGTTTCTTATCACTGCTTTCAAGGAACCAGCAACCTTTCTTCCCTGCTGTACCCTTTCAAGCACTTCACCCTCCAAACCTCCATCCTTACTCATCACACTACCCAAATACTTAAACGTACTCACATTTTCCAATTCCTCACCATCTAAACTCGCTGTACATTCACTAACTTCACCTCTTTCAAAGACAATCAGTTTACTCTTCCCTACATTCACCTTTAGGTTCCGTTTCTTACACACTCTCTCAAACTCATCCACCAAGTCTTGCAGCTCCCCTTCGTCTTCACTCAACAACATAGTATCATCTGCAAACAACAGTACAGGGAGTTTCCAAACACTATCCTCTCTCACCAGGGCCACTCCAACATCCACTACCCTACCTTGTACCTCTTTTATTACCCCATCCATGTACAGATTGAACAACCATGGAGACATGACACATCCCTGTTTCAAACCAACTTTCAAAGAGAAAAATTCACTTAGTTCACCATCCACACGCACTGCAGCCTTCGCACCATCGTACATGCTCTTCACAGCATTCAACAACTTCCCATCTACTCCATATATTCTTAACACTTTCCACAATCCTTGTCTATCCACCCTGTCATATGCTTTCTCCAAATCCATGAAAGCCGCATACAACTTCTTTCCCTTCTCTAGAAACTTTTCCACTAAAGATCTAAGAATGAATATCTGATCTACACAACCTCTTCCCTTCCTAAAGCCTCCCTGTTCTTCTCCAACTAATTTCTGTGTTCTTTCTCTAACTCTGTCTATAAGTATCCTACCATACACTTTTCTTATTATACTAAGAAGACAAATGCCCCTATGATTACCACACACTTCTTTTTCCCCTTTTCCTTTGTACAAGGGAATAATTATACCTGACTTCCAATCCTCCGGGACTCTACCTTCCTCCCAGGCCAATCTGCACATCTTCCACATCCATTCTACTACTATCTCTCCCCCATGCTTCAGCATTTCACCACACACTCCATCAATTCCTGGGGCTTTCCCCGATTTAACTTTCTTCATTGCTTCCACAACTTCTATCCTACTGATTTCTTCCTGTCTTCTCACCTCCCTCCTTCTCCCAGCCATTCCCCAGCCACTTATATTCGCATTACTTCCATCCTCTACGTTCAACAATTCCTTGAAGTGTTCTCTCCATCTGCTCACTTTTTCTCCCTTCTCCACTAGTAATCTACCATTTTTATCTTTCACTCCCCTGCAGAGAAAGGGATGGGGGATGGAGTTATCCCCGTACCCTGAAGATTGGGTCTATGAATGTGCGTGGATGTAGTACGATTGAGGCTAAAAGGGAGGAGATTGGGAGAATGTTTGTGAGAAGAAAGTTGGATGTGTTAGCTTTGAGTGAAACGAAGATGAAAGGGAAGGGGGAATCTATGTTTGGAAGTGTGAATGGAAGGTTGTCAGGTGTTGATAGAGGAAGGGCAAGAGAAGGTGTGGCCTTGTTAGTGAGTCCGGAAGTACAGCAGTGTGTGATTGAATGGAAGGAGGTGTCATCGAGAATGATGTGGGTGAAAGCGAAATTTGAACGTGAGTTGTGGGTGTTTGTGAGTGCATATGGGCCTGGTAGTGAAAGGGATGAACAAGAGAGGGAGTCTTTCTGGAATGATGTTGATGAGTGTCTGCAGAGTTTTGGAGCGAATGTGAATGTGGTAATGATGGGAGATCTGAATGCTAGAGTGGGAAATGTAGCAGTTGAAGGCGTAGTTGGTATGCATGGTGTGCCTGGAAGAAATGAAAATGGGGAACGAATGATAGCGATGTGTGTTGAGCGAGAGATGGTGATTGGGAATACGCTGTTTGAGAAGAAAGATATTTATAAGTATACATGGGTGAGACAGGAGGGTGGAAGGGTTGTTGATAGAGCTTTGATGGACTATGTGGTTGTGTCTAGGAATGTAATAGGAAGATTGTTGGATGTGAGAGTTCTAAGAGGGGAGGGTGGAGGTATGTCTGACCACTACCTGGTGGAGGGAAAGTTAAGAGTAGGTAAGAGATGGGTGAGAGCTAGGAGGGTTAGGTGTGGCAGGGAGGTTTTGAAAGTGAGTGAGTTGGATAAAAGAGAGAAAAAGATAGAGTATCAGGAGAAATTGAAAGATGAGTGGAGCGCAGTGAAAGATCGGGAAAATGGCAGCGTGGAGGAGGAATGGCAGTTATTTAAGAGTGCTGTGGTGGGGCATGCAGAAGAGGTGTGTGGTGTGAGACGTGTGGGTGGTGGTGTAAGAAAAGGGAGTGAATGGTGGTGCGAGGAAGTAAGTATGGCTGTGGCCGAGAAGAGACGTGCATATGAAGTGTGGCTGCAGAGGAAGGATGAGATGTCATATGAAAGGTATAAGGAAAAGAGGAATAGAGCGAGAAGGGCTGTGCGTGATGCTAAAGTGACAGCAGATGAGAGGTGGGGTAGGCGGCTGACAGAGAATTTTCAACAGAATAAGAAAATGTTTTGGAAGGAGGTGAAAAGGGTGCGAAAGGGAGAGTCTGGGAAGGAAGAACGAGTAAAAGCAGAGGATGGAAGGATATTAATTGAGATGGATGCAGTAAGGAAGAGATGGGCAGAGTATTTTGAAAGATTATTAAATGTAGAGGAGGAAGGGGTGGCTGAGATTGTGGCGGATGGAAGGGTGCAAGGAATAAATGTGTTGGGAGAGTTAAATGATTCTTTGATCACGAAGGAGGAAGTGGAGAAGGCAGTAAAGGAGATGAAAACAGGGAAAGCTGCAGGTATGGATGGGTGTGCTGTGGAATGCCTGAAGGGTGGTGGAGTGACTATTGTTGACTGGTTAGTAAGATTGTTGAATGTGTGCTTTGAGAAAGGTATGGTGCCAATTGACTGGGCAAGTGCTTGTGTGGTCCCGTTGTATAAAGGCAAGGGTGATAAGTATGAATGTACTAGCTTTAGGGGTATAAGTCTGTTGAGTGTTGTAGGTAAGGTGTATGGTAGAGTGTTAATTATGAGAGTTAGAGAGGGTACAGAGGGAGTGATTAGTGATGAGCAGTGTGGCTTTAGGAGAGGGAGGGGATGCGTTGATCAGGTGTTTGCTGTGAGACAAGTGTGTGAAAAGTATTTAGCGAAAGGCAAGGATGTGTTTTGGGCATTTATGGATTTAGAGAAAGCGTATAATAGAATTGATAGGGAGGCTTTGTGGACTGTTTTAAGATTGTATGGACTTGATGGTAGGTTACTAAAAGGGGTGAAAAGTTTTTATGTAAATAGTAGAGCATGTGTAAGAGTGGGAAATGCTGTGAGTGATTGGTTTCCCGTGAGAGTGGGGCTGCGACAGGGATGTGTGATGTCACCTTGGTTGTTTAATATTTACATGGATGGTGTTGTAAGGGAGGTGAATGCAAGAGTTTTAGGTGGTCTGAGTCTGGTAAATGTTGATGGTGGAGATTGGAATCTGAAGCAGCTGCTGTTTGCAGATGATACTGCACTGGTGACTGATTCAGAGGAGAGATTGAGACAGTTGGTAGAGGAGTTTGGAAGGGTGTGTGAAAGGAGGAATTTGAAAGTAAATGAGAATAAGAGTAAAGTGAAGAAGTGTACGAGGTTGATAGATGGTAAGGGGATGAATATAGTTTTGAATGGTGAGTTGCTTGAGGAGGTAGATTGTTTTAAATATCTAGGGTCACATGTTGCTGTGGATGGAAGAATAGATGCAGAAGTGAAGTTTAGAATAAATGAAGTAGGAAAGGTGCTGGGAGGAATGAAAAAAGTGTTTAAATGTCGTTCGCTTAGAATGTATGTAAAGAGAAGGCTGTATGAGGGTGTTGTGGTACCGACTGCATTGTATGGGGCTGAAACATGGAATATGGGTGTAGCAGAGAGGAAAAGTTTGAATGTAATGGAGATGAGGTGTCTGAGGAGTATGTGTGGAGTGACGCGTATGGATCGGGTGCGAAATGATGAAGTGCGAAGGAGAACTGGAGTTGTTCAGGAGATGGCTGGTAGAGTTGAGCAGAGGGTGTTGCGATGGTTTGGGCATATGGAGAGAATGGATAATGAGCGATTGGTGAAAAAGATAACTAGATCTGATGTGAGAGGTGTAAGGCTGAGAGGAAGACCACAAATAGGATGGATGGATAGTGTGAAGAGAGCGCTGGATGCGAGAGGGATGTCTGTCGAGCAAGGAAGAGTGGCTGTGCGTGACAGAAATAAATGGAGAGAAATTGTGAATAAATAAGTGATGACGCAGCCCTGAGGGGATATTCTCCCTCATTTGGTCTGATCAGCTAGTCAGGTCAGGTGTGGGTAAGGGGATGGGTATGTTATGATGTGGCAGGGGTAAACCAGCTCTGCTGTCGGGCCCTGCTGCGGATGTCACTGATTGCATTGCGCAGATGACCCTTGTGCGGTGTGGTGCGGTGAGGATCTGTCCGTTCTCCCCTTTGGGGCTAAGATGTGAATGAATGTGTTTAAATGGATGAGTAAATGGAGAGTGTGTCGTCCTGTCTCGGCTATCTCCCTTTCCTTGGGGGAAGCAGCCTAGGTATATAGATAGATAGACTCCCCTGCTAACTTCACTTCCACCCTGTCTTACTCTTTTCACTTCTCTCCAGAACATTTTCTTACAGTCCCTCCACTTTACACTCAAATTCCTTCCAAATTCCTCATCCACTCTCTTCTTACTCTCTCTTACTACTCTTTTCACCTCTCTCTTCCTTTCCACATATAACTCTCTCTTCCACCTCTCAACTTCTTCCACGCCCCTACTTCTCACCCATTCATTGTATGCTTTCCTCTTTTGTGCCACAGCCTGTTTCACCTCTTCAGTCCACCACGCTGTTCCTTTCACCCCCCTCCGCCTTCTCTTCCTTCCACACACCACATCACATGCTGCACATATTTTTTCTGTAAATATCTTACACACACCTTCCACGTCTCCCATCTGCTCCAATTCATATTTGCCCAATCATTCCTCCACTTCTCTCTTATACTCTGCCTTTTTCTCATCCTCTTGTAACCTTTCCACTCTCCTTGCAACTACTCCTTCCTCTCGTCTTTCCCTTCTTCTATCCCTCCATCTCACTTGCATCCTAATTCTGGCCACCACCAAGTAGTGGTCAGAAAGTCCACTCCCCCAGCCTCTATACACTCTTGCATCCTTTACACATCTTCGCATCCTTTCATCCACACACACATAATCAATCATTGCCTTCCTTTCATTCAGTTCACCACCCACCCTTCTCATCACTCGCCATGTATACCTGTGGATCATTTTATGCCTGAAGAGGGTATTGGCTATCACCAACCCCCTCCCAGCACAAATGTCCACTAACGCACTCCCATTCTCATCTATCTCGGCAGGCACACCCCACTCACCAGCTATTCCATCCACCTTCACATTACCAACTTTACCATTCATATCACCAATCAAAAACACTCTCTCATTCCTTCCAAACATTTCCATGCACATTTCCACATTTGTCCAGAACTCTTCTCTCACTCTTCTAGCACGATCTTGTGTTGGCGCATACACACACACAATCGCCCACATTTGTATTCCAACTTTCAACTTTACCCACACAATCCTTGACCCAACTGATCCATACTGTCTTATGCTCTTCTTCCATATATATATATATATATATATATATATATATATATATAAGCTAAATTCAGTTATTCATAATAATTCTATTAATTATTGTGAGCTGCTGTTGTTGCTCAGATAGCTCCATATTACTGTACTGCTCATTCATACTTCATTCACAAGCTGTAATTATGGCAACTAACCATACAAAGTGTTAACTTGACTTATATATCTTTTTCACATCTGCGGATGTTTCGGTGCACCAAAACATCGGACCCAAAACATCAGACTTTGTTAGAAAAGCATATCACTCATATTTTGGAATGAAACTGGGTGGCACAGATAAACCTTTGGACCCTCATTCAGTCTGCTGATCTTTTCTGTTGAAAACCTGAGACAATGGACCAAAAGAAAAAGGAAGAGCACAGATTTTTGGATTCCACTGGTCTGGAGGGAACTGCAAAATCATCTAGATGATTGCAGTTTCTGCCTTGTCAGTATTTCAAAATTCGGTACCCAGTCAAAATCTGCCATAATAATCTTCACCTCTCATCAGCCAGACGACCTATCCTTCACTCCGATAAAGTACCTGTTCCAGTCTTCACTGGATTACATATTCCTGAAGATAAAGTTGATGCGTGTCTATGTGTAAAAAAATGTATGGTCATTTCAGAGATCCACGTCTCGATCTTATGAGACCACAATTTACTTTGTTTAGAAAGACTGAACTGAAGAGTTTAGTTCATTGTCTTGATCGGCCAGAGGAGTCTGCTGAATTTTGGGAATCAAGAGAGAGGTGAAAAGATTAGTAAGAGAGAGTAAGAAGAGAGTGGATGAGGAATTTGGAAGGAATTTGAGTGTAAAGTGGAGGGACTGTAAGAAAATGTTCTGGAAAGAGGTGAAGAGAGTAAGACAGGGTGGAAGTGAGGTTAACGGGGGAGTGAAAGATAAAAATGGTAGATTAGTAGTGGAGAAGGGAGAAAAAGTGAGCAGATGGAGAGAACACTTTAAGGAATTCTTGAATATACAGGATGGAAGTAATGCGAGTATAAGTGGCTGGGGAATGGCTGGGAGAAGGAGGGAGGTGAGAAGACAGGAAAAAAATCAGTAGGATAGAAGTTGTGGAAGTAATGAAGAAAGTTAAATTGGGGAAAGCTCCAGGAATTGATGGAGTGTGTGGCGAAATGCTGAAGCATGGGGGAGAGATAGTAGTAGAATGGATGTGGAAGATGTGCAGATTGGCCTGGGAGGAAGGTAGAGTCCCGGAGGATTGGAAGTCAGGTATAATTATTCCCTTGTACAAAGGAAAAGGAGAAAAAGAAGTGTGTGGTAATTATAGGGGCATTTGTCTTCTTGGTATAATAGGAAAAGTGTAGGGTAGGATACTTATTGACAGAGTTAGAGAAAGAACAGAGGAATTAGTTGGAGAAGAACAGGGAGGCTTTAGGAAGGGAAGAGGTTGTGTAGATCAGATATTCATTCTTAGATCTTTAGTGGAAAAGTTTCTAGAGAAGGGAAAGAAGTTGTATGCGGCTTTCATGGATTTGGAGAAAGCATATGACAGGGTGAATAGACAAGGATTGTGGAAAGTATTAAGAATATATGGAGTAGATGGGAAGGTGTTGAATGCTGTGAAAAGTATGTATGATGGTGCTAAGGCTGCAGTGCGTGTGGATGGTGAACTAAGTGATTTTTTCTCTTTGAAGGTTGGGTTGAAACAGGGATGTTTCATGTCTCCATGGTTGTTCAATCTATACATGGATGGGGTAATAAAAGAGGTACAACGTAGGGTAGTGGATGTTGGAGTGGCCCTGGTGAGAGAGGATAGTGTTTGGAAACTCCCTGTACTGTAGTTTGCAGATGATACTGTGTTGTTGAGTGAAGACGAAGGGGAGCTGCAAGGCTTGGTGGATAAGTTTGGGAGAGTGTGTAAGAAACGGAATCTAAAGGTGAATGTAGGGAAGAGTAAAGTGATGGTCATTGAGAGAGGTGAAGTCAGTGAATGTACAGCGAGGTTGGATGGTGAGGAATTGGAAAATGTGAGTACGTTTAAGTACTTGGGTAGTGTGATGAGTAAGGATGGAGGTTTGGAAGGTGAAGTGCTTGAAAGGGTACAGCAGGGAAGAAAGGTTGTTGGTTCTTTGAAAGCAGTGATAAGAAACAGGGAAGTGAGTATGGAAGTGAAAAAGTTACTACATGACAGTATTGTGATACCAACTCTAACATATGGAAGTGAAGCTTGGACGTTGTTGGAAGGACACAAGTCAAGAGTGAGAGCAGTGGAAATGAGTTATTTAAGAGGAGCCTGTGAAGTCACATGGAGAGACAAGCTGACGAATGAGGATATAAAGGAGCGTTGTGGTGTGGATGTGGATGTGATAGGAAGCGTTATGAGGAACACACTGAGGTGGTTTGGCCATGTGGAGAGGATGGAGCGTGAGAGACTGACGAAGAGAGTGTATGTGAGTGAGGTGGAGGGGAGGAAGAGGGAGGGGGAGGCCGAGGATTAGATGGAGGGATGGGGTGGAGAGGTATATGAGAGTGGGGTGTGTGAGTTGGGAGCAGGGCAGTGAAATGGCGGGGGACAGGGTGACGTGGAGGCGATTTGTTTGTGGCCACCCCATACGGAATTGAGGCGTCTGGCAATAGATAAATAGAAGATTGAATTAAAAAAAAAAAGATGGTACCTCCAGGAACATTTTCATTCTTCAGAATGAGGGAAGGGGATTTACCGCAGCTCTTTAAAATGGAGGATGAATTTGTGTTTTATAATGATATCAAATGTCTTTTGGAAGTAATGGGTTGCAGTAGGTATTGGCCAGGCCAGTGGCGACTCTTTATTGATAGCTCAAGAAGTCTCAAAAGAGTTTTATTACATAATGGAAAAAAATATCCTTCAGTTCCAAGTAGACATTCAGCTCATCTTGAAAAAAGCTACAGTATGGGAGCGTGAAAAGAATATTGGAAAAGGTAAATTACAAATAACACAGCTGGATCATTTGCGGGGATATAAAAGTGTTGTCAGTGCTTCCGGGATAGCAAGGTGGCTACACCAGGTTTCTTATTCTTTTTTTTTTTTTTTTTTCTTTTATGAAACAGTAATGCAAGGAGTCATCACTGGGTAAAAGTGTGGCTGGAAAAAAAATCACAGATGGAGAGAAATACATCTTGAATGAGCCTTTAGTTAATCCCAAGAAAATCCCGCTTCCGCCACTGCACATTAAGCTGGGTCTGATGAAATAGTTTGTGAAAGTTTTGGATACAGAAGGAGTCTTTTAAATACTGGTGTTCAAAATTTCCCTGCTTAGCAGATGAAAAACTGGAAACTAGTAAGTTTGATGGCCTTGGATAAGATTAGGCCTACTAATGAAAAACCATCATTTGCCGAGCTCAGTAAGAACAGGCATGGAAAGCATTTGCAGCAGTTGTATCAGACTTTCTTGGAGCTACTAAGGCTGAAACTATAACACCTTGTTGAAACTTTACTCACGTCCAGAAACTAGGGTGCAATATGAATGTCAAAGTTGATTTCCTCCATAGTTATGTAGACTTTTTTCCTGAAAAACTTCAAGCAGTAAGTGAAGAACAAAGAGAGAGGTTCCATCTGGACAGAAAGTCAATGAAAAAAAAAAAAGTCAAGAGAGATGGGACTCAGACATGATAGCCGACTGCTGCTGGTGCTTGCTAAGATTGTGGAAATGACGTTCTATGCTCTTTCTATTTCTGAAATCGGCACCTTCAAAATATATAACATCAATACTTTTTATCAAATCAGCAGAACACTTTTTTTCTGGATGCATGGCTGTGCTATAACAGAGATTTACTTTTGGATTAATATTTGGATAGAGGGGGAAAAAAATGGCATATTGGAAAATTGGAATTTTAATAAAATTTTGTTTATCGTGATGCATTTGAGTAAAGTTGCCGAAGGCAAATACATGGCAACTATGGATCATTTTGTGAATAGCATTGTACATGGATCTCACACTGAAATGGGGAAGGAAAACATCTACAGAACACTTTATAATATACATGACAACATTCCACGTTCACTTGTACAAAAATACATGAACCGGTGTAAGAGCTGTAAAGGGAAAAGACAATTTAGGAAACAGTCTCAGGAATTATAGGCTGACTGTTACTCTTATCCGGTCTGTTTCATTAGGCTAAGCTAATTTTTAAAAAAGTAGGTGCACAGTAATATATGATAAATTTAATTATACAGTGTTAATTATTCCGGTAAATATTCTGTCAAATACAGTAGTTTGTCCATGAGTTTATGAAATGGGCGAGATCCAATTTGCCCATTTCACGAACGTGGGAATTTCAAAATAAGTCGTAACACACACACACACACACACACACACACACACACACACACACACACACACACACACACACACACACACACACACACACACACACACACACACACACACACCAAAGCATGGAAATAACATTCGCCAGGTCACAAAATATTCAAATGACAGAACTGCCTAAATTTAGAGAACTCATGAACAAGTAAAAAAAAAAAATGCATGTGCATCGTGTACACTCAGGGACAAAAAGAAAGTCTAATGTTTCACCACTTTTGCTTCTCATTTTCCTCTGCTGGCTGATATTCCTGTTTTTTCCTATTCTTCACTTTCCTCTGCTGGCTAATAGCTTATTTTCATGCTGCGAGAGGCTTGAAATGTTTCTCTGCTCCGAGATTAAAATTTCACCTCTTCTGTTCTCATTTCTGAATGTTATCTCGAGGCTGAAAGAGGCATCATAGTTTCTCTGATTATTGATACAAAGATTTGCCTTTTCACCTGCATTTCATTTTTCACTGCTACCTAATATTCCCAGAGCTGAGAGAAGCTTGGTATGTTACTGTGCTCATAGATTTAAAAACTACCTAATTTCTTGACTCTTCAAGTGGTCGATCTACATTATTATCAGCTTTATCTCTTAAGTTATTCAAACTGACGAGCCGTGTTACTTTTTCAAACTTATGGCCGCCAGCCCCATGTCCCACCGCCGGTGCAGTGTACACTGTCGTACATAATGCTAGATCTGTCATGAGAACTCTGTGTTGAGAGTCTCCATATGTGTGACATTTAACTATGTAAAGAATATGTTATTGATTACATGTCACAAAAGTTGTGATTAAATATACAAGAACTGTAAATGAATTTAAACATAAATGAATAATTCTTCAACTTGCAGACCTATGGCATCCTACAGCAGACAACACATCTCTCTCTCTCTCTCTCTCTCTCTCTCTCTCTCTCTCTCTCTCTCTCTCAGTGCGATTTTAAAAGTTGATGGGGTTATAAATGCTCCTTGCCCTTCCTCTTACATTACCCTAATCCTGTCTAATTAGTGGCACACAACTATAAAAATGTTTCTTGTAGTTTAGTTGAGCTTTTGGGAGGGTCTGACAAATACAGTGAACACTGCTCTAATAATTCACATCTTGTACATGTATTTCTCACTTTCCTATGCTGGCTGATAGCTGATATTTCTAAACTGAAAGATTTCGTTTGTTTCTCTGCTGAAATATAAAAGTTTGCCCAATATTTCACCTCTTCTGCCTCTCACCTATTTCTGTTAGCTAATATTTCAACGCTGAAAAATATTTGGTACTGTTGAAAAGTGAGATTTCTAGTTAGGCAGTGCTAGAGTATTCCCGACGATTCTCGAATTTTTCCATTACGGTTGTCAGAGTTGCAAGATAGCCTGCTGCTGTGAGTGAAGGTTCTTTGTAAAGTTATGCATTCGTTCTTATTCTCTTTATTTTTTTTTTTTCTCTCTCTCTCTCTCTCTCTGTATATATATATATATATAAGTGATTGTTAAATTATGTAATTTAATTTCAGTTTGAATGCTAAAGAATTTAGAGTGCTATATAGTGTAAGAAAACTCTGGAATATTCTGGATGTCTCCGATCTGGAAACTGTTTCTGCTGCGAGTATGTGGTAGATCATTCGAGTGTCGTGCAAGGATATATAAGGAAAGGGAAGAGAAGAGAACAGTTTCAGTCAGTTTTAGTTGTACTTGTGGCATTGTGAAGTTGCTGTAGTTCTGGAGTTGTGAAGTTGACAGTGTAATTATTTGGAAAATAAAGACAGCAAACGTGAGAAGCTTTGTTTACATACAACTCTTATTGCGCCTGAGCTGATCTTGTGTTAGGATCTGCTATTGTACACCGAAAGACTGACCCTAAAAAGAACGATTCACTGGGCAACATCCTTCCTATACCGATCTGCTGCTGTTGGCCCTGTTGCAGTGTGTGACGTGGACATAACAGTATGTTTCTCTGCTCATGGAAACAAACGTTCACTTAATATTTCACCTCTCCTACTTTTCACTTTTCTCTGTTAGTAAATTTTCCTTAGCTAAAAGAGATTTCGGTTGTTTCTTCGCCCAAAGAAAAAAAAATCGTTATTATTCCATCTGTTCTTCTTCTGACTTGCCTGTAGTGGTAAAAGATCCTAAGATGAGAGAGGCTTTGTATGTTTGTTTGGTTTGGTTGGGCGGTTTTTAATATCTCAACCATACCAGTTTATTTCTGTATTAAGTCAATTAAAATCGCACTCACGAACCCAGAGCGGAAAATATCCTTTTGCACTGTGCGTGTGTGTGTGTGTGTGTGTGTGTGTGTGTGTGTGTGTGTGTGTGTGTGTGTGAACAGAATGCAAATACTTATCCGGTTTTAACCAAATATAGTGGAAGTGAAGATTATGAGGTCAAGTGTAACGTAACCCTATTGCTTTATAGAACAACATGTGAAAGGTCACAAGGCTAGCATACTTTTTTTTATGTAACATGGCCAACTTACAGTACAGACTTCATTCGAGTCATACCACACTTGGTAGAAATATTGGAAGTACAGTAACGCCAGAACGAAGCGACCAAATTTTGAGAACAATGAGTCAAAGGCCAAGGGTACAATACTAGGTCAAAACTAGAACCGTGTGTCTGTTTATGAACAAAACAACAAACAGATCTAATCTGATTTGGACCAAACTTGGTAGAAACGTTGTGGGCCAGCCATCGGGTTGACCAACTGTTTTTTTTTTTTTTTTAAACAATAGGTCAAAGGTCTAAGTCACATGGCAAGGCCAACTAAAACAGTTTTGATCTGCTTTAGACCAAATTTTGCGAAACAGTTCCGGTTAGGGCAAGGATTAAAAGATTAGATTATATGAACAGTCAGCCAAATGTCAAGGTCACGGGGAAAGGCCATAAGCCAAAATCTTAGAGCAGGGTCAATTCAAACACCATTAATGTGTTTTGGAACAAATCTGGTGGAAGATTTAAAGGTCGGGCAAAAATGAGGAAATTAGATTCTGAGAGCAATCTGCCAAATGTCAAGGTCACAGGGTAAAGTCATGTGCTTGGCACTTAGCCTAAATGATGAACATGCTGCACTCTCAGAGTGTTCCTTCTTTCTTCTTCCACGATGTAACACGGACTATTAATATCATGAGACCATACTAAGACATAATCGTGGAAAATACGTCGTTAAAACACACACACACAAACAGACACACACACACACACACACACACACATATATATATATATATATATATATATATATATATATATATATATATATATATATATATATATATATATATATATATATATATATATATGTATATGTATATTAATAAAGTCAAGCTCCGTATATGTGTCTGTCTGTGTGTCTTTTCGTTTCTTTCACGAGATCAGTAATAGATATCGACGTAGTTCTTTTTGCATTAGGTCACGGTAAGTCCAAGAAGTGTCAGAAAAATACGAAACAAAAATTGTGGCTTTCGCGCTAATCGCGACGGAGCAAAAATGCCGGAAATAGTGACACACGAAAGTGTCTGTCTTTGTGTTTGTTCGTTTCTTTCACAGGAATGGTAATTATATATCGACGTAATTCTTTCTCAATTAGCTCGGGGTAAGTCCACGCAGTCATGAAAAAAAAAAAAAAAGGTGATTGCATGCGACGAGACAGCGCGAAAATGTCGGAAACTGTAACACATGAAGTATGTGAATATATATATATATGGGGGGGCTTTTTCGTCAGAAATAATCACTGTGGGCTAAATAACAGTATGGAAACAAAGATAATGGTATTTGCAAATATTTTGTGATGAAAAGGCTATTAATTAGTCCCTCAGATTTTTCTTGCAAGCAAAAGTAATTTCTCTCTCTCTCTCTCTCTAGTATATATATATATATATATATATATATATATATATATATATATGGAGCCTCTGTGGTACAGTGGTAGAGTGTACGTTTCGTACACGGGTGAACCAGGGTTCGCGCCCCGCCAGGGTAATAAACTTTGGGAGTGTTCACCTGGCCACGTCCTGCATTGGCGGACACAGGGGGTGCTGTGGTTGAACCAGTGTCGCTTACTATAAAGTATGCTTGCACCCAGTCGGCTTGCGCGGGCTTACACTTGGTTCACAGACTACACACACATCCAAAGCCACTCCAACAC
>NC_137011.1:16096392-16178892 GCF_032717465.1 Coenobita brevimanus
AGATTTCGTAACATCTCGTCCTTAGCGATTTATTTTGCACGTTACACCCCTGTAATCCCTTGTATGTTATTAATGTAACCTATGTCAGTTCTGAAGCTATACCGTAACTAATTACAAGAGAATTGTAAGGTACAGTATCCAAAACAAATCGCGAATAAAGATGCGCAACGATGTCTCCTGCACCCTGTAAAATGAAGTCCAAGAGATGCCAAACATCCAGTAATATACTGATGACAGCAGATATCTTATTAATAAAACATATGAAATAAAACTCATATTACTGGAAGAGTTAAAGAAAAACGCGTCTAAAATTATGCCAATACTTACCGATTATGGTCATCTTCATGTAATTCTTTATCCCATTCCCAAACTTTGCTTATTTTCCACGCTCTCATTTCTTTTATATTCGTTTCACGTATTTTCCTGTTTTTCCTCTATAATAGCCCACATTTTTCTCTATTCCCTCTCTCCTACCTTTGCCTCATTGTTTTGTATTTTCCCATTCATATTTTCGCCTTCCCGTATGCTCATTTCTCTCATCTTGCCAACACCAAATAATAATTTTTCTTTCTATCCTGCCTCCAAGTATCCATATTCTCTCTCTCTCTCTCTCTCTCTCTCTCTCTCTCATATTTTCCATTTTTTCCCTCACTTCTATCTCCCCTCCATCACCCGGATTTTTTTTTAAACACTCGGTTTGCCAGTTTTAGGTACATATTCTTCAACCGATGTGATTATTTTTAAATTTTCGTGGGCTATCTGGTGCAATGCTCGAATTTTTGTGTGTGAATATACTGTATATATATATATATATATATATATATATATATATATATATATATATATATATAAATATATATATATATATATATATATATATATATATATATATATATATATATATTTATATATATATATATATATATATATATATATATATATATATATATATATATATATATATATATATATATATATATATATATATATTCCGTTTTATACGTCCATTGGGAAATTTTTAACACCTTTTCTCCAGCGATTTATTCTGTGCATTTCACCTTGGTTTCCTCCTGTTTGTTACTGACAGAAATCGTTGCGACAGGAAAAACGATATGAACTATATACAGTCGAGTAGTTGGCACAGTATAATAGGCAAAACAAGTGGTGCCAGGCACAACAAAGCTCGTCCGACAGCAGTTATTTTACTGCTGTTCAATAATTACTCAGTACTGCCATTTTTTTTTTAATGCAGAAAGAAGGAACCAAAGGCCGGAGCTCGCAAACCGTTCCCTCCAAGAAAAAAAAAAAAATACAAAAGAGAGCCAAATTCAACATCCGTTCATTTCGAGATGCCTGTACACACTGAGTTTGGAAAACTGGAGATCATAGGAAGTAGGAAATGCAGACAGAGGGAGACAGTTCCATTGGCCTGTTGCATAAATGACGGACTGGAGTAACGGTTAACTCTTGCATGAGAGAGTTGGACAGAAAAAAGATGAGAGTTTGTTGATAGACGGGTGCTACTCACCCGTCGTAAAGGTGGAAGGATGCAAGCAGACAGTTCAGAGGAGCAGTGACCATGGAAGTAACGATAGATAAGAGATAAAGATGCAACAGTGCGGCGAAGAGAGGTTGAAGGGAGTCAGTAAGAGGAGGAGAGTTGATGAGGAGAAAAGCCTTTGACTCCACTCTATTGAGAAGAGCTGTATGTGGGGAGCCTCCCCACACGTGAGAGTTGTACTCTAAAATGGGGCGAATAAAACCCGTGCATAAAGTTAACAAGTGCGCAGGGGTAAAGGAGGTACGCAGTCGGCTTAGCCCACCTAATCTCTTGGAAGCAGATTTTACAAGAGATGCAATATGAGCTTTCCAAGATAAGTCCCGAGTGAATGAAACCCCAAGTATGTTCAAGGATGATGCAGGACTGAGATGGATATTATTAAACATTAGTGTGTACTCCAGTGGAATACTGTGTTGGGTTGATGGGTGTAAAATCTGAGTTTTTGATGCATTAAAAACAAGATTATTCTTATCCCAGTCAGGGATACGAGCCAAGTCAGACATTAGGTGTGCCATAGCCTCATCCTTTGTTTGCTGAAGTAACTGCTGAGATGGATGTTGCGGGAACCGAATGGAAAGGTGGAATCATCAGCGTATGAGTGGATAGGGTTAGATGTACAACTTAGAAGGTCATTGATGAATAAAAGGAAGAGAGTTGGTGATAGGACAGAGCCCTGAGGAACACCACTGTTGATAGATCTAGGAGAAGAACGATGGCCTTCCACAACAGCAGCTATAGAACGACCAGAAAGAAAGCTATAGATGAAGGCAAAGATAAAAGGATAGAAACCGTTGAGGGCAGTTTGGAAATTAAAGATTTATGCCAGACCCGATCGAAAGCCTTTCAGATGTCGAGTGCAATGGCAAAGCTTTCGCCAAAGTCCCGAAACGAAGATGACTAGGAGTCTGAAAGATAGGTGAGAAGATCACCAGTTGAGCTTCCCTGACGGAACCCATACTGACGATCAGAAAGAAGGTTGTGATAGGAAAGATGCTTTAAAATTTTTGTTAAGAATTGACTTGAAAACTTTTGAGACACAGGATGTTAAAGCAATTGGATGATAGAGAGTTGGGAATAGTCACCCTTCTTTAGGACTGGCTGAATGAGAGCAAACTTCCAGGAAGAAGGAAATGTACAAGTTGACAGACAAAGGTGAAAGAGTTTACCTAGGCAGGGTGTAAGCACAGAAGCACAGTTCTTGAGGACAACAGGAGGGACTCCATCAGGACCATATGCCTTGTTAGTATTCACGCCAGTGATGGCAGAAAATACATCAACTGAAGAAATTTTAATGTCAGCCATGAGGAAGTCTGAAGGGGGAAGTGATGGAGGAACAGCACCGGAATCATCTAAGGTGGAACTGGAGAAGAAAGTCTGAGTAAAGAGATGTGCTTTATCTATCTATCTATCTATCTATCTATATACCTAGGCTGCTTCCCCCAAGGAAAGGGAGGTAGCCGAGACGGGACGACTCACTCTCCATTTACTCATCCATACAAACACATTTATTCGCATCTTAGCCCCAAAGGGGAGAACGGACAGATCCTCACCGCACCACACCGCACAAGGGTCAACTGCACAATGCAATCAGTGACATCCGCAGCAGGGCCCGACAGCAGAACTGGTTTACCCCTGCCACATCATAATACACCCATCCCCTTACCCGCACCTGACCTGACTAGCTGATCAGACCAAATGCGGGAGAATATCCCCTCAGGGCTGCGTCATCACTTATTCATTCACAATTTCTCTCCATTTATTTCTGTCACGCACAGCCACTCTTTATCAGTAGAAGAAATAGCTACAGAGCCATCAGAGCAGAAAAGAGGAGGGAAAGATGATGAGGTAAAGTTGTTATAAAGGTTTTTGGCAAGGTCCCAGAAGGAGCAGGAAGAATTCCAGTTGGAGAGTTGAGAGCATTTAGTACGGGTGAAATTATTTTAGCAGAGCAAAGAACAGCCTTAGCACGATTCCGGGCAGAAACATAAACAAGATGTGATTCAAGGGTGGGTTGGCTCCAGTACCTTCTATAGGCCCTCTCCTTGTTGTGGACAGCATTAGAACAAGCGTGATTAAACCATGGCTTTCTAGCATTACTCAAAGGATATGAGAAAAGAATGTATGCTTCCATGCCTGAGAGAATATCCTCCGTAATGTGCAAGGCACACTCAGATGGCTCACAGCCATGGGAGCAATAATCATTCCAGGGAAAATCAAAGAAGTGCCGCCTGAGGGCCTCCCAATTTGCAGTTCAAAAATGCCACAGACGATGTTTCTTTGGAGGGTCCACAGGCTGTACCAGCGCAATAGGACAGGTTAAGGTAATAAGGTTGTGTTCGGAGGAGCCCAACAGAGAGGAAAGATTAACAGTGTAAGCAGAAGGATTAGTTGTAAGGAAGAGGTAAAGTACGTTGGAGCTCTCTCCAAGGCGGTCAGGGATAAGGGTAGGGTGCTGTACAAGCTGCTCTAGGTCATTTACTCGTAGGATAGAAAAGATGTAGGCTTGTTCACCAGGTGGATCAGTGAAAGGAGAGGAGAGCCAAAGGTGGTGGTGAACAATGAAATCTCCTAGAATGGAGATTTCAGAGAAAGGTGAAATGGATAGAATGTGTTCCAGCATAGAAGTAAAATGGTCGAAGAATTTTTGATAGTCAGTAGAATTAGGAGATAGGTGAACAGCACAGATATATTTATTCAGAGAATGACAGGGGAACCGAAGCCAGAGGGTAGAGGATTCAGAAGAATCGAGTTCAGGAACACGAGAGCAAGATAGGTTTTTGCTTACATATACACAACAGCCACCTTTGGCTTTGAAATGAGTATAGAGAAAGTAGCAGGAAACAGAAAAGGGTTTGCTATCAGTTGCCTCAGACAGCTGGGTCTCTGTCATGAAGAGAAGGTGAGGTTTGGAGGAGGAGAGATGGTGTTTGACTGAGAGAAATTTAGAGGAAAGACCATGAATGTTGCAGAAATGAAGAAGTGAGTCAAACAGTGGTTCCGAGCATCTCTCTGAGTCGTCACCGGAAGAGGGGCAGATGGTGGGGGAATTTATGTCCCCCCCTCCGGAACCCCGAGCCAGATTTCATTGCGCCATTTTTGTTTTTAATTTTGAAAAGGAAGTGTAGTGTGTACTGTGCATGTAGTTTGGTGTTGACAGTTAGAGAAACTTGTATTGGAGAGCATGCTGGCCTTATCTCTGTGTTAATGAAACACTGAAAAAGTTCAGCAAAGGGGGATGGTCAGGAACTAGTCCTGTGGGCTGATGAAACGGGAGCTCCAGCTCTCCCTCTCATCAGCTTTCCATCCACCTTGGGAGTACTGCCCTGCCTGACTGGTGCTACAGCCTACTTCTACTGCACAGTGACAGTACACAGTTTCAAGTCTATGGTAATGGTACAAATATTTTCAAGTTACTCCCTCTGAAAATCCGTGATCTTGCATTTGACTTTTCAAGGTCAGTCATGGTCAATGGTCATGATGCAAAATGAGGGCCGATATGAAACTTTCTGCATCTTGATAATAGTAAATACAGTATATCCATCTTCAAAGAGTTTCGAGCTATAGCCCCTTGAATATCCGTTACCTTGAGTTTGACATTTTAAGGTCACTGACGGTCTAAGGTCATGGTACCAATTTAAAACCCTTATGGGACCTCCTGTATGTTGATAATAGTAAATATCTATCTTCAACCAGTCTCGAGTTATAGCCCCTGAATATCCATGACCTTTAATTTGACCTTTCAAGCTCACTCAAGGTCAAAGGTATTGGTAGTAAATGAAAGCCCATTTTGTGAGTTCTTTTATGTCCATAACAGTAAATATCTATCTTCAACCGATTTCAAGTTATAGCCGTCTGAAAATTCGTGACGTTGATATTGACCTTTGAAGGTCATTCAATTACCTCCAAAATTTAATAACTTGCTTTTGGGACCAGTGTCCATAAATCCTGAAAGTTTCATGTAATTTCATACAGCTATTTTCTATAACAAACAAATAAACTCATCTCAATAACTGACTAACTGTATGCTTAACTGTAACCATATTCCATCCAGATCATAAGAGGGGCCACAACTATGTATCTGGAAAAGTACTGCTTAAAAGTTTTTGTGGTTTTCTCTCAAATGATTTGCAAAAAAAAAAAAAAAAAAAAAAAAAAGCAGATCTGAATTTGGTACTTTCCACTGGACTAAATGGTAAAATGGTAATCCATAATTATTCAGCATATATTTATATCACAGAATCATTAACAAAATAGTTGTATCTTAATTAGCTTCTGAGATATTCAATTTCAAGTATACAAAGTTTAGGATAAATATGAGTATATGGCCTTCAAAAATGGGTCAGTCATTTATATTTGGTACAAGGACTTGAGCTACCCTAGGGTACCACTTTCACTTGTAATATCACCAAGATCGAAGAAAATGGAGTGCAGAGTAAAATAATAATAATAATACTGATGAAAAATATAAGCTTCTAATTATTAATAATTTTAATAATAACTAGATACCTATTCGTACTGTGTAGCCACAATAAAAAAGCTTCACCATACGGTATAGGCTACAAGCCATGCGTAAAATAAACAAGATCTGAAGACCCTGTGGTAACTTATTGTGTAACATGAACAAAGGACCTGAAAAATGTCGAAGAACGCATGTGTAAATTGTTCGTTTGTCTCAATAACTGGCTAACTGTATGCTTGACTGTAACCATAGTTCTTTCAGATCATAAGAGGGACCGCAGCTATATATCTGGAAAATTACAGCTTTATAGCTTTTGTGGTTTTTTCTAAAACGTGTTGCAAAGAAAAAGAAAAGCGTAGCAGATTTGAATTCCTACTTTCCACCAGGCTAAATGACAAAATATTAATAAGCCCCCCTTTGGGGCTAAGATGCGAATGAATGTGTTTGAGTGAATGAGTATATTGGGAGTGTGTCGTCCGTCTCGGTTACCTCCCTTCCTTGGGGGGAGCAGTCTAGGTATATAGGTAGATAGTTTTTCAACCAAATAGCTTTATCTTGATTAGTTTATATTTCAATTGGAAATATATACCTTTCAGAATAAAAATAAGTATAATTATCATCTTCAAAAATAGGACAAGGTTATTTACATTTGGCACAAGGACTTGAGTTACCATATGGTACCTTAATGCATAATATCATGACAAAGAAAAATAGTGCAAAGAGAGATAACAACTAGCTACCTATCCTTACCGTGTAGCCACAGTAAGAAAGCTTCATCGTATTCATTTGTGACAGAAGGTATATTTAATATAAACAAGATCTGACGACCCTAAGGTAACTTCTTGTGTAACATCAACAAGATCTGAAGACTGAGATGTCAAAGAACGCATATATAATGTTTATGTTTTTCTCAATAACTGGCGAACTGAATGTTTAACTAACTATATTCCTTTCAGATCATTGGAGGGACCACAGCTATATATCTGGGTAGTTACAGCTTTAAAACTTTTGTGGTTTTCTCTAAAACGTGTTGCAAAGAAAAAAACTGAGCAGATTTGAATTCGGTAATTTCCACTAGGCTAAATGGCATAATAGTAAGTCAAAATTATTAAGCAAACATTTTTATCGTAGAATTTTCAACCAAATAGCTTTATCTCAATTAGTTTCTGAGATATTTGATTTTCATATTTGCAATTTTTAGAATAAAAATGAGTATATCACCTACAAAAATAGGTCAAAGTAATTTTGTTATATTT
Organism: Coenobita brevimanus; assembly: GCF_032717465.1. Classification (NCBI taxonomy): domain Eukaryota; kingdom Metazoa; phylum Arthropoda; class Malacostraca; order Decapoda; family Coenobitidae; genus Coenobita; species Coenobita brevimanus. The sequence continues at coordinate 16,103,669 of NC_137011.1, forward strand.
GGCACAAGGACTTGAGTTACCCTGAGGTACCTTCATGTGTAATACCACCAAGATCGACAAAAAAACAAGTTAAAAAATAATAATACTGACGAAAACAAGAAGCTTCGCCATTTATATGGCAAAACTTACTAATAATACTGACAAAAACGAGATGCTTTATAACAATAACAACAATAATCTTTTTGTCTTATTTGTCCAACTCTGAGCGAAGGCTTCAGGGCCTATTTCTCGGGGGCAGTGGCCTATCCCAAGGCCCAGTAATCCTCCTACATCTCCACATGTCACCACTTTGGCGCTAACACTCACCGCTCATATTCAATACTTGCTAGGGCTGTCTCATTCAGGACTGGTGTATTGGTATTGGCGGGGGTACTTTTACATGTCGGCGGGTCTTTTGGTAGATCCACGGGAAAGAGCAATAAAGTATAAAACATTGCCATCGGAATTAACGAGGCTTGTTGGCAACCTGGTGCAACGCAATATTTTTGCTGGTGTTTTCATCCCTGCAGCTCAACTGTCTGACAGCCCTGATACAATAAAGAAATAGAATCACATTTCTCTTACTCTAAAAGCACACACACACACACACACACACACACACACACACACACACACACATACGTACGGTCCATCAGCAATAAATCATTCGTATTTTTTACTAACCCTCTACCATAAAGTACGTGTAGGAGAGAGAGAGAGAGAGAGAGAGAGAGAGAGAGAGAGAGAGGTGAAAATGTGGAGGGTGTGGGAGGCAAGCAAGATTGGACATGATGCTGCCGTGTTGACAGGCATTTGTGTGTGTGTGTGTGTGTGTGTGTGTGTGTGTGTGTGTGTGTGTGTGTGTGTGTGTGAGAGAGAGAGAGAGAGAGAGAGAGAGAGAGAGAGAGAGTATACTAGCTTTTTGTGTACGAACATCATATGTGTGTGTGTGTGTGTGTGTGTGTGTGTGTGTGTGTGTGTGTGTGTGTGTGTGTGTGTGTGTGTGCAAATTGTGTTGCATTGTGTTACCTATCTTTTAGTGTGTGTGTGTGTGTGTGTGTGTGTGTGTGTGTGTGTGTGTGTGTGTGTGTGTGTGAGAGAGAGAGAGAGAGAGAGAGAGAGAGAGAGAGAGAGAGAGAGATTTTCTCTTTTCCTCCTCTTTCTCTTAATCTTTCATCCCTCTCTTATTCACCGTCCTCCTCTTCCTCCTCCTTCCATTCTTTTCTCACGTCTCTTTCTCTTGCCATCATTTTCCTCTTACAGCTTCCTTGCTTCCGCTCTTGTATTCATTTTATTTCATTGTCTTATCTTTCACTCCCCTTTCCTCATATCATCCTTTTTCCATTATTACCTCTTCCTTTTCCCGCCCATTCTGCCTATTCATCTTCCGTCATTCGTTTCCTCTCTGTTTCTTCTTTCTCCCCCCCCCCCTCCTCTCTCTCATTCCCCTCTTTGGTATGTCATCCGTTATATGTTTTTTGTTCCCTCACTCACTTTCACTCATCCACTCACCCACCCACTCACCCATCCACTCACCCAGTCACTAGCTCACCCATTTACTCATCCACTCACCCATCCATTCACGCGCCCGCCTACTCATCCACCACCTCACCCACCCACTCACCCACTAACTCGCTCACACATTCACTCACCCACCCACTCATACAGGCGTTCACCGAACCATCCACCCACTCGCTTATCCGATCATCCTTCCACTTACTCATTCACCCATCTACTCATCCATCCATTCACTCATTCGCCCAGTGACCCACCCACTCGCTCACCCAATCATCCACCCATCGACTCACCCACTCACTCATTGGCCTGCCCACTAACCCACATATCCACCCACTCACCCGCCCACTCACTCACTCACCACTCACCCACATATCCACCCACTCACCCGCTCACTCACTCGCTCACCCACTCACACACTCTCCCTTTCACTCTGCCCCCCCACTCTCTCTCTCTCTCTCTCTCTCTCTCTCTCTCTCTCGCATGTTTCCTTCATCATTTTTGTCTGTTTCCCCCTCTCTCACACACACGTGACGGAAACAGAAAGAAATGAAAAAAAAAAAAAAAGATGACAAAGAGGAGGAGAAAAAGGAGAGATGCGAGAAGGGGAAAGGAAGGAGGAGGAAGCGAGGAGAGGAGGAGGAGAAGGAAGGTAAGGGGAGGAGGAGAGAAAAAGAAATCTGTGAAAGTATGAGAGGTATTGAAGAGGAGACAAAGCAAGAACGGCTCAGAGAGAGAGAGAGAGAGAGAACAAAAATCCCTGAGAGTGTAACACCTGCACTCACCAACTGATCTATGGGTTCAACATTTGACGCCCAGTGACCATGACCTTTGACCGATTGTTCCCCAAATCGAGTTGCTTCATTTTTGCTTCACCCATTACCCCATCAATGAGTTTAGTCTAAATCGAATCAAAATGAGTTAAGTTGACCTTGCCCTATGACCTTGATACTTGCTGTTTTCCTTTGATCTCGATCTTTGACTGTCTTCAAAATCGAGTCCCCTTAACCTTTCCTTACAATGAACCCTCTCACCAATTTTGGTCTAAACTGTATAAAAGCTGTAGAAACTGACCTTGCCATGTGACCTTGATATTTGATTGACTGTTTTCAAAACCGGATTCCCTTATTCCCGCATTACTCTCAACGCTTCAGCTATGTTTGGTCTAAATCGGAGAAAAACTTTATGTCGACCTTGGCACGTGATTATTACCTTTGGCTCTTCTTTGTGTTTTTGATATTCGAATTATTTTAGAAATAGAATTCCATTTTTTTCGCCTTAACCTGAACCCTTCCACTAAGCTTGGTTTGTATTAGGTAAAAGATATAAGTTGATCTAGCCCAAGTAACCTTGACTTTGATCTATTCTTCTCAAATTCTATACAGCTCTCTGCCTAACCTTCAACCCTTCCCCCAGGTTTGGGTCCAAATCGTATATAAATCCTTCTACTTATTTTGTTCACACACAGACACTCGGGTTGAGACTTGATCTTTCCTTGACTGACTTCTTAAAACTGACTCACTTCATTCTTGACTTACTCTTTAACCTTCTACCAGCTTCAGTCTAAATTAGATAAAAACTGTGTAGGTTGACCCTTGACTGTGATCTTGACTTATTACCCTATGTTCTCAAAAATAACTGCTTACCTATTTACCGTGTAGCCACATTAATGTAGCTTTGCCGTGACTGTTTATGGTACTGTCATTCATATTTGGAACATATACTTAGATTAACCTAAGGTAGCATCTTATGTAATATCAACAAGATCTGAAGACAAAGGTGTGGAAGAAATCAATGAAGTATAGGTACATTTTACATTTGTCTCAGTTACTGTCTAACTGTATGCTTAAATGTAACCATTTATCATTCAGATAATGAAAGGACCACAGATATATCTCTGTAATGCTTTAGTGGCTTTCTCTAAAACGTGTTACAAAGAAAACACTGAGCAGATTTGAATTCGGTACTTTCCACTAAGCTAAATGGCAAAATATTCAACCCAAATTCTTAGCAAACTTTTTATCATCAGATTTTCAACCAAATAGCTATATCTCATTTGGCTTCTGAGACATTTCATTTTCAAATGTGAAATTTTTGCACCAAAAATTTGTATTATGACCTTTGAAAATAGGTCAAAGTCATTTATATTTAGCACAAATACTTGGGTTTCCCTATGGTACCTTCCTGTATAACATCATCAGAATCTAAGGAAAAAAAGGTGGAAAGAAAAATAATAATGTTAAGAAGCAGGACTGCTAGCCAGGTGTACTGGAACATCCCAATGGTAGGTGCCTTTTCAGTTGCTAGTGAGAGTTGCCAGATAGCCTGCTGTTGTGAGTGGAGGTATTTTGTAAAGTTATCCATTAATTTTCATTTTTTTGTTTCCATAATGTTTTATTTGGATGATTGTTAAATTATATAATATTCGGGCTTAATTTCAGTTTGTACGATAAAGCATTTAGAGTACTACATAATGTAAGAAAGCTCTGGAATATGGTGGATATCTCTGACCTGGAACTGATGTCGCTAGGAGTACCTAGAACAATCAAGCAGCGCTGAAAGTCATGAAAGGATGGGGGAGATAATAGAGAAGCTTCAGTCAGTTTTTCCTGTGACCTTGTGAAGTTAGTGTAGCTCCAGTATTTGTGAAATTCACTAAGCAGACAGTGTAATTACATGGAAGGTGAATTAGACAAACATGAGAAGCCTGTGTTGTTATGACGCCTGAGCTGATCTTGTGTACATCGAAAGGCTGACCCAACGAAGAATGATTCACTGGGCAACATCCTTCCTATACTGAACTACTGCTGTTGGAGCCTATTGCAGTGTGGGATGAGGATGTAACAAGTGATGTCATGAGTTGGGAGAGAAGAAACACTGCAGTGAGTCACATCTTTGACATGGAACCGGGAGGTGTTAACCCCTAAACCACGGGGTTATTTTTGCTTGACTTGCATGTCTCGTGGGCATATTCGCGCTCCGCCAGACTCTCTAAAAATATTTGCCAAAAATCAGATATTAGTCCTAGAATATTAAAATTAAATATGCCTATGGCACATACCTTCAGCTTTCTCCTGAGATTTGTTTAGCCTTCGTCGAGTACCGTAGGACTTGTGGAGACCTCTGAAGTTGGGTAACGAAGTCTCCACTTTACACTTCCCGACAACCCGTAATATGATTACCACAGCCTGATATTTGATTCTCAAATAGTTTGGAATCCATACTCCAAAAAAAAAAAAAAAAATTACGAGCATGTAAGACCTTCCCACTTGCACTCGTTCGCCGTTGGTGTTCTGTCATTTAATATTCATAAAAACACTCACACTTTATATTTCTATTACTATATAACACTTAAATATACCTACAGTCACTATCCATAAGTTTCCTTCAGTAATAGTAGTTTACTGTCACTGTAGGCATTCAATTTCTCTTTCAGTAAAATACGTAACATTCACTTTCTCGTCCTGTATACTAGCGTTGAGAGTGAATCTGTCACCTTTACTTCCACTTTCATAACTCGTAGTATTCATACATGCTAGAGTGAAACTTTCACTTTCATTACTCCTAGTATATATACTCGTGTTCTTATATTACTACTCATTTACATTTCAATTTACATTTTCTATTCTATTTACATTTCTATTTTATTTACACTGTTATGCACTCTCACTTGCAGTAACTTATAAAACTATTTCCCGCTGTTCACTTACATTTACATTCATTGCTTTCACTTGCTGTTTACACATTATTTACACATTATTTACATTTCCACTTGCACTGTTTTACTCACCAGAAAGATCGTAGTCACTGTCTATCATTTTCACTGACAAATTAGCCAGTTGACGTTCCACAACAGTCACTTAGCCCTTTACCTCTTTCCACACAAGGTTTAGTAGGGGGTAGAGGTCACAGGGCCCTTTGCATGGGGCTAAAAAGCGGCGGAATTGGACAGGCGCGAACCTGACGTGCTTTCACCTTCAAAGACGACAGTAAACTGAATACAGTGTGGTGGCCTAGCAGCCTAGGGGGAGTGCAATGCTGCCAATGTCAGCGTGGTAACAGCTGCTAATATATACACTATGAAATGATTGGCAGGAAATCTAGACAATACATAATGAATTAGGTAGTGCCAGGTGAATGTAAATATCACTTAGGCTTCTCCCTTCCTTTCTTATATATATTTTTATTACGAGAATAGAGTATACGGCATATTTCAAGGGGAAATAAACAGCGAAAATTAGCGAACGAGTACACGTGAGGTGTTGTCAGGTGATAATTAACCAATTCCAGGTGTATGGCACTGTCACTTACCTTATTTCTTTTTTGTATATATTATTTGGTATAAGAATTGGGCATAGGGCTTATTTCAGTGGATGAAATCAGTGGAAAATTCCGGGGAGGATTTGCTTAGCATAGCACGGCCGGGCAGGCGAGAGGAGAGGGTAATGGAGAGGAGGTAGGGAGGGGAGTCAAGAACAAGGAGAAATGGCTAAATTGTCAACAATGGATGGGAGTACAGATGAGATTAGGAGTGCTGACTAGTGTTGGACATTGGCAGTACTGATAGATGATACAAGCCACCACTTGAAATCCCGGGCGAATTCAAAATAACACATAATCACAAAAGTGACGCCCCGCGGTATGATCTCTTGCTCCTAAGCGTCACGAAACTGAAGCCCCGTGGTTAAGGGGTTAAGGTAGGCAGGATGAGGTGTCTCTTGCTGCAATCATGAAGTTTCTACAAGCACAAAGTGAAGAACAGAAGAGTTCAAGAAAAACCTCAGTAAATATCTACAAGTGCAAAGTGAACAACTACAGGCACAAAGTCAAGGACAGAAAGAACTCTGAGAACAACTACAAGCACATAGTAATGGACAGAAAGCACAAAGTAATGACAGAAAGAACACAGAAAACAGCTATAAGAACAAAGTGAACAACTGCAAGCACAAAGTGAAGAACAGAAAGAATGAATTGAATAGCTTCAAGAGGTATTACGGGAGCAACAGAAGGAGTTACAACTAAGGATGCAGGGACAGCTAAATACTTTCACAGGGGAACTGAAGGAAAAACAGCAACATTTGAAGAAGGAAGTGTATGTTGAGCTGCAGTATCAGAAGCATGGGGTGGGCAATAATGTGATACACACAGCATGTAGATGACCAATTGAATGGTGAGAGAATTGAGGCTGTAGAGAAATCTTGGGCTGCTGAGCCTCAAGTTAGTGTACAGGGAGCATACGAAAAAAAAAAAAAAATCCTGACATATCCTGACGAATCCCAAACATCTAAAGATAGGTTTACCGGATTGAATAATCAGGATTTAGAAGTTTGGAGGCCTAGACTTAATTGTGATGCCCCAGTTTTTAGGCCCCCAACCCAGTGAAGTACATGGCTGTAATGGGGGTGCAGTTAAATAGAAACCTCAGGAATTTAATGGTAAAGTATCTTTGGAAACTTACCATGTCTAGTTTGAGCTACCTGCTGATCAGAATGGTTGGAAAGAGAGGCACAGGCCATGGCAGCTTGCTACTAGCCTCAATGGTGCCACAATGGAGATTCTTTGCCAGATGTCAGTGGAGGAGAGGAACAGTTGTCAGTCCCTAGTAGAAGTACTGAAGTGCAGATAAGGGACCATGAACCACACTGAGGTTTACAGAGCAAGATCCTGGACCTGTGTTTGGGCTCGAGGCGGATCCCCTCAGCAGCTTGCTCATGACCTGAAGAGCATGGCACACGAGGACTACCCTGGAGCAGCACCTAACCTGTTGGCTAGTCTTCTGAGAGACCGGACAATTGATGCTCTTGATAATGCAGAGTTGATAGTGCAAGTGAAGCAGGGCAACCAAGAAGCTTGCAAGAAGCACTAGCCAGGGTTCTGGAATTTGAGTCCTACATCGGGTCTAGTACCTCCAGTTTGCAGGCAGGATGTAGTGCAGGATTCAAAACAAGGAAGAGGTTGGTACGTGAAGCGGAGAAATTTGAAGGAAGTTGCTGGCACTGGGAGAAACCAGGACACAGGAAAGAGGATGTCTAACAGTGGAAGAAGGAACAGGAGGAGATCAGAGGAGGCTGCTGGTTCTGCAAGAAGCCAGGACACAAGAAGGACGATTGTTACATAAGGAAGAGGAAGCAAGAACAGAACAGTGCAAGGAAATCTACAACTGCAACAAAAGGGTGTTGGACATGTGGTGAGGTGGGACATTTCAGTTCTGTTTGTTAAAAGAAGAAAAACGAGGATAAGAAGAAGGCTGCAGAAGACAAGAAAGAAGTGGAAAACTAGTAAAGGCTGGTGTTAAGGGGCAACAACCTGCCGGTTTTTCCCAAGTAGCCCCACCACCAAGAAAATGCAGGAGAACTTTGATTGATAGTGTGAGAGTAGATGGAAGCATGGACAGCAAGAAGTGTTCCCTAGTGACTGATTCAGTCTCAGAGCAGACTTCTGTGAGGCTTGATACATTACATCGTCAGTATCCGCCTGTGTCATCAGAACAATTGTGTGGTTCAACTGGACACTGTTCAGAATTGAGGGGACCCTTGGATGTCTGGACTGAAGTGGCAGGGCAAGTAACTTACAGTCTATGTGGCCGACATGAAGGATACTTGCCTTCTTGGTCTGGAATATCTGATGTCCATGGGATGTGGCTGTACTCCTGTTCCAAGAAGCTCAAAGTCTGAGGAAAGTTGGTTTCCATCACGGTAGTGAAACATGCCAGTTTTGATGGTGAGGTGAGGGCACTGCACACTACAGTGATACCCCAAAGATCAGAACTATTGCTCCAGTATAAGATGAATGGCTCTTTTGACAGCTGTCTAGGGGTGGTGAAGCCTGTTGGAAAATACAAGATAAAGGCTGGAGTGATGGTGGGAAGGACTTTGGTGGAAACTGGTGCAGGTGAAGTGCCATTTGCGGTGGCCAATTACTCCCGTGAGACACAGAAGATCAACGGGGGAGAAATTGTAGGTCTGTGCCGGGCAGTGGACCCTGAATGGCCTGTAAATGGAGTGTAGTCAAAGAAAATGGGAATCTGCCAGTCCACATACAAGACCTGTTTTCATGGAGTTGCCAGTGCATGGATGACTCACAAGTGCTGCAATTAAGGCAACTACTAGTGAAGTTTGCTGAAATCTTTTCCATTGGAGTCCTAGACATGGGATGCAAAGATCTGGCAGAGCATTATATCGACACCACCTGATTGAATAGCCTGCTCGGAGGATGGCGCCAGCTCAACGGCAAGGAATGGAGAGGGTGATGGAGAATCTTCAAAGTGAGAAAATGATAGAAAAGTCCAGCAGTCCTTGACTCCTGGGGCATCAGCAGTTGTTCTGGTAAGGAAGAAGAATGGCTCAGTGAGGTGCTGTGCAGATTATTGAGCCCTGAATTATGTGACAGTGAAGGATGCATACCCCTTGCCAAGAACTGATGGCATGCTGGATGGCCTATCAGGTGCCAAGTGGTTCTACACCCTAGACATGAAAGCAGGATTTTACCAGGTCAAGGTTGCAGAAAATGACAAGGAGAAAACAGCCTATTTGTATAGGCAAGTTTTATGGCAGTTGAAAGTGATGCCATGTGGCCTGTGTAATGTAGTGGGTACTTTTTAGCACCTCATGGACAGAGTTACTGGAAGGCATGCACTGTGACTGTGTTTGGACGGACTTTCGATCAGGAATTGGAGAGGATCCGAGTAGTGCACGTCAAGCTGAAACCTAAGAAGTGCTTCTTGCTCCAGAAGGAAGTGAAGTATCTGGGAAAAATTGTAGGTCAGGGTGGCGTTAGTACTGATCCGGAGAGGGTGGCAGCTATGAAAAACTGGCCAGTTCCAACTTGTGTGAAGGTGTAGTGGACAATCAAATGTTCATGTTGTCGTGACACTCCTTTATTACTGCTGCCCAGCTCGTATAATTGATACACAAGTCTACACTGCTTGAGGGCTGGAGGTCGTCTGCCAGTCTCGATCTTGCTGGCCGTCCCTCCTCACCTCCCTCTAACTGCACCCCCTCCAACCATTGACGTCACAGAGGCATAAACTAGCTGGTCAACACCCTTTCACACACACACACACACACACACATGCACACACCATTTACAAATACATAGATAACATAACATTGACAAATACATAGATAACATGACATTGACAAATACATATATAACATGACATTACACCCCACCCTGATCTGCAAGATCATAACCAAATTGAGGCGGCGGGCATATGCGTGTGCTTCATCAAAGTACTGCCTCTGGTTCTGTCATTGTTGAGCTAGACTCATCTGACACTGCCTGCTGGTGCAATTGCGGATGTTGAGCTTGTACATTGATGTACAGCGGGGGATCAATACCAGCCTCATGCATGTGTGGCTGGCTGTCCTGATCCAGTGAGGTGCTGCTGTGGTGCCTCACATCCCTCATGTGTCGCGGAATACCATCAACATCCACCACCTGTGGAGAGTTGTCCCTAGTGATGACACCAGGCTGCAACACCGAAGTGCAGTGATCACCACACTTCCTGATCCAAATGGCATCACCCACTGCATACCGCATGCCTTTGTCACCATCAGGCATTGTGTCCGTGATGAGCTGTTCCTAGATAGGTTGTACATAGTCTTGCACCTCACAGCTGTACACACCATTCGCAGGGGCCTCTGTCACTGATGTTCCATCTCGGGGTGTGATATTATACAGATGGACTGCTTCAGTGATGGAACATTGTTTCCTGGCAGCGATCACCTTCACTGTGCTGTGGTTTCGTTCAATGATGCCATTGCCACTTGATGCATATGCCGCCCTGAAGTGTAGTAACATGGCCCAGCGTGTGACAAAGGCTGTGAATACATGCCCACGGAAGGTGGTGTCATTATTACAGAGCAGTTTGACAGGTGCTCCTCACTGATAGAACACCTGCTCTAACTCGCGAATGACAGTATCTCCATCTGGGTGTCACAGCTGCCGCCATGTGTGAAATCGGGATGGCCCACAGTTGACGATTGTCAGCTAGGCGTGACCATTGTGATGGGTTATGTCTATGGCCAAATGGTGCCATGTTCCTGTCATACCCAATGACCCGTGCTGCTACTTCATTGGAGCCAGGTCAATGGCTCGGCACACATCACACCGCTTCACAACTTCACGCACCTTAGCCCGTGTCACCAGTCAAGAGATCTCTTGGCATGCAAAAAACAGTGTGCGCCAGATGCCGGGATGATCAGCACGTGCATGGACGTCAGCAATTCTAGGCTTAGCGGTGTCTTGCTCATCCATTGCTGCTGCACCAGCTACCAGTCTGTCATTCCGCACCCACTTCTCTGGGACACATGTGAGGACATCAGCGTGATTTTCTGTAGACTAGACAAGCCTCACAGACAACGTCAGTCCCAACCCAATCACCAGCTGGTGAATGATTTCAACTCGGCGGCGAATCAACATCTCTCCGTGAGCCTTTGTTCGAAGTCATGCATGACCACTCAGTGCGTGGTCAATCCAACGATATACTGTGGCAGAGTCTGTCCATAACTCAATGTTCTTCATATCCCAAGCGATTGCCAAGTTCACTCCACGAACTGCTGTGTCCACCTCCGCCATGTTGATGTGTGAGTTGTCGCCCCACCACAGCCAGAATGCATCTTCATTTACACTGCCTTGTGGCATCTCTAAAACAACTCCAGAGCTAGAGCACTGGCATCTGTCCACATGACTGCCCGGTCGCCATACACACACCAGAGGCCACGACATGGATCTTCCCTGACCAGCCGTGCTGCCACATACTTCATCCGTTGAAGCATGGAGTCATCATCCATGATGTTGTCCCAGACCTGTGTCACTGCATTTGCTCGGCATTTAATCCACGCAGCTGCTGGCCAGAGCCACCCTCCTACTGGCAAGTGCGCTACTAACCATCTGCACCATGCAAACACAGCACGATGCATCACTCTTGTCGGTGGTGGGTTGACTGGATTGTCACGTGTCCATTTCATCTGGCCACCTGATGACTGCACGTGCAACCTAGCAGTAATGCCCCATCAGCTGCACGGTTCGGCAGCTTGCATTCCAGGCCGAATGCAGCAAAATGTGCAGTGACCTGCTCTGCACTGGCTACAGCCTCATTCACAAACAGATCATCGACGTAAGGCAACACTGCACGCTCAATATCTGGGTCCTAGCCAAGATGTTCTTAACGACAGCCTTCATGACCAACGGAGCTATGTTGAGGCCAAAGCCAAGGCGTGTCAAACAGTAGCGCTGGCCTCGTACCATCACTGTCTGAAATGGCCACAGTTGCTAATCGACACGCACCTGCAGATAAGCCAGAACAGCCACATTACCTCCGTGTTGGCGCCTCTTGCACATCTGATCAACACATACGTTGCTATCAGCAGTAAAGGCAGTTACATAGTTGTTTAGCTAGCAGTAGTCTAGCACTGGCCATACTTTACTGTTGTTATTCTGATGAACAGCCATGACCACCACAAGCCCTTGTGGTGCCCCATGTTGTTGTTCGTAGTAGGGTACCAACCAGCCATTCTTGATCCATGACTCCAGTTCCTGGTCAAACTCCTGGCGCATGGACGGGGATATGTTGTACTGCACCACAGTATTATGCAGGCAATCAGGTGCTGCTCCATTCGTCCATTTCCATGACACCATCTACGTTCGATGCCTTACATCAAATCGTACACTGAAATCAGGTGCATCCATTGCCAGCGGTGTCAGAGTCGATGATGCAGCTCCACACAACCACCCAGTGCTACAGAATTGGACTTCTGACGGAAACTTCACTATGACGCCGCCAAGTGCTGAGATGCCAGTGATGCCGAGCACAACATCCACACCCAAAGGCTGCTCATGCACCACCAGCACGCTCACCCGGGCATCAGGAGTTTCCACTGTCACACTGTCCCGGTGCACAGGAAAGAATTTCCACTAATCGTTGTGATGCTGGTCATCTGCGGGTGCCACTGCATGCAACAAGGGCCATGTACTATGGTGTCTGCGCAACCAGTGTCGACAAGAACTTGGCATCGCTGCCTGTCAACAAGCAGCTGCACCACAGGAAGAATGCCACTTACTGGCTTCCAAGAGAGGATGCTGGCGCTGATGTGGCCTCTCCAACGTCGTTTCCCATCTGAGGACATGCAGCAGCAAAATGTCCTGGCTGGCCACAGGTCCAGCAACGATGAAGGCGACGTTCTCTCCCAGGCAGTTGCGCCCGAATTTGGTCTCGCACTAGTGCCGAAATCCCAGGAGCAGCCACACACTCATCACTAAGCATGGTGCGAGCCTGTGCCAGCACACTGTTAAAATCCAGTCCCTTGGTTCTTGACCCAGTGCGACTAGGACGACAAATATCATCTGGTAGTCCTGCCATGAGCGCACATGCCATAGTACAGTCAGACACGCCCCCAAACAAAGTCGACAGCCGTCGGAGGTCAGCCAGGAAGACGTCAACTGACTCACTTGCTTGTAGCCGATGTGCAGTAAAAGCTTCATATGCTGCATATTGATCCAGGGCGAATGCTGCATACAGTGCTTTCTTCACCTCTGCCAGTGAACAGTCGCTGGCAACTGGCAATTTTGACCACACAGCAAATGCCCCACCTGTCAGTCGTAGTGGCAGAACTGATTCAAGGGCAACTCCACAGAGCTGACACAACACCTCCATCCTTGTGACCCACTCCACAATGTCCATAGAGCCATCATACTCTGGAATCAGGCAAGCATCAAATGGTGCTAATGTTGTTGTCGGAAGGTCAGTCTTCTTATCGTCCTCCATGTTGCCTAGATAGCTTGTAGCGGACAATCAAATGTTCGTGTTGCTGTGACACTCCTTTATTACCGCTGTCCAGCTCGTACAACTGATACACAAGTCTACACTGCTTGAGGGCTGGAGGTCATCTGCCTGCCTCAGTCTCGCTGTCCATCCCTCCTCACCTCCCTCTAACTGCACCCCCCCCAACCATTGACATCACAGAGGCATAAACTAACTGGTCAACACCCTCGCACACGCACACACACACACACACACACACACACACACACACACACACACACACACACACACACACCATGGACAAATACATAGAGAACATGACATTACAAATACATAGATAACATGACATTGACAAATACATAGATAACATGACATTACAAATACATAGATAACATGACATTGACAAATACATAAATAACATGACATTACAGAAGGAGCTACGGAGTTTCCTGGGTTTGTGTACCTGCTACCGGCATTTTGTCAAAGACTTTGCAACTATAGCTGCACCTCTGCACAAGTTGTTAAGAAAGATACAGAGCCTATGTGAACTGCAGTGACTCAGAAGGCTTTCAAGTTATGAACTCATGCATGTGTTGGCAAGCTCTCCAGTGTTGCCCTACCGAGATCAGAGTCAACCACTCATCATGGACTGTGATGGTAGTGACAGTGGCACTGGTGGAGTCCTGTTGCAGAAGAAGGATGACAAAGAGTATTGTGGTTGCGTATTACAACAAGAAGCTCAGACCACCAGGGCAGAATTACTGTACTGTGTGACCCTTAAGGAGCTCTTGTCAGTGATCAAGCGCTTTGACTTCTTCCATCCCTACTTGTATGGGTCCTACTTCATCATCAGGATGGACCATGCAGCACGTAAGTGGCTGAAGACATTAAAGAAATCAAAAGGACAACTGGCACCCTGATTTGAGAAGTTGGACCAATACAACTATGAGGTGCAGCACCTACTTGGATGGGTACATGGTAATGCTGACCACCTGAGTTGTCAGCCTTGTGACCCAGTTTGCAAGCAGTGTAGTAGGAAAGAAGATCTTAACATGAAATGCAGCCGTACTGCAGTGGCAGGGCCAGTGTCAGGTGAAAAAGACCCAGATGAAGATGCAGATGGAGGATATTGATTTACAATCATTGCTAGAATGGCAGCAGCAGAGTATGGTGCAACAATCTTGTGACGTGGTTTCCAGGTTCAGCCCTGTGACTAAGAGCTACTGGAGGCAGTGGGGTGTTCTTAGATTAAACACTAGACTACCGGATTGTCAGTGGGAGACTCCTGATGGCCTCAGCAAGTATTGGCAGCTGGTGGTTCCTAAGGAAATGAGGTCTGAGGTCTTAGAAGAGTCTCATAACCAGATCTCTAGTGGCCATCTGGGAGTGAAGGAAATTCTAAGTTGGCTGTGACAGAGGTTTTACTGAGCTGGCATGTGTCAGGATGTCTAAGAGTGGTGTCGGGCCTGTGATGTATGCTGTGCCAAGAAGGCACCCAAGAAACGTAGTTGTGCCCCTCTTCAGCTGTACCAAGTGGGAGCACCAATGGAAGGAGTCACAGAGGACATTGCTGGACCTCTGCCACTCAGTGAAAGAGGAAACCAGTATACAGTATATGTTTTGCCATGAACTACTCCATAAGTGGCCAAAAGCCTATGCCATCCTCGATCAGGAGGCCACGACTGTTGCTCAGGTGTTGATTGACCAATGCTTCTGTCGTTTTAGGGTGCCACAAGAGCTACATTCAGACCAGGGCAGATACTTCCAGTCTGCTGTGTTCCATGAGTGCTGCAAGTTACTGGGGATCAAGAAGACCAGGATGGCTCCACTAAGGCCACAATCAGATGGGATGGCGGAGAAATTCAACTGGACCCTGGGACAAGAACTGTAGAGGGACAGATGGAATAAGGCCAGAAATTACATGAGCTGCTGATGGCATATCGGTCTGCATCACATGAGTCTATTGCCTACACCCCTTCAAAACCGATGCTAGGCCACGAGTTACGATTGCCATTTGATCTGTTAACCAGAAGACCACCTGGTAGAGAGCTGCCTACAGACACTTCAGCTATGGAAAGACAGGTTGAGGTACATCACCAAGTTCGAGAAGCTCTGAAGTTTTTGAGTGCAGTGGTGAACTGCAGGTATGATGCCAAGATAAGTGAGGTGAGCTTTAAGAACGATGACAAAGTTTGGCTATGTAGTCCTCAAAGGAAGAAGGGACAGTCATCGAGCTACAGAGCCCATGGGATGGGCCCTCCATCGTGATGGTCTGCCTGTAAGACGTTATGTACTGGATTCAGAGAGGCATGAAGTCTCGCTCAAAAGTGATATACGTGAATCGTCTGTGACAGTATCATGGGACAGGACAGTACAGCTGGGACGTCTTCGAGTTATCATACACACCCGCAGCCAGTGATGTTGAGGAGGATCAAGGAGCTGAAACACAACCGTATTAACTGTAACCTTATTCCTTTCAGATAATGAGAGGGACCACAGATATTTTTCGGTAAAGTTATGGCTTGGCAGCTTTTGTGGTTTTCTCTAAAACCTGTTACAAAAAAAACACTGAGCAGACTTTAAATCGGTACTTTCTGCTAGGCTAAATGGCAAAATATTCAGCCAAAATTCTCAACAAGCTTTTTTATCTTGGGATTTCCAACCAAATTGGCGTATCTCAGTTAGTTTTTGAGATACAGTATTTCAATTTCAATTGTGCATTATTTTGTATCAAAAATTAGTACCGTATATGACCTTCAAAAATAGGTCAGTGTCATTTATATTTGACACAAATACTTGGGTTATCCTAGGGTACCTTCCTGTATAATATCAAGACCTAAGAAATAAAGTGCAAATAAAAATAATAATACTTTCAAAAAATGATAATAATAATAATAAGCTTTCCCAAATATATGGCGAAGGTTAACAATGCTTATCAAACCAATAAGCTTCGCCATATATATGGCAAATCTTAATAAGTTTACCCTTTAGTTGAGCCTCAACCCTTTCACCAAGTTTTCCTAAAATCGGTTTAAACTGTTCCGGGTATTTTTTCACACACACACACACACACACACACACACACACACACACACACACACACACACACACACACACACACACACACAATCACCAGCTTACCACATAAATGAGAAAGTACGGAACATGTACACACTGTCTGCAATTATGAGAGTGACATTCACAAATATAAATGAAGACACGCTGAGAAAGATAATCACATCATTTATTAGTCCAACTCTTGAGTATGCATCTGTAGTCTGTAATCCACATACAAACCAAACACACACACACACACACACACACACACACACACACACACACACACACACACACACACACATGGATAAGATTAAAAGGATACAAAAGGCCTCTACAAGATGGGCTCCAAACTTAAGGGATCTAAGTTATGAAGAAAGACTAAAAAAAAATATACCTACCAACATTACAAGAGAGAAGGAAAAGAGGAGACATGAGTTATATAAATGGATCACAGGAAAAGAAAAAAAATAGACATAAATGAGTATATGATTAATGGGGAAGGAACATCAAGAGGACACTGCAAGAAATTATATAAAAAGAGAAGCGATAAAGACGAAAGGAAATTCATTTTCCCAAATAGAGAAATTTATCAGTGGAATGCACTGCTGAATGAAATGGAGTGTGTCAACACTATTCATAAAGTCAAATATATGTATGATGAAATGGTTCAAAACAAGGGACAGTGCTAGCTTGACTCAATCCTGTGAAGAGATTAGATAAGAACAATTAGGTAAGGACACACAGAACAAAGTGAGAAAGACAGGAACGAAGAAATAGCCTCATGCATTCACACAGACATAGACACAGACCGAATCATCGGCAGATACACGCATAAGCACGGAGAGACTAAAAAAACGTTGATTAAAAAATGAGGGAGGTGAGGAAACATGAAGAGGAAGACGGAAAGAGACAGGGACAGTGCGAGGGAGAGGGAGAGACAGAGGAAAGACGAAGCTGAGGAGGGAGGAGAGGAAAATTAGCCGACGAAAGACGATTAATCCGGCAGCCGAGGGTCTCAACCTTAATTTGACGTCTTAAATTTTTTTTAAAATGTTGTTTCTGCTTGCCTAGATCGTCAGTTTGAAGAAACGCATTACTGGACATTTGTCAGTATTGAGCATTTAAAAATTGTTAAGACAAGGTCTTAAAATCAACATATTACATTATATTGTCATTTAATGGTTTTAACACCTTGAATATGAGACGATCTCTTTGCCAGCCTTCAGTCTACAGTAAGTCCAGGGGCACCAACTTGGAGGAACTAGCTGAATCCGTTCCCCCCCCCCTCCTTTTTTTTTTTTTTATAGGATTAACGAGATAAGTGAATTCCTACCCTTCGCTGAAGCTTAAGGGCCTCTGCTCCTCCATGAATAATTTGGGTGTACAATATGTTTATTAAATATTTTACTGTTATTCAACAACTTGAGATGTAATTTAGTATGGTAAATATAAAATACCAAAGCGAAAAGCAAAATTGATTTCTATTTATCCGAACTGAGACTTTGTAGAGTTGCTGGTCAGCTGTGAAGAGTGTAAAGTTCTGTCCTGTCTCTTGACTTACTTTTTGTGCTTTAGTCATGGCAGTCATGATTGTGTCTGGATGTGCAGGTGGCATGTCAGTAAGTGGGGGGGTAAACAGCCTTAGTCTTGGGCTGGAGAGGTTTCCTCGGTCATGACATAAACGGGCATTATATCCATGAAGCTCAGGACAACCTTCACACATTGTGACATCTTTCAAGAAGGATATTTTTTTCTTAGCTTTTTGTTTTGCTACAGCCATATGTGCAAGAAATTTTAGTGAAGGAACCTGTTTTGTCAAGAACTGTGGTGGAATGTAGTGTTTATTTGGGTCTTCTACCTGACTACTTCAAACTCATAGTTTATTTCCTTTGTCATCATCGTCTTCTGTATACATACTATAGCCTGTGCTACATGGTGACATTCACTATCTGTTTGAGTTATGAACATTGCCAAGGAAAGTGCTGATATCTTGCCATTTTGAAATGCTATTTCAGCATCAAAATTGTCTTCCACACACTGCGCCAAACCATCTGCAGTCTTAGAAATTGATGTCAATTCATTATTTCTAGCTACTGCTTTGCTGCAGACCTCTTTAATGCTACAACTCATAAGTGCAAGTAACATCAAAAACATTCTTATTCTTGACTACTTTTGATTCTCGTTGAAAGACTTCCAGGCCTTTCTGATGCGGTGTTGAATGATTTGTTAATGGTAATGTAATAATATTGCCTACTAGGAGTGTGGGTAGAGATTTCTTTATTTTTATTGACAATTTACCCAGAAGATCAAGAACAGTTCTGCAAACATAATTATCTGGAGGCTTTTTCTTAGTCTAAGGATGTGTTGTAGTTGTCTCATCCAAGAAGTATTTCCTTGACCTCATGACAAATCTGGGTCTTCACCATGGTTACAGCCATGTTGGTGCTATTTGCTTCAGGGTCTAAAATGACTGGTAGAGTTCTCTCAGCCTCACTATGAAATGCAATTATTGTGGCTATCCCTGGTGAAGAAAGAAACAAAAGATCTTTACCAAAATAATCAGGAAGACTACGGATTAGCATTTGGCAGGATAGAACACAGCCTCCATTTTCTATATACAAATTATGTAGATCATCTGAATTCCAGATATGTGTCTTGTCGGCTTTTAGAATCCTGATAACGCCTTCCATTACTTCATTTGACATATTCACATCTTCCTGTGCAAAGTTCATTACTTTTGTTGCAGCATTTCTGGATCTTGATGTCATAGACATTGTGCGGCAGTCTACTTGGTAACGAGCATCGGCAGCATGTAAATCACTCACTGCCCCACCTACCCTGACACTAACCTCAGAGGCCCATTTGTCATTTCGTTCTTTTCGTTTGTCTAAAACTTCTTCCTTTAGTGATGTAATGTGTCCTTTGCTCTTCACTTGTCTGCAGATATATGCTGGTCTCCAGCAGGAGGGATTTTTAGGATCTTTCTCAACTTTGCATTCTTTATGACAGGACACACAGCCATGCAAGTTAAACCTAGGGAAATCTGAACGTCTTTTTCTTGCAGGTTCAGCAGATGTGCTAGCTTCTTCATCCGTATGTTGGCGTTTCAAAGCCTTTTTAATTTCCTTTGGATGAAGGTATTATTCAATACACCCCTTGTGAACTCTGAGAAAAAGTTTTTTTTTCTCATCATACTGTGATTGTAATCTATTGTGCAGATCATCCCTGTAAACTTTATTATTTTTAAACACCGCCGCATTCATTGCCTCATATGTGATATTCAGGCCACCCCTGGCTACGCTGATTACCTCATATGAGGCGAAGGGTCTTGATGCCATAATTTCAAGCATGAGAAAGTGTCAGTGGTTTCCATGGGAACATTGAATCTCCCTCCACACCCTCAAAGCTGTTGCCAAACCCTGCCATACCACAGTTGCCAAATACCGTAATTAGTAATTAAGTTCTTGTTTGTAGCCCAGCAATGTCGGAATCACGCTCACCCACCTCCCATGGTTCTGGCGGTTTGTCGCCACCCTCACACCCACCAAAGAGGCGTAAATTACAAAAAGATGAGGGTGATGAAGAGTTTGACCCCAGAAGCGCTTGATCTGATGACAAAACAATCAATTTAGTATTAAAATAAAAAGTCCCCCAAAATGACTCAGGGAAGGTAATTGAGATGATAAGAATTAGCACGGCAAGGGTTAATGTTTTCAATGCACTTGGATTTAATGTTTATTAGTCTTTTGGTTTTGTCACCACATATATACTTCCAGTGAAAGCAGCATTCGTCTTCTGTGTCATTTCTGGGAATAACTGTGAACAATTCTTCCATAGAGCTCCCATTGCCTCAGAGGATCATGGTTGTCAGTGTCCATACACTTCTGACCATAGCATGAACCTAGAGAAGAAAGAAAGAGTTAAATAAATTACAAAATATGAGGAATACTAAGCGATTAATATTTTTCACGAGAATTCTTCGGCATTTCACACTTTGTATTGTATCTAAAATTGCTCAATACTGAGAGCTGTCCAGTAAAGATAGTTGTATAATAAAAGGTTTGAGCCAGGGAAATCCATAATGAAAAAAACTTAAGATGTCAAAAAAAAGGTTCACCCTAAAAATAGGATTTGGCTGCCGGACTAGATGGAAAGAAGAAGAGGAGGAATAGGGCGGAGGGCAAGAAGAAGGAATACAAAGGATACAAAGAAAAGCAAGCAGTAACAGACCTTATGATCCTTTCTAGGTTGCTTCTTACAGAGTAGACTATGGCTACGAGATCTAATTCTACATGCTGAATGATAAGGATAGTAAAGCAAGAAGGCTAACACCCCCTCCAAACCCTCCAGGAAAAAGTGAGAAGGACCACAATGCAGCACGGAAAAACTTACATGAAGATTTCATAGAAGGAAAAGTTACATTCTATAATACTTTGTCTATAAGCTACCAGTCTGGATAACCTGAAAGACAAAGTAATAAAGTGAAATGAATAACCAGATAAACAAATAACTACAGGATGACATTATGTGCGGGTTCGTTGAGTTAATGGGGTGTCTGTAGACATAGTATGGAAACTGCACAGTGCACAGTGTGGATGTTCAGGGGTGTTGCGGCAGCTTCGCCTGGTCCTTTTAAGGTAGGCAGCAGTCAATCAGGCCCCAGCTCTGTTCACTTCACTGAGACAAGGAACTTTCCCATGCAGGACAAGTACACAGGTTACCTCCTGAAGCAGTGACCCATGGTACATTAAAAAAATCCCAATGGTGGTCACTTAACTAACAGGGCCCCTCAGTGATCCACAGCCCATCACAGGTCGAAAGTAGGAGTAGTGACCTTTAACTCAGGGCAATCTGTGCAGATCCTAGTCTGTGCTTATATTATTTTATTTGTATTAAAAAAAAAATGATAAATATATCATGACGTGACATAACGCTATGTATGGGAAAGTTAAGTTTACGGGGTGTCTTGTTGCCATGAGGGGAATGAGCTTACACTTAGTTGGTAAAAGTAAGTTATTCAGACAGAAACAGAGTCAGCTGAGGATTCCCGTGCAAATACTTGTCTAATTTGTTTTTAAATGTCTTAATTGAGATACTGTTCACAGTTTCTGAAGGTAATTTGTTCCAGATATATATGACTCTGTTGAAAATGAAGTATTTTGTTTCATGGGTTTGGAAACACTTTCCCATAATTTTGCAGCCATTACTCCTGGTTTGACTCGACCGGTCTATTTCAAAATATTTATTCATGTCTAAGTTGTCATATCTCTTTATAATTTTGAAAACTTCAATGTCACCTCTTAACCTGCTTTTCGTTAGGCTAAAAAAATTCAAGTTCTTCAAGGCATTCCTCATAAGGTTTGTTTCTTAGTCTTGGTAACATTTTTGTGATTCTTCACTGTATTTTCTCAAACTTTTCTATGTCCTTTTTGTAGTATGGAGACCAGAACTGCACACAGTACTCGAAATGGAGGCGCACTAGCAAGTTGTACAAGGCATGTATGACTTTCTCTGATTAAAACTCGAAAGTTCTTCCAATAAAACTCACCAACTTACTTGCAGTTTTAACTACCTCGGTGCTTTGCTTACTCGGTTTTAGGGCATTTGATACTCTCACACCAAGATCCTTTTCATTGTCTGTACATGATGACTGGATATTGTTCATTTTGTAATTTGCATGAATGTTGTTATTTTCAAGACATAATACTGTGCATTTTTCTATGTTGAATTTCATTTTCCATTTTTCTTCCCAGCTTGCCAAAGTATTAATGTCATTTTGTAACTGCTGCCACTTTATTGGTTATTTTGGTATCGTCAGCAAATTTGCATCTTTTACAATTTAACCCCTCATCTATATTGTTTATGTAGATAATAAAAAGTATCAGTACCAGTGCTGAGTCCTGCAGAATGCCACTAATCACTGTACACTACGTGGATTCCTTTCTGTTTATCACAACTCGCTGTTTTCGGTCTGAAAGCCAGTCTTGTAACCATTTCTGTGTATTTCTTTTTATTCCATGAGCTTCTATTTTTCTTACAAGATGCTTGTGAGGGACGGTGTCAAATGCTTTCTGAGAGTCGAGGTAAATATTATCTACTGCTCTAGAGTCGTCATATGATTTATAATATCATGGATGAAGCCCAGTAAGTTAGTTAAGCATGAACGACGATGTCTGAATCCATGCTGGAAGGCTTTGATTATAATATTTTCTTCCAGATATTTAACTGGTTTATATCTTATAACTGTAATTAAATAAGAGTTGGCAACCCACAATGCGATGAAAGTGTTGGGGCTTGCCGTGTTCACGCACTCTGCTCCTAGCTCTCGTGGAGTTAGCACATTGTACATACACACCATAAGGACGCTTGCTTGCTCAAGCAATTACACTAAGCAGCCTCATCGTCATCGGTTATCGATCACTCCCTCTTCACTAGCTAAGTATCCTTTACGAATTGGCCAATTCAAAGGGGGATTAGCGAAGAGATAAGATAGAAGAATAGTATTGTAGGTGAGTTAAATTTACGTATCACCTTACTCTGAGACTTGTTTGATTTACTTAGACAACTTTAGGGAAGAGTAACGACCTACGAGTTGTGTACCGAGAAAATTCTTACATAGCGGTGCTCCGGCAGGGATACCGACTTGTATACATTAAACAGTTTTCACATTTTGGTGCCCAGAAAGAGGGCCCAGATTTGTTTACCAGAACTATTCAACATTTTTCACATTTTTGGTGCCCCGACCGAGTGAGGATAACCGATGTGTGCCGAGGCGCTGAATGTGTTTAAAGTTGCTTTTGTGGGGCACAGTTTACTACCACGTTCGGTTGAAGTGGAAGACGTGGACGTACGTGTCTATAGAGCTCCGGGAGGAACGGCAAGTGCTTTCTCTGAAGATGAAAGGCTGAATGCCGTACTAGACTGGAAGCATGACCGTACGGTCCTTTTCCTTGGAGGAAATGATATCCATGAGGACGTGGAGGTCAATGAAGTTGTGGAGAATATTTTAGCAGTGGTAGGAGCCATAGAGGGCTCTTGTAAATCCTCAGTAGCCATAACCCTCCTCGAGCCAAGGAACCTGCCATATGGCTCTCCAGTTTGTTATGGAACATATAAATTAGTTAGCAGAGCTGTAAACCGGAAGTTGCAACGGGCCAGGAAGGGAAGGGATTTCATACATTTTAATGCCAAGCCCTTCCAAGCAATGTTGAAATCTGATGGTATACATTGGAACCATCATGGTAGGGAAGCGGTTCTGCAGAAATTTATAAATTATGTAGAACATAAGAAAGGAGAGTTCTATGCTGTACAAGCTATGGGTGGGCCTATGGAGTATTGAGGTAATAAATTCTGAGCTCTGGGAATATGGGTGTTTTGGCAATTGAGTGTGGGGATGAAATAAAACCCTTGAGGTTTAATAACCCTGGGGTATAGGTTAAAAGTATAGACCTAATCCCTACACTCCTCAAAATTAAACTAAATAATTAGCTGAGCTGTAATGAATATTACGAAATTGGGAGAGGGGATAATTTGCACAAGGACTTAATCCCTACTCTCTTCAAAATTTAAAATAATCAAATCATTACTAAGTTGAGGTAAAATTGTGGTTGGAATTCATAATTAAATTATTAAATTAGAACTCCGTCAACATGTCTGTTTCTTTATTGCAAAGATCTTCTAGTAGTAAGGCAGGATGGGTAACTAGAGCCATAAATGACTGTAACCAGTCGCTGGACCAAATACCTCTGTCCAAGGAGAGAATAAATAGTTTCCTAAATATTCTGAAAGATCGATGGAGTAAGTATGAAGAGAGTTACTTAACTTTAGAAGCGGCTATAGTAAAGGCTGAGAATAAGGAACTCTTAGAGTCAGAAACTACGAAGTTTGAAGACAAATTAGAAGAATACTTAACTGTAGTAAAGACACTAGAGTCAGAATTAGCTGACACTGCCGCGGAAACACATGTTTGGCACAGCAGAGTAGAGCTGTGTTACCACAAATAACGCTTCCGGAATTTGATGGAGAGCAGAACTGGAAATCTTTCTGGGATCAGTTCAAATATTTGGTACACGATAGAACAGATCTCCCTAAAGTCACCAAACTTACTTATTTGTTAGGACAGGTCAAAGGAACACCATATCAACTGATAAAAGAATTACCAGTAGAAGAAAATAACTATGAAGTGGCTTTGACCATCCTTAGACAAAATTACGAAGACAGGGAACAAAATTATAAATCATTTATTGCGGGCTCTAATAGAATTACCCACGCCTAGGCACGATTTTGATTCCTTGCAAAAATTTAAAATTGCACTAAGTTGTAATTTAAAGGCCTTAGGTACTTACGAAGATATTAAGACATCAGATTGGGTGCTTTCAAGAATTGTGTCCTTAAAGCTACTACCGAAAACCAAGGATGCTTTGTATGGTAGGTACCAGAAGGATAATTTCTCCTGTGAAGAGATAGAGGAAGGCTTGATGCAACTCTGTAAACATTTGCAAGGAACATTAAACACTACTGAGGTCAAACAGAAGACTGAAGTAAAGAAAAAACCCACTAACCATCTGATAGGGAAAGTTAAGTCAGAGAAGACTAAGTATGTGCCTAAAGAAGAGATGGGTACTTTCCTTAGCTCCACAAAGGCCGAGGATAAAGTATTAAAGATAAGGAATAGACATGCTGAGGATATTAAGGAAATAAAACCTTCCATGGTAAAAGACAGGAAAGTTTGTGTCTTTTGTGGTGAGCAACATTCCAGTGAATTTTGTCAACAGTACCCTGATTATGCTTCTAGAGTAGGGAAGCCTCAGGAACTGGGGTGTTGTATAATCTGTATGAACTCCGAACATGCTGCCGCGGACTGTAAGACTAAATTAAATCTTTGCTTTAAATGCAAAAAGGATCATCATCATAGTGCTTTATGCCCTAGGATGAAAATTGAGGTTCCTAAACCTGCAAGCGTCAATATGACAATTGCAAAAGGGAATGCTCCATTAGTAATGCCAGCTGCAGTACCAATAGCAGATGTGAAAGTATTGTTTGAGAATAGAAACCAATTAGTATGTACCCTGTTTGATACGGGTGCTCAGAAAACTTTCATTTCTGCAGACATTGTGGAGAAATTAAAGTTACCAGTTATCGGCAAGGTAAATCTAGCCATTACAGGATTCTTGACAACTAGGAAGGCTCAGTCTTTTGATTTAGTTAGACCTGTAATACAATTAGGCAGATATAAATGCCGTATAACAGCAGCTGTGCTTGATACCATGGAGACAAGTATATACATAAAGGGATTGAAGGAAACCTCTGATCATCTACAAAGCTCAGGGATAAAGTTGGCTAAACAGAATGTTGAATCAGATACTGTGGGTCCCATAAAAATGATAATTGGTTCTGATTATTGTGGAAGATTCCTACATAGGACTTTCAAAAGGAATAAGGTACAGTTGTTCAAGAGTCCAGGAGGTAACCTTATTATGGGTCAGTTGCCTTTTCCAAAACAAGTTAAAGGAGAGGCCAAACTAGTAGACTCAGTGTTTGTTACCCCCACACAGTCATTGATGGTAGCTAGAATAGGTGCAGAATTAGAACCTACTCAGATAAATGACTTGTTGGATGAAAACATTGAACCTGTACACAAACTGTGGGACCTAGACAGTGTAGGAATACACTCTGAGGAACCAACCCCTGAAGATAAAATAACATTGGACTTGTATAATCAGTCTGTGGAATTTAAGGATGGACAGTATTGGGTAAGATTACCATGGAAACTAAACCATTCAGAGTTACCAACAAATTACCAAGCAGCTAAAGCTCAGTTAAATTATCTTCTAAGAAAGTTGAGAGATAAACCAGAACATCTGATCCTATATGTTAATATTATAAGGGATCAATTGAAGAATAAATTTATAGAAGAGGTAGAATACCCTGTTAACCACAAAGAAGGACACTACTTACCACATCATGCTGTAAGCAAGGATTCAGTAACTACTCCCATAGGGATAGTATTCAACTGTAGTAGTAAAGCGTCCAAGGGATCAGCTAGCTTGAACAATTGCCTATACTCTGGACCTACACTAACAGAGAAGTTAGGGAATGTGTTACTTAGATTTAGAGAGAAACCTTACGCTTACACAGCAGACATTAGTAAGGCTTTTCTCAGAATAGGACTGAGAGATGAGGATAGGAAATTTACAAAACTCCTCTGGCCTCATGATCTTCAAAATGAGGATAGTCCATTGAAAACTTACTGTTTCCGATCGGTGCTCTTTGGCTCTTGTGCTAGTCCTTTCCTACTTTGCAACACTTTAAAGCATCATTTTGAAAATGCCAAATGTCCAGAAATAGGGCAGGCTTTTTATATGGATAATTTGCAAGGTGTTGCTGATACAGAATCGGAAGTCTTGAAGGCTTATGAAGTAGCCAATTCCGAATGTGGGAAGGCAAATTTGCCGTTACAGAGCTGGAATACAAATTCACCGCTTTTGAGGAATAAAATACAAGAGGACTATCCAGATTTTGACATTCCCAAAACTCAAAATGTGTTAGGTCTTAACTGGGATACAACAGCCGATGTAATAAGTTTGAAACCAATTAAGTTCTCTGATGTCACTCTCACAAAGAGGTCCTTGTTAAGTCAGGTTTCCAAGCTATTTGACCCATTAGGATTGGTCAGTCCTATAGTTATTAGGGGCAAATGTTTAGTACAGGAGGCTTGGCGAGAAAAGTTAGACTGGGACACTGAATTAGGTGAGACATATGTGGAACAATGGGAACAGATTAGAAAGGAGTTTGAAACTACATCAAGCATATGTATTCCCAGGAAAATAAACAGTAATGAGAAGTCGCACTTACACATATTTTGTGATGCTTCTCAAAGGGCCTATGGAGCAGTAGCTTATTGCGCAACAGGAGAGGATAGTAAGATTATAATGTCCAAAGCCAGAGTTGCGCCAATTAAAGAAAGAACCCTACCTCAAATGGAATTGGCTTCCATAGAAGTAGGAACTAAATTGGCCAGGTATATAACCACTACTCTTGATACTCAATTTGAGGACATTTACATATGGACTGACAGTGAGATTTGTCTTTACTGGATAGGGAAGGAAGACAGTAAAATTCCTTTCGTCCGTAATAGAGTGAAGACTATTAAAGAGCTATCTTCCAAATTTAATTTCATGCATGTGTCCTCCAAACAAAATCCAGCTGATCTGCTCTCGAGAGGTTCGACCGTAAAGAGACTGATCAAAAATAACTTGTGGTTTAAAGGTCCTAAATGGTTACTCACTAAGGATTGGCCTGAACAGAAACAGTACAGTATTGCCGAGGTTAGTGTAGTGAACTTGGAACCTGTAGTACCTGAGCCAGAAGTAATTGACGTCAGCCGATTCTCGTCAATAAGAAAACTTCTGAATACTACTAACTTGGTTGTTGAATTTTTGAATAAGAAAGTGGGGTTTCAGAAATTAGATCCCCTAGAATACTGGCTGAAAAGAGTACAAAGAAATTCTTACGGGGAAATATATGAACTTTTAGGCCAAGACACTGGAAAAGGGAATAAGCTGATGAAGAATTTAGGCTTGTTCTTAGACGGAAAGGGTCTGATAAGATGTCGAGGCCGATTGGTAAAGGCTGACTTGCCCATCCAAACCAAACATCCCATTTTATTACCCAAGAGTGGATGTTTTGTACAACTTATTATAAAGGAAGCCCATGATTCCACTCTCCATGGAGGTGTGCTGCAGACCTTAGCCCAAATTCGGGAAAGGTACTGGATTCCTAAGGGTAGACAGGTTATTAAAAAATATCTCAAAAACTGCATCATTTGTAGGAGGTATGAGCAGCGACCTTATATCTACCCAGGACCACCAGCCCTACTGAAGGATAGGGTGAACATAAGTCGGCCCTTACATATAACAGGAGTGGACTACACAGGGGCTATAACTGTTACGGGTGAGGAAACTCCCCATAAAGTTTACATTTGTTTATTTACTTGTGCCTACACAAGGGCAGTCCATCTAGAACTAGCGGAAGACCTAAGCTCTGAGACATTCCTCAATGTCTTTCGCAGATTTGCTGCTAGAAGGTCTTGTCCTGGTAAGTTAATAAGCGACAACGGAACTAATTTCGTTGGAGCAGCACCTTTACTGTTGAACATAATGAACGAACCGAAGGTTAAGTCGGCGCTGGGAATCAGAAATTGTATTTGGCAGTTCACAGCTCCAAGAGCTCCATGGCAAAATGGATTTACCGAAAGAATGATTGGTATTGTCAAGAACTGCCTGAGGAAAACATTACATAGAACTAAGATCACGAGAGAAGATTTAAGAACAGTAATAACTGAAATTGAAGCCAGGATTAATAATAGACCTCTGACTTATCAAAATGACACTAGCGACTCGCTAGAGGCCTTAACACCGGTTCGCATGTTATATGGCAGGAAGCTCCATCCAATGCCTTGTGTGGATATCCAGGAAGAAGTTGATGATCCTAACATAGAAAATAATGATTTAGGACAACACCTTCGGGAGGGATATCAACGTCTGAAAAGGGTGCTGGATACATGGAATAGACATTGGAGCGAAGAGTATCTTTTGAGCCTACGCGAGAGGTTTTATGGAGCTCAAGCTGCCAGCAACAAATCAGTTATTAACATAGGAGATGTGGTCTTAGTGAAGACTGAACAGCCAAGATCCCAGTGGCCATTAGCTAAAGTGATCTCCACACACCCAGATTCTGAAGGGGTGCTGAGACTCGTAAAAATAAAATGCAGGGGACATACCAGTATAAAAACTATTGATAAACTGGTACCCCTTGAGTTAGCAGCCACTCCGGATCCAGAGTATGGTGAAGATCAAACGGGTCAAGAGGCGTGACCTAGTAGGGCCGCAGCACAGGGTTCTCGAGAACTATGGAGGGAACTCTTGGCTAAGGGTCATATTACATGATACAACGTATCATTTTCCGCCGGCCCCAAAACTGTGGGAAATATTTTCCCCCAGAGCAGTTGCGCTCTCTAAATTTATCATAGTTATCTCTGGTTAAAGGCAGAGGACGTAGAGACTGTTGTTAATTATTCAAGCGGTTTTAATAACCCAGAAACGACGTTCTCTTTAATAATTCTTGTTATTGATAAATTAAATGCTACTGCATTTAACCCCTGAGGACAACTATGCATTGTAAATACATGTAGTTGTGGTATTTTCCACTGACCTAAGCTGCGTCTGCGCGATAGGTGACGTGGCAAGCAGTGAAAGATTCCCTTGTTAAGGCAGATGTGATTAAGATATTTACATAGTTAAAGGGAATAATTGATCTAACTTTAGTTTAAGTAGAACTAAGATTAATTTGTTAGATTTGCCCTGTACATATCATGATGTAATTTAACTGTATTTAGTACTGTAATTAAATAAGAGTTGGCAACCCACAATGCGATGAAAGTGTTGGGGCTTGCCGTGTTCACGCACTCTGCTCCTAGCTCTCGTGGAGTTAGCACATTGTACATACACACCATAAGGACGCTTGCTTGCTCAAGCAATTACACTAAGCAGCCTCATCGTCATCGGTTATCGATCACTCCCTCTTCACTAGCTAAGTATCCTTTACGAATTGGCCAATTCAAGGGGGGATTAGAGAAGAGATAAGATAGAAGAATAGTATTGTAGGTGAGTTAAATTTACGTATCACCTAACTCTGAGACTTGTTTGATTTACTTAGACAACTTTAGGGAAGAGTAACGACCTACGAGTTGTGTACCGAGAAAATTCTTACATAGCGGTGCTCCGGCAGGGATACCGACTTGTATACATTAAACAGTTTTCACATTTTGGTGCCCAGAAAGAGGGCCCAGATTTGTTTACCAGAATTATTAAACATTTTTCACAGCTCTCTTGCTTCGTTCGATAAGTCTTTTTGATATGCGGCGTAGATTATCGTACTGTAATATATCATTATTTTGTGTAGTTTTATAGTTATGGTAAACATGTTTTTTGGCTATTAAGTTACTTTTAATGTTGCAAGACTACCACTTTGGTATACTGTTACCAGCTGGATGCCTGTTACGTAGTGGTACACGTGACTTTACTGCTTCATTAAATTTTTTGGTGAAAATTTCCCACGTTTGGTTTGTCATCAGTTTCAGTCATATGATTCTAGTCCGTAGTTGTAAGTAGTGCTCTGAGTCTGGTGAAATCCTTTCTACAATAGTCTGGGACCTTTTCTTTGCTCTCTGTTTCTTTCGCTTTTCAGTCGTAATATTGAACTGTGGAAGTCAATGATCGCTGGAACTAAACTCAGGTCCGATTTCAACATTGTTAACTAGATTATCATTTGTAGTTAAGATGATGTCTACAATGTTGTTTCCTCTCGCTGGGTATTCTACGTGTTGGTAAAGGACACTTTCTTGGAGATTCATATAAAGCTTTTGTGTTGAGTCTGCAGTTAGCGGTTCACCTCAGTTTGTTACTGGCAGATTAAATTAACCAAAAATTACACTAGCCTCTTGACAACAAATGAGAACGGGTATGAGAAGAAGGAAGAGGAAGAAGAGGAAGAGGAGGAGGAGGAGGGTGGAAAGGAAAAAGAGGGGGGAAAAGGGAAAAGGAGGGAGGAAGAAGAAAAGGAGGAGAAGGAGAAAGGAAGAAGAGGAGAAGGGGAAGGAAAATGAGAAAATGGACATTGAAGAGGATGAAAAGGGGACAGAGGAGGAAGAGTAGGATGGGGAAGAAAGAGAAGATGAAGAAGAAAAAGAAGAAGAAGAAGAAGAAGAGGAGGAGGAGGAGGAGGAGGAAGAGAAGGCAGAAACAAGAAGAAGGAGAAGGGAAGGAGGAAGATAAGGAAGAGTAGGCGGAAGGAAGAAAAGGAGGAGGGGAAGATAGAAGAATAGGAGGAGGAGGAGGAGGAGAAGGAGGGGAAGGAGAAAGGAGAGGAAAAGGGGGAGAGAAGGAGGGGGAAGGAGAAAGGAGAGGAAAAGGGAGAAAGAAGAAGGGGAGAAGGAGAGGGAAGAAAGAACAGGACGAGGAGGAGGGAGAGTTAGTAGAGACGAATGAGTAGGGGAAGGAAGAGGCGCAGGAGGAGGGGGAAAAGAGAGAAAGTGGGAAGGAAATGAGAAAAAGGAAAGGGTAGAAAGAAAAGGAGGAGGTGGAGGAAGGGGGAAAAAGAAGAGGAGGAGGATATGGAAGGAATATGAGGAGGGAGGGAGAAAAGAAGAAGCACAGTAGTAGTAGTAGTAGTAATAGTACTGGTGGTGGTGGTGGAACTGTAGTAGTAGTAGTAGTAGTAGTAGGAGGAGGAGGAGGAGGAGGAGGAGGAGGAGAAAGAGGAGGAAACAAGGGGAAGATTGAGAGGGATAGACCGGCGCAGGTGTTGTGGTGGCAAGGAAAGAGTATTAAGGAAGGCAGGGAAGGGGGAGAGAAAAGAACGGCAGAGCATAAGAAAAGCCAAAGAAAGAAGGAAGGAAGGAAGGGCGAAAAGAAAGGCATACAAGCAATACAGCAATAAAGGTTAGAAAGGAAATGGACAAGACGGAGGGACGGACGGAAAAAAGGAATAAAAGAAAAACAGTAACAAAGTAAGAGAGAAGAGGGAAGGTGAAGGAAGGAAGGAGGAAGGGAAAAATTTAGCAACAGTGATGGTGAACGACAAGGAATGAAAAAGAAAGATATCACAACAGAACAAACAAAGAAAGGAAAGGGAGAAAGAAGGGAGGACTGATGTAAAGGAAGCTGGAGGCTGGAAGGAAACTGAAGGAAGGATATAACATAGGGAGAAAAAGAACGGAGGAAGGGAAAGAAAATTATAATTGAAAGGGATGGAGAAAGAGAATACAGAAACAAGAGCACTCATGGAGCGTATACCTCAAGTAATGCAGCACCATCTCCCCTACTATGGTTTTTATGACCTGGACCGAAACCTCTGACTTTTCTTGCATAAAATTTTACTTGTTCATCTGATGGTTCTCAGTCAGTTTTACAAACTTAATACAATGCCATCATGTGCCAGGTCCATAATGTTGATAAAGTACAAACAAACATAGATTAAACCAATTCAAAAACATAAACTCCTCCCTGAAAGTAATGTAAAAAAAAAATAGAAAGAGAACTAAACATTAGACAGAAGAAAATGGGAATGAAAGATGAAAACATGAGAAGCTGAAGGACTGGAGATAGAGAGGTGCAGCAGTAAAACAAGAGAGAAAACAGAAAGAAGGTAGAAAGGTAGAAAGGAAAAAAGAGGTGGAAACCTAAGACTTGATAGGGAATGAAGGAGGAACAATCAAGAAGGAGGAGCGAGAAGAGGGTAAAAAGAATGCAAGAGATGAAGGCAGTTAGAATAAACACGTAAAACGGAAGAGAGAAAAAGTAAGGGAGAGAGAGAGAGAGAGAGAGAGAGAGAGAGACGGCTGAATTGGAAATAGGATAGAGAATAACTTCGATGAGAAAGGAAGGGAGGGCACCTAACGAGAAGCATGAACAGAGAGGGAAAAGAATATATAAAGAAATAGAAGAAAAAGAGGGAAAGGAGGGGAACCGAAAACTTGGAGAGATGCTTTTTTATTTATTTTATTTTTTTTTAATGCGTCCGACTCTGGGCAAAGGCTTCACAGCCTGCTCCCAAGGCCCAGTAGTCCTCCTACATATCATACACCTCTACATGTCACCACTGCAGCTTTAACACCCACCGTCCATATTGAATACATGCTAGGGCTGTCACATACAGGACTGGTGTATTGGCATTAGCGGGGATATTTTTACGACATGTCGGCGGGTCTTTTGGTAGATCAGTAAAGTCTGCTTTTACTAAATTCAAATCCTTAAACTGTTCCCTGTCCCAGCGTAGATTTGAACCTGGGTCCGGTAGGACTGCAGGCCACCTGTCTACCGACTGAGCTACTACCTCCCCCGAGAGAACAACAACAGTGATAAAGAATAATGAAGAAAAGGAAATGGAACGCCTGGAACTCTTGTTCCGAGCTGTCGACGCAAAGCATCGCTCGGTATGCCTTCACCAAGCCTTGCACACGAACTTGCCATACAACCTCCATGACCTTGTTGACCTAATCAGTTCATCGTCCTTTCTTCTGTATCACTGACAGAAGATTGGTGGAAATCCTATGAGGCGTTGCTCCCGCAAGGATAAACTAAATCGTTCCCTTATGGCCTTGACCTTTTACCCTTTGGCCTAGCTGACTAATAAGTTCATCATCTCGTCATACTGCATCACTGACAACAGTTTGGTAGAAATTCGTCTGTGGGTTCAGGAGATTTCGCGCCAACAAGAGTGTTACGGCTGGATGGAGGCACGCGATAAACTAAGTAGACCCCATATGATTATACCTTTGACCTTTTAACCTTACTGATCTAAGCAGGTCATCGTCTCCTGATACTGTATCATTGACAAAACTTTGATTGAAATCTGTGGAGGGATTCAGGAGATTCCGTTCCCACAAGGATAACTCAAGTCTACCCCATATTATCTTGACCTTTGACCCCTTTCCCTTGGTGATCTAGAAACTTCACCGTCATTCATACTGTATCACTGACAAAAGTTTAGTTGAAATCCGTTGAGGAGTTCAGGAGATATCATGCTCACAATAACAAACAAGCTCGACCCCATGTGGCCTTGATCTTTGATCCCTTGAACTAGCTGACATAATCAGTTCATGATCTCCTCATACTGCATCACTGACAAAAGTTTGGTGGAAATCCGTCGATGGGTTCGCATTCAAGCACACACGCACCAAAAACGAACCCAAGCACCCACGGACAGACAGATTAGTCACTTAATGCCTCGTCCATCATAGATGGGCGGGGGCATTACAGAACTGAATAACAACCATGAGAAAGGGAAAGGAAGGAATAAATACAAAATGAAAAGAGGTTGAGTCAGAGAGAAGAAGAAAGAGTAAAAGAAGAAAGAAGGAAGACAGGAAATAAGCTAGAATAGACGGAAGAAAGAACGAAACGAAATGAAGAAAGCAAAAAAAAAAAAAAGAAGAAAGAAAGGGAGATTAAATGATGACGATAAACTGGGGCAGTACGTGGAAGAATAAATAAAAAGATAAATGATGGTGGGAAGAAGGAAAGATGATTGCTGGAAACGATGGAGGAAGAGAAAAAGAAAAACATGAAACAAGACATAGGACGAAAGAAGGAAGGAAAGGGGAAATAAAAGCTGCGGGTGACAGTGAGCGGAGGGGGTTTAAAAGATAACAGAATAGCCAAAGAAGGAAGGAAGGCCAGATGAAAAAATGAAGGTAGAGAGAAAGGAGGGAGAGAGGGTATAATGAGACAAAGCAGGAAAGAATAACAACGGAAGGCAGAAGCAAAAAGATGGAATGCAAAATAAAAAAAAGGATAGGAAATGCTTGGGGAAAAAAGATAGAAGGATAAGGGGACGAGGGGAGTAGGGAGAGGAGATAGGAAGGAAAAGGAATGCGGGGGAAGGAGGGTAAAGGAGTGGTTTGGGAAGCAACTCTTTATATATATATATATATATATATATATATATATATATATATATATATATATATATATATATATATGTACTGTATATTGCCAGACGTCTTACTCCCGTAAGGGGTGGCCACAAACAAATCACCTCCATGTCGCCCTGTCCCCCGCCATTTCCCTGCCCTGCTCCCTACTCACACACCCCCTCTCTCATATACCTCTCCACTCCATCCCTCCATCTCATCCTTGGTCTCCCCCTCCCTCTCCCTCCCCTCCACCTCACTCACATACACTCTCCTCGTCAGTCTCTCACTCTCCATCCTCTCCGCATGGCCAAACTACCTCAGTGTGTTTCTCCAAACGCTTCCTATCACATCCACATCCCCACCACAACGCTCCTTCACTTCGTCAATTGTCAATCTGTCTCTCCATGTGACTCCACATGCTCCTCTCAGTTAACTCATTTCTACTGTTCTCACTCTTGATTTCTGTCCCTCTAACGAGGTCCTAGCTTCACTTTCATACGTTAGATTAGCCTATATTATAAATTCATTGCAGGAATGAGTAAATGAGAACATTGTAAAACTGCTCGAGAACATTATATAAATGAGGAATTGCTGCAGTTAAATTACATTAAGACACACAAAAAAATAAAACTGAGAAAAGCGTGCGTCAAGTAGATACAGATTCACAAAAATTATTTACAGCATGCCTAGAAAGTGCTTTCAGAAACCTAGAGTGCGAAAACAAAGGAGTAAACAAAGATGAAGAAAACCTAAACCATTTAAGATTTGAAAATGACATTGCCCTAATCCCAGAAATAGCAGAGACATTGCAAGAAATGTTAAATTACTTAATCAGAGAAAGTCTCAGAGTAGGGCTAAAGATGTACCGGAGTAAAACTGTTTAATCCAAATACATCAGAGAGTGTCATCACAATAAGCAAAACAATTCTTGAAGACGTCAATACTATATATATCTATATCTATATCTATCTATCTATATATATATATATATATATATATATATATATATATATATCTATATCTATATCTATCTATCTATCTATGAAAGAAACAAGTTGTTTGTTTGTTTGTTTGTCTGTCCTTCAGTCACGCCCGAACCAAGGGCCAGAGACCCCGTGACCCACATATATTCAGAATCAGGGCGGCCCAAGGCTGGTATTAGGGGTGACAAAATTCAAATCTGGGTCATTTGAGGTCTCCAGTAGAAGGTTCGCCTTTTTGGCCTGGACAACGTGGGGTATCCCTGCAGCCCAATTTTTGGCAGGGAGACTCACATGACCTCCAGTTCGGAGATATGCTATGTGAGATTGACCTCCAAGGTCATTTGAGGTAAGTGGTTGGAGGTCATTTGAGGTCAATGGCAATACACGCTTCAATGACTTGATCCAGCAGTCCAGTTTTTGGTGTGAAGACTCACATGACCTCCAACTAGGCCATATGCTAAATGAGGTTGGCCCCTGAGGTCATTGGAGGTCACTGGTCAGAAGTCACTTGAGGTCACCGGTAATATGCGCTTGAACGCCTGGACTCAGGAACCCAATTTTTGGCACAGACTCACATGACCTTCAGTTCGGACATAGGCTAAGTGAAGTTGACCTCCGAGGACTTTTGAGGTCACTGGTCGGAGGTCATTTAAGGTCACCAGTAACAGTAAACAAGTTCGCACAAATACTGTGCGTTAGTCTGCAAAAATTGAAACAGAAACTTCTTTGGCCTCTTAAAATCCCTCTTCAAAGGCATAAGAGGTACAGTCGTTAGCATAAATTCGCTGCAAGCCTACTCGTGTGGCGTGAACCCTTTTGTCTGACAAGAGTGTAAGGAGACTAGTTGCCACATAGACTTATATACACTTTTAAGACGTGTTTTTAAGAAGCGGTACTAAAGGCTGCCTAGAGTACATATTCTGTATACCGTATTTGATTAGTATAAAAAAGTGCAAGACTTGGCAGAAGAATGTTATGGAATGACGCATGAGCGTAATACTCTGGTTTTTCTCATTATAATCGCGTCTAAGCTCCTTTCCCCTCTCTCCCTCTTACTCCTCCTGATGTCCCCTCCACCCCTCCCGCTCCCTCCTACCCCCCACACACTTTCTTACCTCTCTACTGTCTCCTCTCCCCACCCTCTCTATCTTCGTTCATTTATCCACGGCATTAACTCCATTGGCGCATCGCAATTCTCTCTTGACTGTTCATTAAACCCAGTGCCCTATTCCTAGTTGCTTGCATACTTCCATATCCAAGGCTAATTATCAATAATCCTTACTGTTCGAGTCCCATTCTCACCCTCCCCGTCTCCTTCTCACTTCTTTTATTCCAGTTGTCTTTCTTTTCTCCACCCTTTGTCACTACCAGCAGCCAGTAGATATAGGAACATTGAGGTCTCTTTTTTGTGATGTATTCCCTACTGGTGTTTGTTTGAGTGAGAGTGGCAGTCGGTGGCTATAATTTCAGTAGTCAGAATTAAACAAACATTTGTGCCCATTCCCCCTACTTCTCCCCCTCTCTCTTCCCTAGGAAAATGTTCCCTTTCTCCTCATACTGTTCACTGATTCATGAAGCAGTATCAGAACCAATAATGTTTCGAACTGCTGCATCATGTTTGGAGTAAGGAGTGAGAGAAAAGACTGGCATGGCAAGAATCTCACGAATGTAGAGTAACAAAAAGGTTACAGGAATCGACAAGAAATAGAGAAGAGTGTGGTTAATTATGTAGGTTAGCGCGGTGAACAAAAAATAACAAGGTAGGCAGGGTAAGGAGAAAGTGGAATGGAGAAGATGGAGAGCAGAGGGGGGGGAGGTGTGGTGAGAGGTAGGCAGGGGAGGGTCATCTGGAGGGGTACGGGGGTAAGAGTGGAAGTTTCATCATTCCAGACTTTTCTGTCGTCTTTCGCACATTTTTGTTCCTTCTGGGCAATTTATAGTACTAATTCTTACAAACACGTCTTCAAAGCGAATAAAAGCCTATGTGGCATCTAGTTCCAATACACTGTTGCCAGAGAAAACGACCCACGTCACACGAGCATGCTTGCAGCGAATTTGTGCTGACGACTGTACATGGTCATTCAGGATTACAAAGATTGAACTAGATCAAATAAGATTTGAGTGTTCGCCTTTTTTGGCCTGGGCAACGCCGGGTACCCTTGTTAGTGTATGTATGTGTGTGTATATATATATATATATATATATATATATATATATATATATATATATATATACCCCCTGGGGGTAGGTTTTTTTTTCAAGAATACTCCCCCAGTATCCCTGCATGTCCTAAAAGGCGACTAAAAGGGTTGGCGGAGGGTTAGTGCCCCTCCCCGGAAAACAACTAACTAAAAAAACAAACAATAAGCCTCGGACAAGGACTGACCAAACGATGACGACCCAGGACCGGACAAAGGACATGGTTATCTGAACGTGGAATGTAAGGGGAGCGAATGATGAGGTGAAAGAGAGAGAGATTGTCCATGTGCTTGAGGGTGAGAAAGTGGATGTATGTGGAATAACTGAAACAAAATGGAGAGGAGAAAGTGTGAGAGAATGGGAGTATGGATGGGGTATATGTGCAGGAGTAGGTGAGAATGAGAGGGCAAAGGAAGGAGTATGTATAGTTGTGAGTAAAAGATGGAAGAAGGGCATAAGACAGTATGGATCAGTTGGGTCAAGGATTGTGTGGGTAAAGTTGAAAGTTGGAATACAAATGTGGGCGATTGTGTGTGTGTATGTGCCAACGCAAGATCGTGCTAGAAGAGTGAGAGGAGAGTTCTGGACAAATGTAGAAGTGTGCATGGAAAAGTTTGGAAGGAATGAGAGAGTGTTTTTGATCGGTGATATGAATGGTAAAGTTGGGAATGTGAAGGTGGATGTAATAGTTGGTGAGTGGGGTGTGCCTGCTGAGATAGATGAGAATGGGAGTGCGTTAGTGGACATTTGTGCTGGGAGGGGATTGGTGATAGCCAATACCCTCTTCAGGCATAAAATGATCCACAGGTATACATGGCGAGTGATGAGAAGGGTGGGTGGTGAACTGAATGAAAGGAAGGCAATGATTGATTACGTGCTTATGGATGAAAGGATGCGAAAATGTGTAATGGATGCAAGAGTTTATAGAGGTTGGGGGAGTGGACTTTCTGACCACTACTTGGTGGTGGCCAGAATTAGAATTCAAGTAAGATGGAGGAATAGAAGAAGGGAAAGACGAGAGGAAGGAGTAGTTGCAAGGAGAGTGGAAAGGTTACAAGAGGATGAGAAAAAGGCAGAGTATAAGAGAGAACTGGAGGAACGATTGGGCAAATATGAATTGAAGCACATGGGAGACGTGGAAGGTGTGTGTAGGATATTTACAGAAGAAATATGTGCAGCATGTGATGTGGTGTGTGGAAGGAAGAGAAGATGGAGGGGGGTGCAAGGAACAGCGTGGTGGACTGAAGAGGTGAGACAGGTTGTGGCACAAAAGAAGAAAGCATACAATGAATGGATGAGAAATAGGGTCGTGGAAGAAGTTGAGAGGCGGAAGAGAGAGTTATATGCAGAAAGAAAGAGAGAGGTGAAAAGATTAGTAAGAGAGAGTAAGAAGAGAGTGGATGAGGAATTTGGAAGGAATTTGAGTGTAAAGTGGAGGGACTGTAAGAAAATGTTCTGGAAAGAGGTGAAAAGAGTACGACAGGGTGGAGGTGAAGTTAGCAGGGAATTGAAAGATAAAAATGGTAGATTACTAGTGGAGAAGGGAGAAAAAGTGAGCAGATGGAGAGAACACTTTAGGGAATTGTTGAACATAGAGGATGGAAGTAATGCAAGTATAAGTGGCTGTGGAATGGCTGGGAGAAGGAGGGAGGTGAGAAGACAGGAAGAAATCAGTAGGATAGAAGTTGTGGAAGCAATGAAGAAAGTTAAATCGGGGAAAGTCCCAGTGTGTGGTGAAATGCTGAAGCATGGGGGAGAGATAGTAGTAGAATGGATGTGGAAGATGTGCAGATTGGCCTGGGAGGAAGGTAGAGTCCCAGAGGATTGGAAGTCAGGTATAATTATTCCCTTGTACAAAGGAAAAGGGGAAAAAGAAGTGTGTGGTAATCATAGGGGCATTTGTCTTCTTAGTATAACAGGAAAAGTGTATGGTAGGATACTTATTGACAGAGTTAGAGAAAGAACAGAGAAATTAGTTGGAGAAGAACAGGGAGGCTTTAGGAAGGGAAGAGGTTGTGTAGATCAGATATTCATTCTTAGATCTTTAGTGGAAAAGTTTCTAGAGAAGGGAAAGAAGTTGTATGCGGCTTTCATAGATTTGGAGAAAGCATATGACAGGGTGGATAGACAAGGATTGTGGAAAGTGTTAAGAATATATGGAGTAGATGGGAAGTTGTTGAATGCTGTGCAGAGTATGTATGATGGTGCGAAGGCTGCAGTGCGTGTGGATGGTAAAATGAGTGAATTTTTCTCTTTGAAGGTTGCGTTGAAACAGGGATGTGTCATGTCTCCATGGTTGTTCAATCTGTACATGGATGGGGTAATAAAAGAGGTACAGTGTAGGGTAGTGGATGTTGGAGTGGCCCTGGTGAGAGAGGATAGTGTTTGGAAACTCCCTGTACTGTTGTTTGCAGATGATACTGTGTTGTTGAGTGAAGACGAAGGGGAGCTGCAAGGCTTGGTGGATGAGTTTGGGAGAGTGTGTAAGAAACGGAATCTAAAGGTAAATGTAGGGAAGAGTAAAGTGATGGTCTTTGAGAGGGTGAAGTCAGTGAATGTACAGCGAGGTTGGATGGTGAGGAATTGGAAAATGTGAGTACGTTTAAGTACTTGGGTAGTGTGATGAGTAAGGATGCAGGTTTGGAGGATGAAGTGCTTGAAAGGGTACAGCAGGGAAGAAAGGTTGCTGGTTCTTTGAAAGCAGTGATAAGAAACAGGGAAGTGAGCACGGAAGTAAAAAAGTTACTACATGACAGTATTGTGATACCAACTCTAACGTATGGAAGTGAAGCTTGGACGTTGTTGGAAGGACACAAGTCAAGAGTGAGAGCAGTGGAAATGAGTTATTTAAAAGGAGCCTGTGGAGTCACATGGAGAGACAGGCTGACTAATGAGGATATAAAGGAGCGTTGTGGTGTGGATGTGGATGTGATAGGAAGCGTTATGAGGAACACATTGAGGTGGTTTGGCCATGTGGAGAGGATGGAGGGTGAAAGACTGACGAAGAGAGTGTATGTGAGTGAGGTGGTGGGGGGAAGAGGGAGGGGGAGGCCGAGGATGAGATGGAGGGACGGGGTGGAGAGGTATATGAGAGAGAGGGTGTGAGCGGGAAGCAGGGGAGTGAAATGGCGGGGGACAGGGCGACTTGGAGGCGATTTGTTTGAGACCATCCCAAACGGGATTGAGGCGTCTGGCAATATATATATATATATATATATATATATATATATATATATATATATATATATATATATATATATATATATATATATATATAATCTTAATAGCTGTTTTGTGTGTCCACTGCAGGACCGGCCTATCTCGACCGAAGTGAGGACGATACAGCCAATGTATCTCAACCAAGTGGCTTAGGCTGTCTTGTAGAGATTGTATATAGGGTGAGAACTGCTTGTAAGTGTGACTGTAGTGTTGGAGTGGCTTTGGATGTGTGTGTAGTCTGTGAACTAAGTGTAATTGGCCTGTTCAAGCTGACTGGGTGCAAGCATACTTTATACTATGCGACACTGGTTCAACCACAGCACCATTTGTGTCAGCCAATGCAGTACGTGGCCTGAAGGACGCTCCGAAAGTTTATTACCCTGGCGGGGCTCGAACCCTCGTTCTTTAATGTACAAAAACGCACACTTTACCACTGTACCACAGAGTCTCTCTCTCTCTCTCTCTCTCTCTCTCTTTCTACACACACACACACACACACAAACATACATATATATATATATATATATATATATATATATATATATATATATATATATATATATCGAGAACGAGCAGGAGTACCCGGCATTGCCGGGCCCAAAAGGCTTACACTCTAATCCTATTTATTCTAAGTCAATCTTTCTTTCTACTCCAGAAAGACCTTGTACCTCCTTTGCTTCTCAAGAGGGATTATAAGAGGTCCAGAAACTTTCTGTTTCAATTTCGCAGACTAACACACATTATTTGTGCAAACTTGTTTACTGTTACAGGTGACCTCAAGGACCTCCGACCAGTGATCTCAAATGACCTCTGAGGTCAATCCCCCATTACCTATGTCCGAACTGGAGGCTATGTTAGTCTTCATGCCAATAATTGGGCTGCTGGGTCCAGTCGTTCAAAAGATTACCAGTGCCCTCAAAATGACTTCGGAGGTCAACCTCACATAGTCTATGTCCGAACTGGAGGTCATGTGAATGTTCATTACAAAACTTGGGCTGCAGGGGTACCCGGCGTTGCCCAGGCCATAAAAGACGAACACTCCAACAGAGACCTCAAATGACCCAAATCTGAATTTTTTATCCCCCTAAAACCATCACTGAAGGAACCAAAGGCCAGGAGCCCGCAAACCGTTCCTTCAAAAAAAAAAAAAAAAAAAAAAAAGCCAAATTCATGATCCGTTCATCTCGAGATGCCTGGACACACTGCGTTTCAAAGACTGGAGATCATAGGAAGTAGGAAATACAGACAGAGGGAGACAGTTCCAGAGCTGACCTGTTGCATAAATGAAGGACTGGGAGTAACGGTAAACTCTTGCATAAGAGACTTGGACAAAAAAGGGATGAGAGTTTGTTGCTAGATGGGTGATATGTACCCATTGTAGAGGTGGAGGGATGCAAGCAGACAGTTCAGGGGAGCAGAGACCACTGAAGTAGCGATCGAAAAGAGATAGAGATGCAACAGTGTGGCGAAGAGACAGAGGTTGAAAGAAGCCAGTAAGAGGAGGAAAGTTAATGAGACAAAAAGCCTTTGACTCCACCCTACTGAGAAGAGCTGTATGTGAAGAGCCTCCCCACACATGATAGTTGTACTCTACATAGGGGCGAATAAAATCCGTGTATAAAGTCAACAACTGTACAGGGGTAAAGAAGGT
The DNA here is from genome assembly GCF_032717465.1 of Coenobita brevimanus. Classification (NCBI taxonomy): domain Eukaryota; kingdom Metazoa; phylum Arthropoda; class Malacostraca; order Decapoda; family Coenobitidae; genus Coenobita; species Coenobita brevimanus. Next base: position 16,146,514 of record NC_137011.1, read on the forward strand.
ATGGAGTCGGATTAGCACACCCAATCTCTTGGAAGCAGATTTTACAAGAGATGTATTATGATCTTTCAAAGAGAAATCCCGAGTGAATGAAACCCAAGCATGTTCAAGGATGATGCAGGATCGAGCTGGGTATTATTAACCCGTGGATTGCGAGCCACAGCTTAGGCTGGGTAGCGTCATGTTGCGAGCCACAGCTCAGACTGTGTTGGTTGCTGACTCATTGACCCCTACGCGAACTTACACATGGGGCTATGCAAAGACAGTGAGAGAGGATTGTTTCTTTTGACCAGATGATTCCCTATTTATTTTCAAGTTTATAATAAACAAAAACAATTTTTTTTCATTTTTTCACTACTCTCTTACGTAAACTTAGGCATGGCCCTTCGCTAAGACAGAGAGAGAGAGAGAGAGAGAGAGAGAGAGAGAGAGAGATTATTTTTCTTTCACCATATGATGCGCTGGATGTTTATCTTCAAGTTTACAATAAACAAAAACTAAAAGAAACACTTTTTTCCTTCATTTTTTGCACACCACAGGGTGGGAAAAAAGAAGGTAATTACGCAATCCATGGGTTTAACATCAGTGGTACTCCTGTGGAAGATTGTGTCTGGTTGATAGGTATATAAACTGAGTTTTTTGATGCATTGAAAACGACAAGATTATTTCTACCCTAGTCAGAGATATGAGCCAAGTCAGACATTAGGTGTGGCATAGCCTCATCCCTTGTTTGTTGAAGTAACTGCTGAGATAAACGTTGCGAGGACCGAAATGGAAAGGGGAAGGGTGAACTCATTAGCGTACGAGTGGATAGGGTTAGATGTAGAGCTTAGAAGTTCATTGATGAATAAAAGGAAGAGAGTTGGTGATAGGACAGAGCCCTGAGGAACACCACTGTTGATAGATCTAGGAGAAGAACGATGGCCGTCTACAACAGCAGCCATAGAACGACCAGATAGGAAGCTATAGATGAAGGCACAGATAGAAGGATAGAAACTGTAAGAGGGCAGTTTGAAAATTAAAGATTTTTGCCAGACTCGATCAAAAGCCTTTTGAGATGTCAAGTGCAATGGCAAAGCTTTCGTCAAAGTCCCGAAAAGAGGATGACCAAGAGTCTGAAAGGTAGGTGAGAAGATCGTCAATGGAGCGTCTCTGACGGAACCCTTACTGACGACCAGAAAGATGGTTGTGATAGGAAAGATGCTTTAAAATTTTTCTGTTTAGAATTGACTTGAAAACTTTTGCGATACAGGATGTTAAAGCAAGTGGACACCAGTCCTGTATGAGACAGCCCTAGCATGTATTCAGTATGGACGGTGGGTGTTAGCGCCGAAGTGGTGACATGTAGAGGTGTACGGTACGTAGGAGGACTACTGGGCCTTGAAAGCAGGCTGTGAAGCCTATGCCCAGAGTCGGTCACATTAAAAAAAAAAAAAAAAAAAAAAAAAAAACTTCTTTGGGACTGGCTGAATGAGAGCAAACTTTCAGCAAGAAGGAAGGGTACAAGTTGAAACACAAAGGCAAAAGAGTTAACCCAGGCAGGGTGTAGGCACAGAAGCACAGTTCTTGAGGACAACAGGAGGGACACCATCAAGCCCATATGCCTTGTTAGTATTGAGGCCAGTGATACCAGAAAATACATCAGCTGAAGAAATTTTAAGGTCAGCCATTAGGAAGTCAGAGGGGGGAAGTGATGGAAGAACAGCACCGGAATCATCTAAGGTGGAACTGGAGGAGAAAGTCTGAGCAAAGAGATCTGCTTTATCAGTAGAAGAAATAGCTACAGAGCCATCAGAGTAGACAAGAGGAGGGAAGGATGATGAGGTAAAGTTCTTAGAAAGGTTTTTGGGAAGGTGCCAGAGGGAGTGAGAAGAATTCGAGTTGGAGAGTTGAGATCATTTAGTATGGATGAAATTATTTTTAGCAGAGTGAAGAACAGACTTAGCACGACTCTGGGCAGAAACACAAACAAGATGTGATTTAGGGGTGGGTTGGCTCTGGTACTTTTTATAGGCCCTCTCCTTGTTGTAGACAGCATTAGAACAAGTGTGATTAAACCAAGGCTTTCGTGCATTAGTCAAAGGATATGAGAAGGGAATGTATGCTTCCTTTCCCAAGAGAATAACCTCCATAATATGCAAAGCACACTCAGATGGCTCCCAGCCATGGAAACAATAATCATTCCAGGGAAAATCAAAGAAGTACTGCCAGAAGGCCTCCCAGTCCACCATTCCAAAGTGTCACAGTCAACTTTTCTTTGGGGGATCCACAGACCGTACAGTTCAAGGTAAGAAGGTTGCTGTCGGAGGAGCCCAATGGAGAGAAATGATTAACAGCATCAGCAGAAAGATTATTTGTAAGGAAGAGGTCAAGTATGTTGGAGCTCTCTTCAAGGCTGTCAGGGATGCATGTGGGGTGCTGTAAAGCTGCTCTAGGTCATTAAGGATAGAAAAGATGTAGGCTTTTTCACCAGGTGGATCAGTGAAAGGAGAAGAGAGCCAAAGGTGGTGGTGAACACTGAAATCTCCTAAAAGGGAGATCTCAGAGAAAGAAGAATTGGATAGAATGTGTTTCATCGTAGAAGTAAGATAGTCAAAGATTTTTTCATAGTCAGTAGAAATAGCAGATAAGTAAACAGAGCAGATATATTCAGTCACAGAATGACAGGAAAGCCTAAGCCAGTGAGTAGAGAAGTCAGAAGAATCAAGTTCAGGAACACGAGAGCAAGATAAGTTGTTGTGTACATAAACACAGCAGCCACCTTTGGCTTTGAAATAAGTATAGAGAAAGTAGGAGGAAACAGAAAAGGATTTGCTGTCAGTTGCCTCAGACAGGTGAGTCTCTGTCAGGGTGCAAGCATACTGTACTTTATAGTATACGACACTGGTTGAACCAGTGTCGCATACTACAGTATAAAGTAGGCTTGCACCCAGTCGACTTGTGTGGGCCAATTACACTTGGTTCACAGACTACACACACATTCAAAGTCACTCCAACAGTACAATCACACTTACAAGTGCTTCTTACCCTACATACAATCTCTGCCAGACAGCCTAAGCCACTTGGTAGAGATACATAGGCTGTATCGTCCCCACTTCGGTCGGGATAGGCCGTTCCTGCAGTGGACACTCAAACGGCTACTACAGGACACTCACATGCACATTTCACATACATTTTGTAAAAAAAAAATTGCATCTCAACACCCCACCTCAGAGCCCCCAGGGGGTGGGGATCATAAAAGCCCCCATCATTCACCCCTTTCCCGGTGATGACCAAGTGAGATGCTTAGAACCACTGTCCGACAATTCTTCATTTCTGAAACATTCGTGGCGTTTCCTCTAACTTTCTCTCTGTTGAGCACCACCTCTCCTCCTCCTTCTCTAAACCTCATGTTCTCTTCATCACTGGGACTCTACTGTCTGAGGCAACTAGTAGCAAATCCTCCTCTGTATCCTCCTATTTTCTCTATGCTCACTTCAAAGCCAAAATGGCTGTTGTGTATATAATGCGTTACCCCAAAATTACCGAAACTTGGAAGTGGCATGGAAACCGCTTGTTGTACTGTGTGTGGTTGCTAGGTGGCAGTGCATGAACCCTTTGTTTGTTAATATGTCAAGTGTTGGTGTGCAGGGTGGATGCATTTGCTGCATGTGTATTTTTTTTTTTTTATCATTGTTTGGGTTAGTTCACAAATTTTATCTCCAAAATGGAAGATGTGAAAGAGCAATATGTGTGCGTCAAGTTTTGTGTGAAACTCGGAAAGAATGTGGCAGAAACTCATAAAATGTTAAAACAAGCATTTGGTGACAATGCTTTGGGGGTTACACAAAGCTATGACTGGTTTAAGCATTTTAAAAATGGACAAACGTCAACAGATGACGATGCAAGTTCTGGTCACCCTTCCACCAGTTCAACTCTTGACAATGCAGCCAAACTTGGTGCAACCATCCTCAAAGATTGCAGGAGGTTAATCCATGATACATGTGACATTGTCAATCTGTCGTATGCAACTTACCAACACATTTTGTCTGGTGACCTTGACATGAAATGAATTGCCACCAAGTTTGTCCCAAGGCTCCTGACCAATGAGCAAAAGCAGCATCACATGGAGATCTGCACGGAGCTCAAGGAAATGGCCAGAAATGACCCTAACGTCCTCTCAAGTGTCATTACTGGTGATGAAAACTGAATTTCTTGGTATGACCCAGAAACCAAACAAAAAACCTCGCACTGGAGGAGCCCAGATTCACCCCGACTAAAGGGGGTACGTCAAGTCAAGAGCAAAGTGAAGTCAATGCTCATCACTATCCTTGACATGGAGGGGATTGTTCATAAGGAATTAAGTCCTCAAGGGCAGACCATCAATGCAAAGTTCTACTGGGACTTTATGAGACGGCTATGGGAGGACATGAGACAATAATGTCCAGATAAGTGGTGCAAAAATGAATGGATGCTTCATCATGACAATGCACCCACATGCACAGACCTTGTTGTTCAGCAGCTTTGGGCATAAAAAAACATGCTGGTTGTCCCCCACCCCGTATTCACCAGATCTGGTCCCGTGATCTTTTCCTCTTTGTGAAAATGAAAATTCAGCTGAAATGACTAAGATTTGTCACCACTGAGGAGATTCAGGAGGAACTGTATGAGGCCCTGAACAAACTGAAGCTCAAGGACTTCCAGAACGCATTCCGATCGATGTCTGCACACCCAAGGAGACTACTTTGAAGGGGACGGTGCTGATTCGGACTTGACGTAAGTTTATTTCCTTCTTTAGTGAAATTTCGGGAACTTTCTGGTAGCACTTCATATGTACACAACAACTTATCTTGCTCTCATGTTTCTGAACCTGAATCTTCTGAATTCTCCACTCTCTGGCTATGGCTATCCTGTCATTCTCTGACTAAATATATTCGTGCTGTTTACTATTCCCTAAATTTACTGACTATGAACAATTCTTTGACTTTCTTACTGCTAAGAGGGAACACATCCTATCGATTTCTCGTTTCACTGAAATCTCCATTCTAGGTGATTTCAATGTTCACCACCACCTTTGCCTCTCCTCTCCTTTTACTGATCCATCTGGTTATCAAGCCTACATTTTTTCTATCCTTAATGACCTAGAGCAGCTTGTTCAGCACATTACCCATATCCCTGACTGCCTTGGAGAGAGTTCCAACATACTTGACCTTTTCCATACAACTAATCCTGCTCATGCAGTTAGTGCCTCCACAGCAGGGAAAAAAGTAATGTAGTGTAACTCACAAGCAGGCATATTTCAAGGAAAATAAAATAACTCATAAACCACTTAAACCTTATAAATATATTGGGGAATGTTATAAAAAGAAAGAAATGCATGTATTCACTCTCATCTAGCAATGCATGGCATGGTCAGAGTGTTTGACACCCACAGTAGGTGGTGGAGGGGAGTGGACATAAGAGGTCGAAGGCCGAGGACTATCTATAACAACAGCATGACAATGCCTGAGGCTCCTCAAGGCAGGCTGGTCAGTCACAGCGGGCAGTAGCATGGGTGGGAGCATCCCAGTGTTTCCATACAGCCTATAGTTTCTGCGCCATTATACAAAACAACACTGGAAACACGAAAACGTAATGTTACATGAACCACCCTGCCTTATACTCTCGTAATATTCTGAGAGCAGCTGAAGAGGGATTAATCTTTTCTCTCTGTTGGGCTCCTCTGACCACAGCCTTATCACCTTGAACTATCCTATCGCTCCAGTAAGGCCTGTGGACCCTCCCAAGAAGCGGCTGATGTGGCACTTTGGAGCTGCTGATTGGGAGCTCTCAGGTAGTACTTCTTTGAATTTCTGTGGGATGAATATTGCTTCCATGGCCGATAGCCATCTGAGTATGCATCACACATTACGGAGGTTATCCTCTCAGGCATGGAAGCATACATTACTTTCTCTTATCTTATGACTAATGCAAAAAACCTGGGTTTAATTACACTTGTTCTAATGCTGTTTATAACAAGAAAAGGAAGGCTTACAAAAGGCACCAAAGTCAACCCAGGCCTGAATAGAATCTCTTTTATGTTTCTGCCCAGAATCATGCTGAGTTTGTTCTTTGCTTTGCAAAAAATAATTTCATTTGTACTAAAACCTCTGAACTCTCCAACTCAATTTCATCTCACTCCTTCTGGCACCTTGCCAAAAACCTTTCTAACAACTTTATCTTATCATCCTTCCCTCGTCTTTTCCACTCTGATGGTTCTGTAGTTGTTTCTTCTACTGATAAAGAAGATCTCTTCATGCATACTTTCTCCTCCAGTTCCACCTTAGATGATTCCAGTCCCGTTTCTCCGTCATTTGCCCCTTTTGACTTGTTCACAGCTGACATCAATATGTTTCCAGTTGATGTATTTTCTGCTATCACAGGCGACAATACTAACAAGGCATATTGGCCTGATGGGAATCCCTCTTCATGTCCTCAAGAACTGTGATGCTGTGCTTACATCCTTTCTAGGTAAACTCTTTAACCTTTGTTAACTTGTACTTATCCTTCTTGCATGAATTTGCTCTCAGTCAGCCTGTCCCAAAGAAAGGTGATCATTCCCAGTCCTCTGACTCTCGTCCAGATACTTGAACATCCTGTATTTCAAGAGTATTTGAATCTTTTCTTAAAAAAACATTTAAAAGCACCTTTCCTGTCACAACCTTCTTTCCGATCGTCAGTATGGGTTCCGCCAGAGACACTCCACTGGTGATCTCACTTTCCTTTCAGACTCCTGATCATCCTCCTTCCGGGACTTTGATGAAAGCTTTCCCATTGCACTTTACATCTCAAAGGCTTTTGATCGAGTTTGGCATTTCCAAACTCTCCTCTTACGGTTTCTATCCTTCTATCTGTGTCTTAGTCTCTAGCTTTCTTTCTGGTCGCTCAGTTGCTGCTGTTGTAGACGGCCACCAATTTTCCCATAGAGGTATCAATAGTTATGTTCCTCAGGGCTCTGTCCTATTACCAACTTTCTTGTTTCTATTCGCCAATGACCTACTCTAACTCTATCCACTCATATGCTGACAACTGCACCCTTCACCTTTCCATTTGCATCTCGCAGCATCCATCTCGGCGATTACTTCAGCAAACAAGGAATGAAGAGATAGCACAACTAATGTCTGACATGGGCCATACTTCTGAATACAGCAAAAGTAATCAGAAACTCAATTCTCACATCTTTCAACTCATCATGATCTGCAGTAGGACTATCCTCTAATTTTTAACAATATCGAACTCAACTCTGCATTATTTTTAAACATTCTTGGGGATCCATTCTCTTGGGATTTATCTTGCAAAGGTCATATTACCGGTCCTGTAAAATCTGCTTCCTAGAGATTAGTTGAGCTAAGCTGACTCTGTGCCTTCATTGCCCCTGCACAGTTGTTGACTTTATACACTAGTTTTATTTGCCCCTGCGTAGAGTACAGCTCTCATGTGTGGGGATGCTCCCCACATGCAACTCTTCTCAACAAGGCAGAGTTGAAGTCTTTTAGTCGTATTAACTTCCTCTTACTGGCTTCCTGATTTTTTTTTTCTCTCTTTTCTGCCGCTACGTCAAAGATCACAGCTCCTTTGAACTGTCTTTTAACATCCCTCCACCACTAGGCGTATTATCTCTGTCTAGCAACAATGTCTCATTCCATTTCTGTCCATCTCTAATGCAAGAGTTAACCGTTACTCCCAGTCCTTCATGTATGCAACAGGTCAACTCTAGAACTGTCATCTTGTCTGTATTTCCTACTGCGTATGACCTATGGCCTCCCTCCCTTGAAACGCAGTGTGTCCAGGCATCGCGAAATTAATGGATCTCTGCCGTCTTGTTTATTTTTTTCTTGGAGGGAACAGTCTTTTGGGCTTCTGACCTCTGGTTCTTTCTTCCTTTCATTAAAAAAATGTTTGTCCGTACCTGGATTTACATGTTATGCTGTGATAACACGGTTTTATGCAGTTACACTCGCTGTACTATGTTGTACTATGTGACGATGGAATTTAGCAAAGTACACGTACTTTAATTATTTTATATTGAATGGGTTCATTGTAAGACAAATAATGCCACATATTTTACTTGTGATGTTCTTAATAAGTTTTGACAACGTAAGCTTCCTATCCTTTGTCACACAAAGAAATTTAATGGTCTCTGCTTCCTTAAGAGCTGAGTTGCCAATCTTGCAGTGTCTACATTTGGAGGCATAGCATTTTTTTTTTTCTGTGAAGTATGAGGTTCGTTTTCTTAATATTTATGGTAAGCTTACTAGTGATGTTGCACGAGTTCACACTGTTTAGTTCCCATTCTTAATACTAATTGAGGTGTGAAGGTCTTGGTGGCTGGAGTACAACGTACTATCACCTGAGAATTTTCATTGATCTGAGTGGACCACTACTATTTACTGTAAAGAAAAAGCTCTCAAATGGATCTCTGGGGATTCCCTTTGAAACAATTTGAACGTCTGAATACTGTCATTATAGTGCTCCTACTGTTTTCAATTGCTGCAATGAAATTTAATCATTGATTTGTGTTACCTCTAATTCAGTGTTTCTCAAAATTTTTCACTTTATTTTCCACTTGTGGGGATCTGAACATCCTCGTGGCCCCCCTTCAGTTTTCTCTCAAACCTCTCACAAATAATTCTGGAAAAAAATTTTGTGGTGCTCTTCATTTATTTTAATGCTTACAACTATCAGTCAGAATGCATATTTTGTTACATATCAATGGGATGGATGACACTGTTTGCATTCAGTTAGTCGACTGATTCGTGGTTGAGTCACTGATAACGCACATCTCGTATCTGGGTCCACATCCAACCGATTTCAGCTTTTACATTTTATGTATAGAAGGGTGGAGAAACCAGATTCACATAAATGTGTTGTGGAAAATGGCAAGTGAACTATAAGTGCGATTTCACGGACACACTTTGATTTACTGGTTACGCTAGCTCGTCAAAGCCCACCTAAAATCCTGCCGTGGTCCCCTTGGGGACTATGATCCCAGCTTGATAACCAGTGCTCTAATGTCACAATACTCTGATTTTGACAATATATTATTACGATGGGGGCACTCACAATCCACCACCCATTTACTCAATGTAATGCTGCTCTCAGGTGACTGCTCTTTCCTCTCTTCCTTCCTTCTTTCCTCCCTTCCTCTTCTGTTTTCCTCTCCTTCTTTCTTTCCGCTTCCTTCTGTCTACGGGTGACTCTACACTGACAAGCCAAATGATTTCTTGTACACCAGGAAACTATTTACTAAGCTGCGGGTTGACCATATGACCAAATTATGGAGCCTGGTGGTTTAGTGGGTAATTAAGACGCTCCAGTTGGATTTACACTGGTGCAGGTTTATATGAAAGGGGTGGTTAGGGTTTATTGCTCACGTGATGCCACTAAGGTAAGAGTGAGGCTGGTCACTCTCATCTTAAATGTCAGCACCAAATTGCCTAGCCCCTGGGACCTACGCTCCTAATGTGGCAACACAGGATTAGATAATAATGAATGAACATTGTCAAATACACACGAAAGGGAGGGGAGAAGGGCGAGAGGAGAGAGGGAAAGTGAATGGAGGGACAGGAGAAGGAGAAGGGAGCAGAAGGGAGTGGTGAAATGACAGGGGAGGAAGCGGGAAGAGAGAAGAGGAGGGGTAGAGAGAGATGGAAGCGAGAGGGAGGGAGGAGGAGAGGGAGATGACAAGGCGGGGGGTGGGGGGAGTGGGAAGTAGTTGAGTGGGCAAATTGGACAGCGTCGCCATCATGTTGACAGGCCAGTGTGTGTGTGTGTGTGTGTGTGTGTGTGTGTGTGTGTGTGTGTGTGTGTGTGTGTGAGAGAGAGAGAGAGAGAGAGAGAGAGAGAGAGAGAGAAAGTATGGCCTACTTGTGTTTCGCGAGTGAGAGATTGTTTGCACATTACATTGTGGGTGCTAAATCATGTTAGTTGAGTGTGTGTGTGTGTGTGTGTGTGTGTGTGTGTGTGTGTGTGTGTGTGTGTGTGTGTGTGTGTGTGTGTGTGTGTGTGTGTGTGTGTGTGTGTGCCTGTGGTGCAACTGAAAAGATGGAAAAGAATTTGTTGGAAGCACACGTCTGTTTTTTTTTTTTTTAATGTGTCCGACTATGGGCATAGGCTTCACAGCCTGCTATCAAGGCCCAGCAGTCGTCGCACATACCATACACCTCTACATGTCACCACCTCGGCGCTAACACCCACCGTCCATATTGAATACATACTTGGCCTGTCTCATACAGGACTGGTGTATTGGTATTAGCGGGGGTATTTTTACGACATGTCGGCGGGTCTTCTGGTAGATCAGGAAAGCCTGATTTATTGAAATTCAAATCCTTAAACTGTTCCCTGTCCCAGCCGGGATTCGAACTTGGGTCCGTTAAGACTGCAGGCCATCTCTCTACTGATTGAGCCGCTCAGTGCTCAAAATACAATGGTGAAGCACACACACACACACACACACAGATACACACACACACACACACACATACACACGCACACACACACGCACACATACAAAGGGAGCCAGGGAAATGTGAGAAAGGAAAGACAATCGCAGATATTGATAGTTAGGTGAAAAGAGACCGGCAGACAGACATACAGATTGAGATATATAGATAGGTTTGTTGGCAAATACTATATATATATATATATATATATATATATATATATATATATATATATATATATATACTGTACATAGATAGAGATAGATAGATAGATACGTATCTATCTATCTATACACACACACACACACACACACACACACACACACACAAGGGGGGGGGTTGAGGGAGCTAGGTGTGAGAGTGGAGGTGGAGATATATATATATATATATATATATATATGATCCGGATTTTGCTGCACAGGAGTTAAAAATGAATGTAGGAAAATGTAAAAGTGTAAATGGCAGGAAAAATGCGTGTGAATAACTGGTGTGTACAGAAGGGAATAAACCCAAGAGAATATACACACGGCAGAATACAGACGCAAAGAGTGTGTGAAAATAGAGAGAGAGAGAGAGAGAGAGAGAGAGAGAGAGAGAGAGAGAGAGAGAGAGCGGGTGTGAAGGGAAGGAGGGTGAGAGAGAGTAGGGGAAGGAGTGAAGAAAGGATATAGAGGGCATGGAAGGAGAGAGGGAGAGAACGTGTGGAGGGAAGAGGGAGTGTGTGGAGGAGGAGTTTGGAGGAGGAGTGTGTGTGTGTGTGTGTGTGTGTGTGTGTGTGTGTGTGTGTGTGTGTGTGTGTGTGTGTGTGTAGGGAGAAGGGAAGGAAGGAGGGAGAGTGTTTGAGGGGTAGGGAGGGAGTGTGGTGACGAGAAGGAGTATCGGTGTGGGAGGGAGTAAGGAGTGCTTGTGTCTGGAGAAATGTGTGTATAGGGAGGGAGGGAAGTTTATAGAGCAAGGGGGAGAGAGTATTGAGAAGCAGAGAGTGCATTTGAGGTTGAGACGGAGGGATAGGCAGTACTGTACAGGAAGAGTGTGGAGAGAGGGAGGAGAATGTGGAGGGAGGGCGGGAGGGTAGGAGGAAAATGTAGGGACTATTAAATTCATGAGATTTAATGGCGATGGCCTATGGCAAGAGCACAAAAGAAGGCAAGGGATATCAGGTAATTTCTTTCTTTTTTGTGTTTGTTTTATTTTTGACGTATATACAGTATTCTGGAAAACACTATGCAAAACTTGGCTAGCAAAGAGTTACGTAAGCGAGATGGATATATGGAGTTGGAATGTGACTAATGTTTCAGGGCTGCCCTTTATTCCTTCGATGAGGCTCGCTATAACGAACTGCAGTCTCTTAGAAAAGCTTGCCTTCATATGGTGTTCCTGTACCGTGTGATGCGGAATGTTCCTTTCTTTTCTGTTATAAATATATAGGAAAATATTGTGTTCATGTCTGCAGTTACTTTACAATAGATTAACTGAAGCTGTACGTCATACATCTGTTACCTTTTGTCAGTTAAAATGTGGAGTTACAGCAGAATATCGGTATGATAGCCTTCTGTATCTTGCAAAAAAACAAAAACAAAAAAAAACAATCTCACCTTATGAATCCCTTGATGCTGGTGATGTTTGCATTTTTTTCCCCTTCAAATCAGTATTAAAATGGAAAAAGTGTCAACTCACTAAAATGTTTAAACGTAGCTTCACATTCCACCTGTACAACTCTTTGCTAACTAACGTGTGAAGCGAGAGCAGAATATTCGTGTGGTAGTCCATGTTGCAAACAAGAGAGAGAGAGAGAGAGAGAGAGAGAGAGAGAGAGAGAGAGAGAGAGAGAGAAATGAAGTGAAGAAAAAGAAAAAATAAAAAGAAAAAATAAGGTACCCTTACAAACATATTAAGTAGTATTAATTTTGATACCAGATCTAGCGAACACTGAACATGAAGTGAACATCTGCAAATAAGCTGACAAACAACCAAGATTATTTACTGAAATTATGAAAACTCAACAAGAAATGGGTGAATCATGCCGGAACAAGATGACGATTAGACAGGCATAGGTAAAGAGATGATAAATTTTAACCTGAAGGGGAGGAATTAGGAAGAAACAGTTTGGCGAACAGACAAACCCAGTTGTCGAAATGATCCACATGTTAACGCTGCCACCAGGAGAGGCGTCTATTGAACTGCATTAATTTTTCTCGTAATAACTTGAATAGTGTGCAAAAAGCTTGTTAACATTAATTTAAGCTCTTGAAGACGATGATGTTTTTTTATTTCTTTTAAGTTTTGTCACAGCCAGACAGTTTTATTCGACGTAAGAAGGACCTCTACCAGTAAAGGGGCTACTTAGGGTTATATATAACCTGTCATGTTCGAAAAATCTCCTAAAAGAATATAGTAATATGGTGGTAACAAGAATCCATGATAACAGACGTCGCCGTATTCAAGGGGTTAATGATTATCGGTCCTTATAATCCGATGTATTACTCTAATATATTCTTGCGATCTGCATACGATTTTATTTAGTTTACATGAGATTTTTCTTGTAGGTAGAGGAGTTAGATTTGAGCTTCTATAAACATGAGCATGATCGCCTGCATGTAACACGAATATATTTAAAATACGCCATCCAGTTCAAGGGGTTGATGAATATTTCTCGCTGTGTTAAATCATCTAGTGACCGAAAGAAAAAATAAAACACAACGCCATCCTACTAAGGGGGTTACGTCCAGAAAGTCGCAGAGGACGAGTTAAAATCGAGGTGGAAACACAAGAGTGGAGGCAAAAGCTGGGTGGAAATATGTAGGCCGGAAAAATGTTGGCGGAAATATAGGGAGGCCCCATAAAGAGGGAGAATGGGGGCGTGGGAAAAAATTAGAACAAAAGAGGGTGAAGGAAGACAGGGATAAAGATAGTGCTGAGAGGAGGAGCAAAAACGATGAGCAAGAGCAAAAGGGAGAATGAGAATGAGAAGAAGGAGGAGGAGGAAGTGAAAGAGGGGAAAGATATGTAAGATGGGATTAGAATATAGCACGATTAACTTAACTGGAAAACGAAACGGGATAAAGGGATATATGATAAATAATTATGGAAAGAAATAGAGTAGTAGGAGGAGAAGGAGAATGCAGGAAGAATAGAGGACGAAAGATGGGAGGGAGGGTGAGGCTGAAGATGAGAAGAAAATTATATGACAAGCAAGATTAAAATATGGAAGGTAAACAAAGTGAAATATAACAAAAACAAGTAAGAAGGAAGAGGAGAGGGGAAGAGGCTGAAGGTTAAAAAAATGGGAGAAGTGGAAGAAAATGACAAGGCTAATTAAACTAAAGAGGTAATGAAAACAAAAGAGGGTGAAGGAGGAAAGAGATAACGAGGAAGCAAAGAGGAGGAGCTAAAAGGAAGAAGAGGAAGAAGAGAAAAAGAAGCGAAGGTGAGTTGTAAGATGGGGCGAAGGGAAGAAAATATGGCAGACTAAACTGAATGGAGATAAATCATGATAAAAGAAAATAAGGAAGAAAATATAACGAAAATAAGAAAGAAGAGAAAAGGGAGAGAAGAGAGTGTGATTTGCAGGACTGGATAAGAAAAAGAAAATTACAAAATACGGTAGAAGGAAATATCTAGTAGGCTGCATAACTGAGGAGGAGGAGGAGGAGGAGGAGGAGGAGGAGAAGGAGTATAGAGGGTAAAGAAGTAGGGAGGACGATTTGTAACATGGAATGAGACGCAAATGGCCAAGGCTAACTACACTGGAAGAAGATGAATGAAATAAGGAAAAAGAAGGAGAAGAGAAAGTGGAAAGGAAGGAGGGCAGAAAAGAGGAGGAGGAGGAGAAGAAGGAAGAGGAGGAGGAGGAGAAAAGGGAAAGAAAAAGGACGTGGAGGAGGAGAAGAAAGGAGAAGGAAGGAGAAGGACGATATGGAAATAGAAAAAGAAGACAGGAAGCAAGAGGAAGTAAGCTGAAAGAAGATAAATTAAGAAGTTAAAATGTGTAAGAATTTTAATGGAAAAAAGAAGGAGGAGGAAAAGGAAAACAGAAACAATAATAAATGGAATACCCATGAGACGGGGAGCAACCACCAGCTTGGGCAGTGTAACTCTTCCAATACGAGGGGCATCTCTTTAGCTGATTAAAAACATGTGCCTCTACCAGCACTAAAAAGAGAGATTCACGATACTAACGGGATTAAAAATTTGCAATATTTAGAAGAGACTTACGCGGAGCCATCTCATAGCTTCACGCCCCATTAGGTAATAGATAGCCCGGGACTTACTAAGGGCATTTTTCCTGGGGTTCCCTTAGAGGATTTTCGCCTCTATGTCTTCATTCTTTGGCTTGCATGTTTCTTGTCTTTATCCATTTTTCCTCCTTCTCCCTCTCTTTCCTTGGCTTCCTATCTCTTTTATGCATTCCTTCCTGTTCACCTAATTTTCTGCCTACCGACCTACGTTTCCTCCTGCCTACCTACCTTCATTACCCCCCCTCGTCTCTCTCTCTCTCTCTCTCTCTCTCTCTCTCTCTCTCTCTTTTCTCTTGCCTACTTTTCTTGCCCTTTACTACCTTTCTCACTTGCCCCATATATGCAACAGGACATCTCTGAAATTTTCTTCCTCTGTCTGTATTTCTGTATGTCCTACTGCCTATAACCTCCAGTCCTTTAAACTCAGTGTGTTCAGACATCTCGAAATGAACGATCTTGAATTTTTCTCTTTATTATTTTTTTTAAATTTCTTCTTAGAGTGAACAATTTGCTGGCTTCTAGCCTTAGGTTCCTTCTTCCTTGCACAAAAAAGAATATTATCCATACATCTACTTATCTTACCTTCAGCTTACCCTCTTTCCAACCTATCTTTTTCCTTACCTCTCCTCCTGGCGGCTGGTCTTCCTCCATACTTCCTGTTATGCAGACTTATTCATTTTTACTTTCCCTCCACACCTACCTTCTCTCTACTTAAATTCTATCTTACCTTTTCAACCTACCAACCTTTTCTCTTGCCTACCTTTCATCTTTCCTTCCTGGTTCCGTCGTTATGTGTCCAAATGGCTAAATCATATCGTTACATTCACATTTTTTCACGCAGATAAGAAGCCAAAGATGCCAGCAAAAATGTTTCTTCAAAGAGAGAGAGAGAAACTCGTGATCCATCATTTCGAGATTCCAGAATACAACTGCGTTTAAAAAGACTAAAGATCATGGGCAGAAGAAAATACAGAGAAAGAGTTGCAAAGTTGACCTGTTGTATACATGAAGGACTGGGAGCATCGATAACTCTTGTATTAGAGAGCTGAACAGAAAAAGGGTGAAATCTTGTTGCCAACGGGTGCTGCGCGCCCGCCATGATGGAGGGATGCAAGAAGACAATTCAGAAGAGTAGTGACCATTGAACTAGCTATGGAAAAGATATAAAGATGCAACAGTGCGGCGAAGAGACAGAGGCTGAAGGGAGTCAATAAGAAGAGAGGAGTTAATGAGATGAAAAGCCTCTGATTCTACCAAACTGATAGGAGCTGCATATGGGAAGCCTCCCCCACCCCCTCTCACACACACACACACACACACACACACACACACACACACACACACACACACACACACACACACACACACACACACACACACACACAGGACAGTTGTACTCGATACAGAGACGAATGAATCTCCTGTATAAAATCAACATATGTGAGGGGATAAAGAAAACACGGAGTTGGATCAGCACACTTAATCTCTTAGACACAGATTTTGCAAGAGATGTGGTATGATCTTTCCTCGATAAATTCAGGGAGAATGAAACCTCAAGCATGTTCGGATATGATGCAAGATTGAGTTGGATTTTGTTAAATATTAAAGGATACTCCTGTCGAAGTTTTTGGCAGGGTGAAAGATGTAGGAACTGAGTTTTTGATACATTCAATATTACAAGGTTCCTTTTATTCTAGTCAGACATATGAATCAAGTCAATCATTTAGTATGGAATAGCCTCATCTTGTGTTTTTTTTTAAATAACCATTGTGATGGATGCTGCGAGATGTGAATGAAAAGGAGAAGGGTGGAGTCATCAGAAAATGAGTGGATAGGGTTAGATGTGCAGCTTAGAAGGCCTTTAATGAATAGAAGGTAGTGAGTTGGTGATAGAACAGAACCCTGAGGAACATCACTATTAATAACTCTAGGAGAAGAACACTGGCCGTCTACAACAGCCGCTATAGGCAGTTAGTATGGAAACTAGAGATGAAGGCACCGATAGAATGATAGAAACCTTAAGAGGGCAGTTTGGAATTTGAAAATTTGTGCCAGACTCGATCGAAAACTTTTGAAATGTCAAGTGCAATGGCAAAGTTCTCTCTAAAGTCCCGAAAAGAGGATTACCAGGAGTCTGAAAGGAATGTGAAAATATTGCCAGTGAAGCGTCCCTGGCAGAACCGATAATGGCGATGAGAAAGGTAATGATAGGAAATGTGCTTTTTTATTTTGTTAGAAAAACAGGATGTTAAAGCAACTGGACGATACTTAGAGGGCTGGAAATGGTCACCCTTCTTTGGGACAAGTTGAATGAGAGCAAACTATCAGCAAGAAGGAAAGGTACAAGCCGACAAACAAAATGTGAAAGAGTTTACCTAGGCAGGGTGTAAGCAACGAAGCACAGTTCTTGAGAACAATAGAAGGGACCCTGTGAGACCCATCCGCCTTATTATTATTGAAGCCAAACAGGACAGAAAGCAAATCAACTGAAGATACTATAAAGTCAGCCATGAGAAAGTCAGAGGGGGAAAGAGACGGAGGAACAGCACCAGAATTATCTAAGATGGAAATGAAGGAGAAAGTCTGAGCAAAGCTCTTTGCCTCTTCAGAAGAAACATTTACAGAGCCATCATGCAGGGAAAGAGGAGGAAATTAGTATGAAACAAAGTTGTTAGTAGGAGAAATTAAAGCATTTAACAGAAATCAAAATTATTCTTACCAGAGTTAAAAAAAAACTTAGTATGATTTCAGGTAGAAACATAAGAGAGACCAGACTTATGGTGAGTTAGCACTGGTTCCTTTTGTAGGCCTCCTCCTTGTCTCGAACAGCAGTAAAGTAAGGGTGATTTTTTTTTTAAATATTAGTCAGAGGATAAGTGAATGGAATGCAATGCAAGTGCTGCACTAAGATGGTTCTTGGCCATGGTAGAAATACTCATTTCAGAGAAAATCAAAGAAGTACTGTCTGGGGGCCTCCGAATCAGCAGCTCCAAAGCGTCACAGCTGCCACTCCTGGAAGAGTCCATGGACCTTACTGTGGCGATGGGACAGGATAAAGCAATAAGATTGTGATAGGAGGAGCCCAATGGAGGGAAAAGGTTAACAGAGTAAGGATAAGGATTAGTTGTAAGGAACAGATCAAATATGCTGGAACTATCTTCAAAGTGGTCAGGGATATAGTTTGGGTGTTGTACTTACATGGTGCTCTACGTCATTAAGAATAGAAAAGATGTAGGTTTCTTCACCAGGTGGATTAGTGAAGGGAGAGAAGAGCTAAAGATGGTGATGAACATTGAAATTACCAAGAAAGGAGATTTCAGATAATGGAGAAACTGAAAAAATGTGTTCCATCTTAGAAGTAAGATTAGTCAAAGAATTTTTCAGAGTCAGCAGAAGTACACAGAACAGATACATTTAGTAAAAGAATGACAGGATAGCCTAATCAATAGTATTGAGAATTCAATGAGTTCAAGTCCGGGAAAACGAGAGCAAGATATGTTGCTGCAAACACACTACAACCACACTTGGGTTCGAGGTGAGTATAGATTAAGTAGGAGGAAGCCTGCGCGCACACACACACACACACACACACACACACACACACACACACACACACATATGTGCGCGCACTCACACACAGGCACACAAGGGTGCGCACTCATTTTCATGGGCATGCATCCATTTACACACTCACGCGCGGTTGCACATGCACACATCCACATACACACACCAGGCGTCAGAGAGTAAACACGTCGTGTCACCTCGCTCCGAGCTGAACACTCTTGGATACAACTGGCTGTACCTAAATAGTATCTTATATGAGTCAAGCTCTGTTCAGGGTTTATCTAAATGGTATAAAATATTAGAGCAAGTTTAAGCAAAGTGTTGCCCAAATAACAGAACATAACTGCTTACTGCAGGAATGTGTTGATCAAATCACAGCTGTTTCGACTATGGTACCATAGACTTTTCTTATTAACACAAAAGGACCACTATATTAAGTGAAGTGAAGATGGAAGGAGCTGGGAAGAGAGAAAGGGTTAGAAAACAGGATGATTTCTACCAGGAACTAGTCGAAATGGAAACATTCAACAAATAAGCAGAAAGGATGAACAGACTGGAAACGGCATTTCAAAGTGAAATGGATGGTATTAAGGAGCAATTGCGCCTGCAGAAGGAAGAAAATGAAAAATTAGTAAAGGAATTAAACAGGAAAGAGACAACAATAGATGTGCTGACAGTTGAGGTAGGTTTACTTAAAAGGAAGGTCAGTGAAATGGCAAGTATGGTTGCAAACCATGAGAGTATTATGGAGGAATTCAAGAATGATACAGAGACAGTTAGGCAAGCAAGTAGTCTGATAGACCAAAATAATGATACTGAAGAGAAGTTAATCCAGGTGAATGAAATGATGCAAAGTTATAAAGACGATGTGGAAACTAAGTATGCTGAAATGGTGAAAGTTAGGAAAGACTTATAAACAAGAGTCGAAGAAAAAAACTGTAATGCTAGGTGTTTTGGGGTCCGGCTTCCCTTCCCGTAAACGCCTAGTGTGTAGTGGGGCTCTTTTTCTAGACCAGAGCTTAGACAAATAGGAGAGAGGTAGGACACAAAACTCAAGGCAACAACCTTACATGTGTATTACTAAGTTGGACAGGGGAACGAGTAGATGTCACTGATACAGATACACTGGACAATTATAACTCACGTCTAGATATGGGTTATCAGTATCGTACAGGATACTGATAAGTGAATAGCACATGAGGCAGAGTATTATCAATTATAGGAAGGCCGGGTTTTCTATATTCGTGAAGTCGCTAGGCTTGTTCCTTGTTGGTATGCGTTTCACTGGCACTGGAGTCTGGATATGGTCTTAGTGTTAGGAGATAGTTTCTGGGGGTAGCGTGTTCACTCTGATAGACCCGACTCTCACTGGGTGGCCGTATTTGCGGTTATGCTGTCACTGTTTCTCACTCCACCACATTGGTATTATCACTGACTTTCATTAGAGGGTTAGTTTACTGTTTTGCCTCTATGTCACTAGGTCACAGACACTGTACCATCACTGTCACTCCTTTTGGGTCCGGGCGTCATGACGGTCAGGTACAAGGGCAGCTGTGTCACAGCTCTGCTACTGTCAGGGCTGGGTTCCACCGGGGGCCTCTATATCCAGTCTCGTCCGGGGCTGCGGGTGGCGAAGGTCCCCGCTCTCTCGGGGCTGGGGGCAGGAGTGCGGCCCTTAGGGCTGGGGCCAAATAACTGCCTGAACCTTTCGTTCAGGCTCCTGATGGAGGACGAAGATCTCCGGTGTCGAGGTGCATGGAGTTCCCGCCCAGGAGTCCTGGGGATGGTCAGGGGTTCCCGAGGGCCGCAGTCCCCGGTGCGCCGTCAGGGAGGGGCTGCGGCACTGGTCTGCATCGGTGTCCGTCAGGTGGGCCTCCTCCAGAGCCGGTTGCAGGGAGCAGAGGCCGGGGTAGACCAAGGGGCCTCTCCAGTACTCATCTAGGCCCGAGACTCCCTGTGGGTCCTGGGTCGGGGAACAGGCATCAGTTTCCGACGGAGGAGCGGCTACAGGCCGTCTCCTGCTGTAGGGCCCGGCTACAGGCTGTCTCGTGGAAGACACCTTCAGAGCGGCTACAGGCCATCTCGAGGAAGACACCTTCAGAGCGGCTACAGGCCATCTCGAGGAAGACACCTTCAGATCGGCTACAGGCCATCTCCTGACGAAGGCGGGAGTGGCTACAGGCCGTCTCCTTATTGCCCGAGAGCGGCTACAGGCCGTCTCCTTATTGCCCTCAGAGCTGCTACAGACCGTCTCCTTATTGAAGGGTGAGTGGCTACAGGCCGTCTCAGGGGTGCTGGCAGGAGCTGGAGAAACAGCTCCACCCCGAAGCTGGTTGGGAAAGGCTCGCCCAGAAGGTAGTCTAGTATTCCTGCTATGGTGGCAGCGGGAGAGTTCGGGGTCATAGGGGCACGCGGCCCAAGCGGACTTATGCCGTTGTCGCTCCATGTCCCAGCGCACTGTCATTGCTCCTCTATGAGCTCCTTGTGGGGGTGTCTGAGTGCTTCCGGGGGCACTATACTGCTTTTTAAAAACATTAGAAAGGAATTGATAAAAATAATCAAAAATAACCCAAAATTGGTCAAAGATTCAGCAGATATCAAAAATCTATAGTAATCACCAGCATAGAGGAGGAAGAAATAAAAAAACAAAATTTCAAGAGACAGAAAGGAGATGGCGAATATAATCAACATACTGAAGGAAGTATCGGAGGAAATCTGCAATAAAGACATCGAGTAACACAAAAGGTTAGGGAGATATGAGAGAAATAAGACAAGGCCTCTGAAAGTAACCTTCCAGAGTGTGAACGCTGTGGAGGCAGTACTAAAAAATGCAAATAACCTCAAGGAAAATGGGGAATTTAAAAAAAGTATGGATAAAATGATGCCTAACTCAAGAGGAATTGGAATACTAAAAGAGAAGAGGGAAGAGGGAAAAACAAAGAACGAGGGAAAATCAGAAGAAGAGAAGAGTACTTTTTTAACAAAGTAATTGGATTGCAGGTAAGAAAGTGGTACATGGCCAACAGGGAACAGAAAGGAGGAAGGTAGTAGACTTAAGTCATGGCAAGTATGTAAACAAGATGGTTAGGTTGATGTACTCAAATGTAGATGGAATGGTGTCTAAATTATTAGAGATAGAAGACTACATCAAAGAAAAGGAACCACATATTATCTGCCTAACTGAAACAAAATTAACTTCAAACATATCAAACGATACCCTAAAAGTAGAGAAATACAATATATGGAGAAGAGACAGAAATTTAAGAAAGGGAGGAGGACCTATAATCTTAACAAAGAAAAATCTGCAAGTCAAAGAAATTAAACTAGATATACCCCCACCAGTAGAACTGATTGCACTGGAAATTAACACAAAGGCCTATGAAGGGAATTTAATTGTGGCAGATTTATACATGCCACCTAAAACAAACACCTGGGAAAGAGGCGAATATGAAGACCAGGCAGAAAGTACAATTCAGAGTTTAACAACATTATCACATAGAATGGAGGAGAAATCTGAATGAATTGTATTAACTGGAGACTTCAGTTCAAATATAAATTGGAATACTCTAGATGTAAAAAGCCATGAAAGCAGTTGGGATCAAAAGCTCTTAGATCTTGTGCAGGAGTTCTTCCTAACACAGCACTTAAAGGAAAACACCAGAAAAAGAGGACTTGATGATCCATCCGTACTAGATCTTATATTTAGCAGACACGATTATGAAATTGACAGTATTATATATCACCCCCCATTCGGCAAAAGCGACCATGTAGTATTAAATTGTGCCTTCTGGATTGTGTATGACGTTACAAGCACGGAGAGTTACAAAAGAGTCTAAATTACAAAAACGGCAATTATCATGACCTGAAGACGTACTTCTTAGAAACAGATTGGGAAGAAGAATTTAGAGGACAAGATTTAAATATTTTGTATGGAAAATTCTGTGATCTTTATGAAACAGGAGTTCAATATTACGTGCCACAGCCCAAATCAACAGAAATGAAAATAAAGAAATGGTTTATTTCAGAGTGTAAGAAAGCAAAAGAATAATGAGATTTGCTGTGGAATAGGTACAGAAGACACACCAGTGAGAAGGCATATAACAACCATAAACAGACAAGAAGTGATTATACAAAGATAAGGAGGGAGGCTCAAAGTCAGTTTGAGGAGGACATTGTAAATAAAAGTAGTAATCAACCTAAGCTTTTTTACAGCTACATCCGAAGTAAAACCAAAGTTAAAGATAAAATACAGTCCATTACGGATGAGGGAATCATCTATACACAAGAAAAAGATATTTGTGAAGTACTAAATAAAAACTTTCAATCAGTTTTTACAAAAGAAAGAAACTGTGAGAGAGATGATATGGAATATGCATGCCCACATGTATTACCAGATGTGCAAATATCAGAAAAAGTAATACAGAAAGAGTTATGTAAATTGGACAAAGGAAGAGCAAATGGTCTTGACGGAATTTCAGGTTGGGTGTTACGTGAATGTGCAGAAGAGTTAAGCAGACCATTGTATTTAATATATAAGGAATCCTTAGGTCAAGGTAAACTACCTGACATTTGGAAGAAAGCAAACATTGTTCCCCTATTCAAGAAACGGAATAGACAGGATCCACTCAACTACCGACCAATATCACTGACCAATGTTGTAAGTAAGATACTAGAAAAGCTGATATGGGAAGTTTGGGTAAAACATCTAGAAGAACACGGTATGATAACAGAGAGGCAGTTCGGTTTTAGGAAGGGAAAATCATCTTTTAAGCTATTATGATAGTTACAGAAACATTACAGAAAAGAGAAGGATGGGTGGACAGTATTTATTTAGATTTTAAGAAAGCATTTGACGGAGTACTGCACCAATGACTTTTATGGAAACTACATCATCAAGGAGGTATCCAAAGCAATCTCCATTGTTGGATGCAGGATTTTCTCAGAAAATGGGAAATGAGAACAATATTAAGGGGAAATTACTCACTCATCATAGAGGGAGGTGACCACCGGGAGTGCCACAGGGCTCAATGCTGGCACCAATTATGTTTTTAATATATATGAATGACGTAGATGGTAACATTGGAAATGGAAGCTACCTAAGTATGTTTGCACCTGATCCAAAAATTCAAAGGAAAATTACTAACATAGATTCTTGAAAAGAGCTGCAAGAGGAATTGAACAAGCTTCATGAATGAAGCAACAAATGGCAAATGGAATTTAATGTGGATAAGTGTCATGTAATTAAATATGGTAAAAATGAGAAAAGACCAGATTGGGATTATATATAAGTTAGGAAGATCAACCCTACACATATCAGAAAAGGAGAATTACTTAGGAGTAATTATCAATAACAGAATATCTACAGATGATCACATCAGTGAGAAGGTACGAAACATATATACATTGTTTGCTAATATGTGAATAGCATTCACATATATAAATGCAGATATGCTGAGGAAGATAATAAGATCATTCATCAGACCAACCCTGGAGTATGCATCAGTTGTCTGGAATCCTCATCTCAAAAAACATATAGATAAGATTGAAAAAGTACAAAAGGCCGCTACGAGATGGGTACCAAGCTTAAGGGACCTAAGCAATGAAGAAAGACTGGAAACATTGAATCTACCAACTCTGCAGGAGAGAAGGAGAAAGGGAGACATGATTATGCTATATAAATGCATCTCAGGGAAAGAGAAAATAGACATATATGATTATATATCATTGGGTGAATCATCAGCAAGAGGACATTGCAAAAAAAATGCAAAAAAAAAGAGAGGTGATAAAGACGTAAAGAACTTCAGTTTCCCAAATAGGGCAATTGATCAGTGGATTGCACTACAGAATGAAGTTGTGTGTGCCAAAACTATTCATAAATTTAAGGATATGTATGTTAAAATGGTTTAATACACGGGACAGTACGAGCTTGACTCATTCCTGTAAAGATACGATTAGGTAAGAACTCATGCTCGCGCCCACACACAAGCACGTCCCCGTTGAGCGCGCGCGCACACACACACACACACACACACACACACACACACACACACACACACACACACACACACACACACACACACACTTCACGTATATAATGAACAACATATAACCATCATGTCATTACTTGTCTTATTAGGGAAGCCATAATGAAGTGGGGAGGTGGAATGAGGAGGGTTAGGAGTCGGAGAAGTGAGGTGGAGGGGAGAAAAGGAAGAATGGGGAGGAAAGGAGGAAAGAGGGAATGATGGAGGGAAGAGAGGAAGGGAGGAGGAATGCGGAAGAGGAGAGAAGATGAGAGGAGTAGTGAATGAGATGAGAAAGAGGGGAAAGAAACTGGAAGGGGAGGAAGAAGTAATGGGGCGAGACGAGTAAAGGCAGGGGAGAGGAAAGATGGACCGAAGAAAATGAAAAAAAAAAAAGAGGAATTATGTTCTGCTGAAAAAGTGAATATAGTTCCCTCAAAATGTCTATTTATGTACCGGTACGTACAGTATGTATGTGTGTGTGTGCATATATGTTCAGTACATATGTATGTGCTTATGTGTACATATGTTTGTGCATGTATTATGTATGTATGTGTGTGCATGTATTTTGTATGTATGTATGAATGTATGTATGAATGTATGCATATGTATGTATGCATGTATGTAGATTATATATGAGGAGAGGGTGGGCGTTGAGAAAGGAGTGAAACTGGAAGGAAAAAAGGAGTACGCGGATGGTGTTAAAATTGTCTCTCTAAAAGATTTTCGCAAATTTTCGCGTGTCGCAATTTCCAACAATTTCGCACCGTCCCGTCATGTGCAGTCACCAAAATGTTTGTTTGATATTTATCTGACACCCCCTGGGCCTACCCCTACCTAATGCAAACTAGGTCGACATATATATATTGTTACATAGCCTATGATTTCATCATCCTTTGTGTAATTCTAACGTACAGTATGCTGCATGTTTGATCACGAGCGTGTTCTACCTCACCCCCCCCCCTCCTCCCTTATAGTAGAGTAAGTCGTTCTTTCTGTTCTTCAGAGCAGGAGTGTCAACTCTTTGTCCCCTCTGGCTTCATTTGCGCGTCCTTCTTACAAGTTGTATCAAGCTCTGCCGGCCCCTATATAATGAGCTCAGTCTCTGCATTAATTGCCACTTAGATCTACTCCTCATTTTGTTCACATCTCTGTCCTCCCCTGTACAGTTGTTATTATTTTTGTGAGTGCTCAAGAAGTCTCCAACCATCTAGCAGCTGTGTAATTTGAGTATAAGTGTTATTACATTTTTTCCTTGTACTGTATAGCATAAGGTATTGATTGGTAGGCCTAGTGAGGTTTCTGTGATTCATGTGTTTTTATGTCAATCATTTTTAATAATATTTTGTATTTGTAATAATATATCTTGCATTGACTGAGTATTATCCGGTTTTCTCATTTAATCAGGGCTGACTTAGATAAATTTACTCTTGCTAATTTCGTGTTAATAGAGGCTATTGCAGTTAACCATATATTTAACCTGTTTTTTGTCATTACATTATCCTTATGAGTCCTGAATGTTTTGTTGTTAGTTTGAGCATTAAACTTTAACTTGTAATTTTACCTAACTCTTTTGTTTTGAACCTGGAACACTACGGGACAGTAGTGATTTTTAGTATTCTCACTTTAAGTGTACATTATCTTTCTCTGTTCCGTAACAATATATATATATATATATATATATATATATATATATATATATATATATATATATATATATATATATATATATATATATTACCGTTCTCGTGAAAGAAACGAACAAACGCACAGACATTTTTGCTTGTTGCGATATCCGACAATGAAAGTGAGTGGATGTTTACTGCTGAGTTTTCACGATTCAGATTTTTTTTTTCTTTTTTTACATGTCCGACTCTGGGCAAAGGCTTCAGGGCTTATTCCCAGGTCCCAGTAGTCCTCCTTGGGGCCCAGTAGTCCTCCTGCATGTCCACATGTCACCACTTCGGCTTTTAACACCCACCATCCATACTGAATACATGCTAGGGCTGTCTCATGTAGGACTGGTGTACTTGTATTAGACGGGGTACTTTTATGACATGTCGGCGGGTCATCTGGTAGATCAGAAAAGTCTGCTTTTTAAGAAATTCAAATCCTTAAACAGTTCCCTGCCCCAGCCGGGATTCGAACCTTAGTCCATTAGGACTGCAGGCCGCCTCTCTACCGATTCTGCCACCTCCTTGAATGTGATGACTGACGCTGATAGTTTCCTATGGCCAAATTTGTGCACTCAGGAAGGGAATGCTCAGAAGACTGTTTTGTGTGTACACATCTGAGAGTTCCTGAACTCAGCATAAAGTGATAGCATTGGTTAAACAGAAGCCCACTTACCTCTCACGGAATTAAATTAGGAGAGACAGATATTATAGACTCCAAGAGTGTAGCAGAGCCCTCTTCCAGTAAAGTACCAAGTTGCTAAAAGGAGTCTTTAAAAATAATCCGAATACATTATGGTATATATATAAGTTTACACCATACAACAATTTCGTGATGTAGCGTTGCGCGCGATCGCCAAAATTCTTGTTTGATAATATATTTCTGTCACTCTCTAGACTTACCCCGACCTAATGCAAGAAGAATAAGGTCGATATCTATTACCGTTCTTGTGAAACAAAAACTCAGACACACAGTTTGATTTGGTTATATATATATATATATATATATATATATATATATATATATATATATATATATATATATATATATATATATTTCATCATCATCTTCATCATCATCATCATCATCATCATCAGCCATATATATATATATATATATATATATATATATATATATATATATAGATAGATAGATAGATAGATAGATGTAGTGCTGCCTATTTCTTCCTTAACCTTTATCATTCGTTTTCTGTGCCTGCCCTCCTCTCTTCCTGTATCTCCCATCTTTCCTGTCAATTCTTATTGCTCTTCTTTCCTTTACAGGTGGCTTTACATTGAGCGACAAGCCAAATGGTTTCCTGTAAGCCAAGAAACCATTTACAGCGCTGGGTGGTAACCATATAACCAACCCATACGCACTCCCTACGTGTCAACAAGTGGGTTGGTGGAGGGTTAGTGCCCCTCCCCATAAAACCAATAACTCAAAGTCAAATGGCCACCCATTAAGGGATTATGTTTCTGGCAAAAAAAAAAAAAAATTATATATATATATATATATATATATATATATATATATATATATATATATATATATATATATATATATATATGTTTATATCATCATCATCATCAGCCATAACTAGTTCACTGCTGAACAAAGGCCTCCCCAAACCTTCTCCACGAATTCCTTGACTGAGCCAATCTTTGCTACGTTTTCCCTGCAAATTTCTCTATCTCATCTCTCCACCTCCTGTCTGGCCTTTTTCTGCTACGCTTACATTCTCTTGGTGTGCAGTCCGTCAGCCTCTTACTCCATCGGTTATCCCTTATTCTTGCTATATGGCCTGCCCACCTCCATTTCTGTTTTTTTATAACTACTAAACGATAAGGCGTACTCGAACGTGTTATGCACCATAACACATCGTTACAACCAATGATGTTTCCTACATACTTAGAACAGCAGTCGAGCAACAGTACGAAAGTTACAGCCTGAGAACATTCTCTAGCACTAAGACGTTTTCTCAGATGTGTATAAAACTCCATGGATTCGTGTTGCCCCATTCCACGTAAGCATATAACGTGTATAGTATCAGTAATCACGGCAACAATTATCGAACAGGTAATAGTCTTTTTTTTTTTGTCTAGGTATTGTACATTTAGTAGTTAGCATTAATAAAAAGATCGTAAAGTAAAAAAAAAAATATTCTAAAATATTCAGTTGTCGGGATGATGAAAACAAACAAACATTTGGGGTCGGAGGATATTTAGTGATCTGTACCAGTCCTATATCCCGCACTGTACTCACAAACCGTTTGTAGCTGGTGGCGTGTAGAAATGGGTACAGTACTCTGGATCCCCTCCCTTCCCAAATGAGCTCTTGTTTCTTAGCCTTTTCCAACCCTTCATCTTAATAATTTTAGTGTCTTTTCTATTTCATAGTGAGTAAAGAAAAAGAAAATGAACCCTGGTAATTGGCTGACTTAGTGGGTTAAGGCACTTCGATCAGATCTGGCCCATAAGGGTTTATATCCAAGGAAGTGTTTTTTTTTTTTTTTTTTCTGCATTTACTACCAGCCAGGGGAAAGCGGTTGCTCACTTTCGTCTTAAATATCTGGGCATTAACAGCCCAACTAAACGGTTCTAAGCTGCTGATGGACCAATAAAGGAATTAATGACAGACAAATGATAACTGATAGAAAGAGCTGATGGATTGAAGTCTACAAAATCAGTTATTAGCAATGAAAACTAATGGAGAATATCAAATTCAGTATTTGTCCATTCTGAGATTCCTGGACGAATTGCACCTGAAAGACCAGACGTCGCTCGGTGGCAAAGAAGGAGTTAAAAAGACAGTTCCCGAGCTGACTGTTTGTATATATGAGAGACAGTGTATGGCTTCATCCACGCATTAGAGAGTTGACTGAATGAAGATGTCAGGATGTTGTCAAGTGTGCTCATCGTAACAGGTGAGGAAGCAAACAGGTAGTTCCGAAGTGACTAGAATGATAGCAGAGAGAGAGAGAGAGAGAGAGAGAGTTGGGGAGGGGGAGTAGTAAACAGTAAGTCAGATCGGATGTTTACCAAGGCTCCCGCGACACCCAGATTTGAGAGTCTGGAGAGTTTGTGTTGGGAAATGGAGGGGGGAGCGGGAGAATGGGAGGAAGGAAGGAGGGAGGAGAGAGGAAGAGGGATGGAGAAGGATAGAGAGAAGGGAAAGGGGGGGGGGAGGACAGAAAGAACGAGAGAGGCGTAAAAGGGAGTGAACAGGTAGAAGTGGAAGGACGAATGGGGGAGGGTGAAGGAAAAAAATATGAGGGACAAGAGACAAGAAGATCGTTAGGAAAGAATGGAAGAAGGAGAGGGAGAGTAAGGATGATAAAAAAGGAAGACGAGTGAGAGAAAGAGAGACGAGGGTCTGTTAGGAGAGGAAAAAGGTGAGAGGTGAGGTGTAAAGGGAAGAGGAAAAGGTAACAAAAGGTTAGGAGAGGGTGTAAAGGCAATAGTCGAATGAATCAACGAATGAGAGAGCGTGAAAGGGAAAGAGAAAAAGGAGTGGAAACGGATAAAGGAGAGAGAGAGAGAGAGAGAGAGAGATTAGGCCACAATCAGTGTGTAGGAAACATGGAAACTTATAATGGATCCCCTCTCTCTCTCTCTCTCTCTCTCTCTCTCTTACACACACACACACACACACACACACACACACACACACACACACACACACACACACACACACACAGACACACAGACACACACACACACACACACACACACACACACACACACACACACACACACACACACACACACACACACACACACATAATCTATTTTGCAAAGCCAATGATTGCCATAACACCACGATCCTATTACGTTCGTGTGCAGTGTTAGTGTGTGTGTGTGTGTGTGTGTGTGAGAGAGAGAGAGAGAGAGAGAGAGAGAGAGAGAGAGAGAGAGAGAGAGAGAGACTTGTATTAACTTCATTAGCAATAACGGAAATCAAATGATTCAACTAAGAGGAAATCTCTCTCTCTCTCACTCTCTCTCTCTCTCTCTCAATGACCTTATATCCTAGTTTTCAGATAGCTTCATATTTTAACTTAAAGATTTTACTGAGACAGATGGAGCTATACTCTTAGAAGAAATGATAAAGTTGCCAAAACATCTGAATAAAATTAAGGAATGGTTGACAGTATGACGAACGCCATGTATAATAATTAAGTGCCAGAGTCTGCAGATCGGAAATAGAAAGAAATAATGTATCAAATGTCTGCAAAAAAAAATAAAAAATAAAAAATAAAAATAACAAGAGAGATCAATATGTAAAAGATTTAGGAACAACGATATCAAAAGATCTCTTAACTTCACAACCGTGTAGAGTCTGCCAAAAACGTAAACAAGATGTTGGAATTCATCAATACAAATGTTGAATCTGAAAGCAAGGATAGTTTAATTCCAATTTGGAAGGCTGGTGCACGAATACCTGGTGCGTGTAGTACAGTTTTGGTCTCCCACCAATGTAATGGCATTGCTAAAGTAGTACCTGCACAATGCTGAACATTAAAATTAATACCTTCACTTCGTCACACGCCATATGATATGAGAATGAGACACCTGGACCTGTTTTCCTGCGAAAATCGCCAATTAAGAGGAAAGTTAATAGGATGTCTAAGGATTCATATTGGACTTGGTAACGTAAATATAGCAGAGTTTTTCGTTTTGGCCAGAATTGCCAGCATGTGCGAACTGCTTCAGACTAAAAGGGCGTAGAGTTAACCTCGATAGCACTAAGTATTTCTTCACCAGCGACGTGTTCATGAAGTGGAACAGACTTCCTGTGTATTTAGTTGATAGTATCACCATACACTTCTCGAGAAATAAGCTAGATAGCCACTCACCAATAGGCATAACCTATTGTAAACTCAAGTAAAAGCATACACTGAGAAGGGTATGAGTATAGCTGCAGTCCCACTTGTCCTGACCTGATTTGACCTAACCTGTCTTTGGCTATTCAACAAAATATGTAACGCAGAGAATGGATGCTTATATCAAGCGAGATTAAACGATGAATTCTTGGGCGTTGAGGGGCATCAGAAGAAGTGTTATGTAACAGTAGTATATAAATCCTTAATAATACATATGTAACCTTTTTACTTGTTGAGGAATACATCCACCCATCTATGCCCACAACGCACGACCCCTTAAGAATATGTTACATATAGTTTGTATTAATGAATACTGTACAATAGTCGTGATGAGAGTACTTACTCGTACAAAACGAGACGAGCCTGTCACTAGTGGCACCCTTGCCTAACACAATGAATGTGACTATGACATTCATCATCTTTGCAATATTTACATTCCGAAAATTATACTAAATTCAATCAGATTCGAACTATGGTGCAAGTTTTAGTGTTTTGCCAAAATCTGCATATTATTCACCTTTTGGTGTGAGTCCAGAACGGAGGGAGGTTGAAAGTTGTGCTACGTAATATATCAGAGGAGCTGGTTTGGTGTTACAGAGTGTTATATGGGGTCGGGGTATACATTTTGGTGAAAGAAAACGTTACCACATTTTTGCACGGCCCTTTATTGAATCTGCTGCCTGTGAACGGTTGACCATACCAACACAGCCACACCAATTATTCCAAACCGTTCTCCTAAATGATTTCAGAGCTTGCTTTAATATATACAGTAAATATATACATGTAATTGTGTATCTGGGTGTATTTATAGCATGTCTACATGCGTAAAATTCAAACATGTAGATTTGTGCATGTTATGCTAGGTGTTTAAGGGGCGGCTTCCTGTCCCTAGAACGCCTAGAGTGCAGCTGGGTTCTCTTTCTAGACAAGAGCTTAGACAAACAAGGGAGGGCCAGGGCATAAAAACACAGGGCAACAACCTTACACGTATATTGGCAAATTCAACTGCTGTGGAACAGGTAGACAATCTTACACAATCTCATGGGCAAAAATCAATACATAGGCTGGCATTAATGGGTCTAGTATTGCACAGGATACTGTATGCACAGGAGTCTAAGTCTGGTTCAGGAGGGCAAGGCACTATTACACTGTTCGTGGTGGTGAGGCACTGTCGTGAGGCGTTCACTGCTCTGACACTGAGTTTATAGGCTGAGTACATGGGAGGGTGTTATTGATTTACACAAGGGAGGGGAATAGTTACAGGTGCCATCATAAGGGGTGAGGGTAATATCACTGCTTGTAATATTCACTGTCTATGCTTTTATATTATAGTCTTACTTGGCGCCTGTTCTTCTATATTCACTTGTCTCGGTCTTTTCTGGCCTAACTGTATTCACTGTAGACTCACTTTCGTGTCTTAAGTGTCGGTCTCACAGTTCACTTTAGATTCACTGTCTTTTTGTGTATATTTCGTTTCACTAGGGGAAGGGAAGGTCCAGGCCTCACAACTCTCGGCCCGGGGTGGGCGGAGGCCCTGT
>NC_137011.1:16183892-16233892 GCF_032717465.1 Coenobita brevimanus
ACCTAATCTCTGTTAGTAGGAACTTAGGTGTAAGGAGGTCGTGTCAGCCCTTAGTGAGTTCCAGGAACATTGTCGACACTGGCTACGCCTCATTTGTCTCGCCTCGTGATAGTTTTTTGTCCTGTTTTAGTCACTGGTAGCGCCTCTCTGCTTTCAACACCAGCTCGTTTCAGGACAGCCTTGATCAGCACCTTATGTAGACTGTCATGCAAGTGATCTCTATATTTGGGGGAGGCGGTGGCTCAATTGGTAGAGAGGTGGCCTGCAGTCCTAACGGACCCCGGTTCGAATCCCGGCTGGGGCAGGGAACAGTTTAAGGATTTGAATTTCATTAAATCAGGCTTTACTGATCTACCAGAAGACCCGCCGACATGTCATAAAAATACCCCCGCTAATACGTACCAATACACCAGTCCTGTATGAGACAGCCCTAGCATGTATTCAATATGGACGGCGGGTGTTAGCGCCAAAGTGGTGGTATGTAGGAGGACTGCTGGGCCTTGATAGCAGGCTGTGAAGCCTATGTTCAGAGTCGGACGCATAAAAAAAAAAAAAAAAAAAATCTAACATATTGCACCCAAAATTTTCCATTCTATTATCGTAAAGTACTAGTTATAGAATATCATAAAGCAAATATGGCAACAGCAGTAAACGGTAGGACTGATTACGGATCTTTAAATAAATGCAGACGCTTTCAAACAGGTACCAAGACAAAAAACTGACATAAGTCTGGTCGCATGATTTTTATGTCGGCAAGTAAGAGTCTCCCCCATCATGGCGTCCAGCGATAGATAGATTGATGGACGGATATACAAAGATAAGTAGATAGATCTTCCTCTTTTACATCTTTGGATCCACCTTTCTTCTTTCAAATTTCTTTTTTTTCTCTCTCTCCCTTTGCCCTTTTTTGTCGAATTTTCCATTTCCATTCATGTTCCTTCTTTACTTCTTACTTTCTTCTTCCTCTTTTCAGTTCTCTCCGATTATTCTTATCTCTTTCCACCTTTCCCCGTTTGGTTTTTATCACTCTGCTTCCATCTCAGTTCCTCATGCATGATCATCCCTTTATACAGTTTTCACTTCGTTTTCTGGCTATCTGTCTGTCTGTCTGTCTGTCTTCTTCTTCTTCTTTTTCTTCTTCTTCTTCGTCTTCGTCTTCTCCTTCTTCCCTGCTATTTATCTTTCTTCTTTATCCTCTTCCTCCGCAATTTATCTTTCTTTTTCTCGCTTTTCCACTTTTTTCCTTTTAATCCTTACTTATTCTTCCCTTTCTTCATCCTTTTTTCTCCCCTTCTTTCCAGCTCCTTGCTCTCCCTCTTGTCTTATGTCTCAGTGCGCTTCTCATTATGCTTAGTTCGGTTTCTAATCCCCTTCTGAAGGAGAGAGAGAGAGAGAGAGAGAGAGAGAGAGAGAGAGAGAGAGGGAGAGAGAGAGAAATCGACCTCAGTGTGTAGATGTAATATACAGTATAGATAAATGGATTGACAGAATTATCACCTAAAGGAAAAGAAG
Source organism: Coenobita brevimanus (assembly GCF_032717465.1). Taxonomy (NCBI): domain Eukaryota; kingdom Metazoa; phylum Arthropoda; class Malacostraca; order Decapoda; family Coenobitidae; genus Coenobita; species Coenobita brevimanus. Next base: position 16,185,405 of record NC_137011.1, read on the forward strand.
GTCAGTTAGCCTCTAGACAGACAGACAGTCAAACAGACAGGCAGGCAGAAGAACAGACTAACCGACAGACAGATAAACAAATTGTCAAACAGACATATAAATAGATTTTTCTCCCATTTTCCTTCGTCTTATACTCCCTTTCTACTCTCCCTTCGTCCTCTGTTCCTCCTTTCTTCCCTTTCTCATCTTCCGCCTCTCTTCTTCTCCCTCTCCTCCTTTTTCCAGTCCATTTTCTCAACTCTTAAGCCTCTCGATATTAATGCCATTCCATCTTCCCTTCTCTTTTCCCTCCTTCCTCCGTCTCTTCCTTATTTCTTCTTCCTGCTCCTTCTCCTCTCTCCCCCTCCCCTTTCCACTCCCATTCCTCACCCACCATGTCTCTTCCAACACAAAACTTCTTCCCTCTCTTTCTTTCCTTTCTTTCTTTTCCTCTCATTTCTCTGATTTTCTTATCCTGTTAGCATCTCCTTTCCACTTCGTCCTCTACGTACTCCATCCTTTCCCCCATTTTCTTCCTCCTCTTTCCTATTCGTCCTCATACCACCTCTCTTCCACCTTTTACACTCGCTCACATTCCTCACATACCCCTTCCTGTTTAACTCCCATTTTCTCTTCCGCTTTTCATCTCTTAAGTCTCTCCTTCTTCATTCCTTCCTTTCTCCCTCCTCTCTTTTCTCTCCTTCCTTCGTTTCCTTCGACTTCCTCCTTCTTTCCTCTCTCTCAATCCCTTACTACCCTTCTTTCTCATCCTCTAAGCCTCTCCCAACACAAAATCCTCAACACAAAGCAAGAACACTCCCACACCACGTATCCCCATATATTCCCAAGCTCTTCTCCAAACCCCTCTCACCTTCTCTCATTCCATCATCCCTTCCTTCCGTCTTTTCTTCTTCCATCTTTTCCCCCTTCTTCTTCCCTTCCCCTATCTCCTTTACCTCTCTTTCTTTACTTCTCTCACTCTGTCTTTCTATTACCTTCTCTTTCCCCCTTGGGCTTTTTTTTTGACACTAAGTTTATTCTTCATCCTTTTTCCCCTCTTTCCTCTGCTTTTCATTCTCTTCCTTTTTCTTCCATTCTATGACCTTTATCTTCCTCCAGTTGTCTGTTCTTGTTCTCTCTTTCCCCCCTCTTCTTTCTCAGTCTTAAGCCTGTCTCGACACAAACTCACTAACACAACACCAGACCAGACCAATGCCGCGTATCCCCCATATACTCACAATCTGTCTTAGAAAACCCTTGGGAGGGGTAAAAGTTAGGGTGTACACTCGTAGACAAAAGTTGGCCTTCCATTCCACCGCGTATACTTCATTATTGGAGCATGTGCATCACTTTCCTCTCTGACGCATCATATTAAAGAAACGTCTACAGTTCCACTGTGTCTGCTTCATATATATATTCGTCACGCTCTTCCTTGATGCTACACATCAGTGAGGATCAAATATGGGCAGGGAGACATTCCAGGCCTCTCTCACTTCAGGACTGTTAACCAGCACAGGAAAGTGAAAAACAGAGGTGAAATACATTGTGAACTTTTGTGGATGGATATACAGATATCTATCTATCTATCTATCTATCTATATCTATCTATCTATCTATCTATCTATCTATCTATCTATCTATCTATCTATATATTATCTATCTATCTATCTATCTATCTATCTATCTATCTATCTATCTATATATATATATATATATAGCCTTCATAATTTCATCAAAGAGCCTCCCCTAAACCTAATGAAAACGTTTGGTAAAATTAGCAGTAAGTTACATACTTTATACCCGTACATCATCGGACAACAGATGTTAAGGATGGTCTGGGTGTTTCAACGATACAGAATTAAGAATTACTAAACCTCCAGACGCCAGCAGGTTAGAACGCGTGTAGGCTTACGTGAGGGGGTTGTGGGCGTGACTGAGCAAGATATACGATGCGTAGACAGGCCGCGTCAGCTGATAATGAGTTACCTGAACATGCCTTAACAATACCTGATGTGAATTTACTAACGACGGTATTAACGAAGGATGAGGAGTAAGGGGTACGGGATGATTAATGAGAGAGAGAGAGAGAGAGAGAGAGAGAGAGAGAGAGAGAGGTGATAGTGATTGGTTCCTAGGCGCATAGTTAGTATGGAAGTTGATTCAGTAACGTGCAAGAAGATAAGATATATGAAGGAACACAGAGTGTAGAAGATTTTAAGATCGAAAGCATTACAGTGTAGTCATTTACGAGGCTGACTGGGTGGTAAGCTGGAAGAAAGTGTGGAGGAGAGGAAGATAATGTTAGAAAGGAGATAAACAGGTCGATAGATTTCAAGGAGGGGAAGGAAGTAGGCATGTGGGGAGACAAGAAGATAGAGATGGCTAGGTAGACAGAGAAGGGCATGGAAAGAGGGCGAGTAGGAGGTTGGTATGTCAAAAGAAATATCTAGTTGTAGGTATAGAGAGAGGCTGAGAGGATGATATGGAGATTAGTAGGCAGCTGTTGTGGTGAGGTAGGTAGGAAAGAGAGTGTTTGTTAATATTCTTAACCAGGTATGGATTAACAGATAGATATAAGTCTGACTGCCTATCTGTCAGCTTGTCTGTCTATGAATTCATCCATCTATCTGCCTATCTATCTGTTTATCTACCTGTCTATATATCTACCTATTTGTCCATCTCTTCGTCTAATTATTTCTGTCCTGTGTATTTACTTATATACGTAAGAGAGAGAGAGAGAGAGAGAGAGAGAGAGAGAGAGAGAGAGAGAGAGAGATTTTAACAGCAAATGATTGATGATGCTGGTGGGTGATGAGATATTGTAGATGTGATAATTACGAGATGCAAGGCGTGATGGAGGTAGATGAAGTGATGGATTATACACTGATAACAGATGTGGCGGTGATGATGGTTGTGAGAGTGATATATGGTGATGACAGTACTGATTGTGGTTATTGTAAGAGTGAGTTTAGCTTTGCATTTTTAATATATGTTTTAATTCCCGCATCGCACATTACCTTTCGTCTAACCACTTTTCTCCAATATTAATTCTGTATCTATATAAGACGTTTGCCTTTAAAATTGCGTTATATCTCCCCTGCCTCACATTTTGCCATTTTGTATTCCTCTGTACCTTTGATTTTCTAGTAACTGCGCTTAATATTACTTTTGTGATTGTTTTTCTTTTGTCTTCCATCTCCTTTGATCTTATGTTTTTGTACACCATATGCTCCGTATGTTCCTGTTTGTCTATAATGCTCCTTCTCTTTTTGTTTGATTTTGATTTTTCTCTTCCTCTTGAGTTTTGCTTTTTGACTTACAGCCTACTTCATTGCTTTTTTTTTTTTTTTAAATACTTTTGTAGTCCTCAATCCATTCCGTATCATACCCGGGCATGCAAAGAGAGAAAGGATATAATCTTTTGCCTGCTATGTGTGTGTGTGTGTGTGTGTGTGTGTGTGTGTGTGTGTGTGTGTGTGTGTGTGTGTGTGTGTGTGTGTGTGTATGTGAACAAAATAACTCCAACAGCTTGTACCGGGTCTAAACAGTGTTAATATTGATAGCGTAAAGGTCCACATCGTCTTCAGAGTAGTTGGAACTGTAGATAAGGCTTTTGTAGACTATATTCCTTACATTAATATACAGCCTGAGAAATAAAGGGCTTGAGCACGATGGCGTAAGGAAACAGCTTGCCCTGGCGGTAGTCTGAGAGAATCTGGTGGTGCACAGGGCGTTGGAGGCGGGTGCTTTAACGCTGACAGTAGTAAAATCTGTCAGTTAATGATATCAGCGTACAGGGTTGCCACACTGTATGATGAAATAATGAATGAACAGTTAATAAAGTATCTACTTATATTATCCAATTTAAGACCGAATATTTATTTAGTAGACGGTATGTTTAGTGGGACCGGTAGAAGATGTTATCCAATATATTGGTGGAATTGTCAAAGGTTAGCCAAGGAGTTGATTTATTTTTTTAAAGTAGTAGGTCAAGCGTTAAAAAGCACAGGGCTAAGTCAAAGTTTGTCTCGCAAAATCTTTAACAGCTTTTATCCGATTTATGTCAAACTTGGAAACGAGTTGTGGATAAAGGAAGAACGAAGTTATTCGATTTTGAGAACAACCAGTTAAAGGTCAAGGTCACAGAACAAGTTCAAAGTTCAACCAATGTGACTGTGTGTGATCCAGATAACAAAAGTGGTTTGATCTGATGTGGATAAAACTTGGAAATGCTGAGGAAGAACCAAAAGCTTTATCAATAATTCAAGGTCCCATGGCAGGGCCTACTTAGTTTTTATTCGAATTATACCAAAGTTTGTGGAAAGGTTCGGGATTAGCCGGAGACAAATGGATTCAATTTTTAGGCCAATCGGTCAAAGATCAGGGCCACAGGGAAGGGTCAAAGGTAAAGGTCAAGGCCTAGGCAAGAATGAAGTAAACCGATTCTGAGAGCAAAGGGTCGACGAACAAATTCACAGGGCAAAGTAAAATCTTTTGCCCTTAGACCTATACGTTGCCACGGGTATTGCATTCTGTGTGTGCTCTTCCTTGTTTATTTAATATATATATTTTTTCCTCTATCCTCTCTTTCCTTTTATTTTTGCACCCACCTATCCTCCGCCACCCACCAACACACTCTCCCCTACCACAGAGCCCCTCTCCCATACATCATGTAAATCACCAGACTCCACACCATCACTACCGCCCATCTTTCATCCCACCCTTTATTGACCATCTTGCCCACACCATCCCTCTCCCACACCTTCAGTCACCTTTTCCACACTACCCCCCACCACCTCATTCCCACACGCGCACCATTCCACACCATCCACTACCACCCATATATTATTTCACCATCCCATCCATACCACACTCTCCCACACAATCACACTACCCCATCCACACTACCTACACCACACTTCACTCATACCCACAGCTCTCCTCTCTTCACACACCCACACTACTCTACATTACCAGTCACCCCAATCTCATCCCATCTTTTGCTGACTATACAATCCACATCACCCCCTCCCACATCCAGAGCCACTCTCCCACACTACCCTCACCAAATCACATGCACATCCACACCCATATCTACATTCACACCACCACCATTACACACCATCACTTCCACCCAAACTTCATCCCATCCTTTGCCACCCATCCTATCTATACTTCATACCCAAACAACCTCACACCCACTCCCACCACACACACACTCTCATCCACATCACGCACACCCACTCTCATCACTCGCCCCACACACTAAGTACTCCCTACACCATACTTACACCTTACTCTCCACACCAACCTCTTCCACATCAACCACCCGCTCCACACCACGCACCTACCCCTCACCCAAAAGTTAATTCTCTCTCCCAAACGACCCACATTTAACACCTATTCTATCCACCTCTCACTCACTCCACGCATCTTACACACACAGCAGCCCCTCCCACACACCCACGACGACACCTACCCTTACACCTACCCTTACATCCTCCCACACCTCATATCACATGCTCATTCCCACAGCACACCCACATCCATGCCCACACCCATCCACACGCACCCATCTTCATACCTTCATTCACCCACACCCATACGCACACCAGTACCGACATCCACCTTTTTCACCTCCACACATACTTGACACTAGCCTATCTACATCTTATCCACACTCCCACACCTACCTAGCCCACCCACATCTCAGGAAGGGGAAGGCGGTTGAAAACACCATGTATTTAGATAGATAGGCCTGCAGATAGACAGACAGATAGATAAATGGCAAGACAGATGGGGGGAGGGAAGGAATTAGCATTATTTATCAGCTGGTTAAAAAGGTAGGAGCTGGCGGCCATAAGCAGGAGAGAGAGAGAGAGAGAGAGAGAGAGAGAGAGAGAGAGAGAGAGAGAGAGAGAGAGAGAGAGAGAGAGAGAGAGAGAGAGAGAGAGAGAAGTGGTTATGTTGTAAGGTAGCTGGTCTGAGGATGGATGTAAGAAGAAGGTTAAGGGAAAGAAGAAGGAAGTCGGATATATGAGAAGTAGGTAAGAGTACTGTGGTGGGGCATGCAGAAGAGGTGTGTGGTGTTAGACGACTGGGTGGTGGTGTAAGAAAAGGAAGTGAATGGTGGTGCGAGGAAGTAAGTATGGCTGTGGCTGAGAAGAGACGTGCATATGAAGTGTGGCTGCAAAGGAAGGATGAGGTGTCATACGAGAGGTATCAGGAAAAGAGGAATAGGGCGAGAAGGGCTGTGCATGATGCTAAAGTGGCAGCAGATGAGAGGTAGGGTAGGCAGTTGACTGAGAATTTTCAACAGACTAAGAAAATGTTCTGAAAGGAGGTGAAAAGGTCGCGAAAGGGAAAGTCTGGGAAGGAAGAGCGAGTAAAAGCAGAGGATGGAAGGATGTTAATTGAGATGGATGCAGTAAGGAAGAGATGGGTGGAATATTTTGAAAGACAGTTAAATGTAGAGAAGGAAAGGGAGGCTGAGACTGTGGTGGATGGAAGGGTGCAAGGAATTAATGTGTTGGGAGAGTTGAATGATTCTTTGATCACGAAGGAGGAAGTGCAGAAGGCAGTAAAGGAGATGAAAACAGGGAAAGCTGCAGGTATGGATGGGTGTGCTGTGGAATGCCTGAAAGGTGGTGGAGCGACTATTGTTGAGTGGTTAGTAAGATTTTTGAATGTGTGCTTTGTGAAAGGTATGGTGCCAATTGACTGGGCAAGTGCTTGTGTGGTCCCGTTGTATAAAGGTAAGGGTGATAAGTATGCATGTACTAGCTTTAGGGGTATAAGTCTGTTGAGTGTTGTAGGTAAGGTTTATGGTAAAGTGTTAATGAGAGGATACAGAGGGAGTGTTTGGTGATGAACAGTGTGGCTTTAGGAGAGGGAGGGGATGCGTGGATCAGGTGTTTGCTGTTAGGCAGGTGTGTGAAAAGTATTAGGGAAAGGTAAGGATGTGTTTTGGGCGTTCATGGATTTAGAGAAAAATATGATAGAACTGATAGGGTGGCTTTGTGGACTGTTTTAAGATTGTATGGATTTGAAGGTAAGTTACTAAAAGGAGTGAAAAGTTTTATGTAAATAATAAAGCGTGTGTAAGAGTGGGAAATGATGTGAGTGATTAGTTTCCCGTGAGAGTGGGGCTGTCGCCTTGGTTGTTTAATGTTTATATGGATGGTGTTGTAAGGGAGGTGCATGCAAGAGTGCTAGGTGGAGGTCTGAGTCTGGTGAATGTTGATGGTAGAGAGTGGAATCTGAAGCAGCTGTTGTTTGTAAATGATACTGCACTGGTGGCTGATTTTGAAGAGAGATGGAGACAGTTGGTAGAGGAGTTTGGAAGGTGTGTGAAAGGAGGAAATTGAAAGTAAGTGAGAATAAGAGTAAAGTGATGAAGTGTACGAGGTTGGTAGTTGGTACGAGGATGAACATAGTTTTGAATGGTGAGTTGCTTGAGGAGGTAGAGTGTTTTAAGTATTTAGGGTCACAAGTTGCTCTGGTTGGAAGAATAGATGCAGAAGTGAAGTTTAAAATGAATGAAGTAGGAAAGATGCTGGGAGGAATGAAAAAAGTGTTTAGATGTCGTTCGCTTAAAATGGATGTAAAAAGAAGGCTGTATCAGGGTGTTGTGGTACCGACTGCATTATATGGGGCTGAAACGTGGAATATGGGTGTAGCAGGGAAGGAAAGTTTGAATGTAATGGAGATCAGGTGCCTGAGGGTACGTTTGGAATGACGCGTATGGATCGAGTGAGAAATGATGAAGTGCACAGGAGAACTGCGGTTGTTCGGAAGATGGTTGATCGAGTTGAGCAGAGGGTGTTGCGATGGTTTGGGCATATGGAGAGAATGGATAATGAGTGATTGGTGAAAAAGATAACTAGATCTGATGTGAGAGATGTAAGGCTGAGAGGAAGACCACGAATAGGATTGATGGACAGTGTGAAGAGTGTGTTGGATGCAAGAGGGATGTCTGTTGAGCAAATAAGAGTGGCTGTGCATGATAGAAGTGAATGTAGACAAACTGTGAATCAATAAATGATGGCGCAACTTTGAGGGGATATTCTCCCGCATTTGTCTGATCAGCTAATCAGGTCAGGCGCAGGTAAGAGGATAGGTCTATTATGATGTGGCAGGGGTAAACCAGCTCTGCTGTCGGGCCCTGCTGCGGATGTCACTGATTGCACTGCGCAGTTGACCCTCGTGCTGTGTGGTGCGGTGAGTATCTGTCCCTTCTCCCCTTTGGGGTTAAGATGCGAATGAATGTGTTTGAGTGGATGAGTAAATGGGGAGTGTGTCGTCCTGTCTCAGCAACCTCCCTTTCCTTTGGGAGAAGCAGCCTAGGTATATACAGTAGATAGATAGATAGATAGGTAAGAGGGCGATAAGAAGTGATGTGTGTGTGTGTGTGTGTGTGTGTGTGTGTGTGTGTGTGTGTGTGTGGGTGGGTGGGTGGGTGGGTCGGTGAGAGAGAGAGAGAGAGAGAGAGAGAGAGAGAGAGAGACAGACAGACAGACAGACAGACAGACAGAGAATGTCAACTAATTAATTATCCCACAAGAGGTGTACAAAGCCTTAATCACCTCATTAGCTCTACCTCACCTGCCGCCTCTGACACTGGAAGGGGCAACTGTTGGTATGTCAGCAACTTTTCCTGTTCAACACTTCCACACCCAGTGCCATTCAAAGACGTATATATATTTTTTTCATTTATTATTATTATTATTATTATTATTATTATTATTATTATTATCGTGGACACGAGGATAATGATGTCATCTGTTGTGTGACATGAAGGGAGTTTGATCCTAGGCTGGGACAGAGAAAGATTTGGTGAGCTGAATATCGTAAACGCAGACATAACTTGCCTTCCACACAACCCACCGACATGCCATAGAAGCATCCCTAATAACACCAATGCACCAGATGTGTATCACACACACCGAGTATACATTCAAAATGAACTGTGACTATTTATGCCGAAGTGGTGATATGCAAAGATGCGTGGCACATGGGAGGATTGCTGGGCCGGAAGGACCAATCTAAGTCTATTCCGAGACAGGAACTAAAAATAGAAAAAAAAAAAAAAATCTACCGCCGGAACAATGCGAGAAAAGGACAAGAGATAAGAAGTAAGCTAAACAATAGGCAAGTGGTGGAAGAGAATGGATGACAAAAGACTGATAACTGACAAAATCAAATCCAATACTGTACTGCTGAAACAACGCCTAAAGCTATCAAAACAAGCACAGAACTATGTGTTCAAGCAAGCAGTTTCACACAAATTTAAGAATCTTCGTAGAGAAAACTGCATCGTATATCACTATGAGTGGATCTGTGTGTAACTGTGCGTGAGGAGCTCCAGGATGCGTGATATGATGTGTGTGTGTGTGTGTGTGTGTGTGTGTGTGTGTGTGTGTGTGTGTGTGTGTGTGTGTGTGTGTGTGTGTGTGTGTGTGTGTGTGTGTGTGTGTGTGTTTTGAGGCAAGAGAGATCAGTGTGGGAATTACGGTAATGATGAAGGCTGAAGCATGGAAGCCACATTGCACCGGGTACGAGTGTGTTGGTAAAATGTGAGTGTTGTTGTGATATAAGTAGAATATGAGCATGTCAGTGACGAATGAGAAATGAAGATTCTCTCTCTTTCTCTCTCTCTCTCTCTTTCTCTCTCGATCTGTCTGTCTCTGTCTGTCTCTGTCTCTGTCTGTCTGTCTGCCTCTCTATCTCTGTCTCTCTCTCTCTTAAGATATCTGTGACCCTCTATCTGCTTTTCTATGTAAGCCACCTTCACGGATTTGAAGAAGGCATATGACAAAGCGGATAGACAAAGAATGTGGAAAATATTAAGAATATATGGAGCAAACGGGAAGCTGCTGAATGCCGTGAGGAGCAAGTATGAGAGCACTAAGGCTGCAGTGCATGTGGATCGTGAACTAAGTGAATTTTTCTGTCTGAATGTTGGAGTGAAACTGGGATGTCATGTCTCCATGGTTCTTCAATCTGTATAGGGACAATGGATGTTGAAGTGGCCCAATTGAGAGAAGGCAGCTTTTGCAAACTACCTGTTCAGTTGTTTGCAGATGATACTGTACAGCACCCTAGCCGTATCCCTGACTGCTTTGGCCAGAGCTCCAAAATGCATGATCTCTTTCTTAGAACTAATCCTTCTGCTTACACTGTTAAACTATCCTTTCCGTTGGGCTCCTCCGATCACAACCTAATTGCTCCGGTATGGCCTGCGGACCCTCCAAAGAAACGTCGACAGTGGCACTTTGGAGCTGGGGATTGGGAGGCCCTCAGGCAGTACTGCTTTGATTTTCCCTGGAATGATTATTGCTTCCACGGCCGGAAGCCATCTGAGTGTGCATTGTGCATTATGGAGGTTATTCTCTCGGGCATGGAAGCATACATTCCCTTCTCTTATCCTTTGACAAATGCAAGAAAGTCTTGGTTTGATCACGCTTGTTCTAATGCTATCCACAACAAGGAGAGGGCCTATAAAGGGAACAAGAACCAACCCACCTCTGAATCACATCTTGCCTAAGTTTCTGGCTGGAATCGTGCTAAGTCTGTTCTTCGCTCCGCTAAAAAATAATTTCATCCGTACTAAATGCTCTCAACTCCCCAACCCGAATTCTTCCCGCTCCTTCTGGCACTTTCCCAAAATCATTTATAACAACTTTACCTCATCATCCTTCCCTCCTCTTTTCTATTCTGATGGCTCTGTAGCTACCTCTTCTACTGATAAAGCAGATCTCTTTGCTCGGACTTTCTCCTTCAATTCCACCTTAGATGATTACGGTGCTGTTCCTCCATCACTTCCCCCCTCTGACTTCCTCATGGCTGACATTAAAATGTCTTCAGCTGATGTATTTTCTGCTATCGCTGGCCTTTATACTAACAAGGCATGTGGGCCTGATGGAGTCCCTCCTGTTTTCCTCAAGAACTATGCTTCTGTGGTTACACCCTGCCTAGATGAACTCTTTTGCCTTTGTCTGTCAACTTGTACCTTTCCTTCTTGCTGGAAGTTTGCTCTCATTCAGGCAGTCCCAAAGAAGGGTGACCGTTCCCAACCCTCTAACTATCGTCCAATTGCTTTTACATCCTGTGTCACAATAGTTTTAGAGTCAATGCTTAACACATAAATTTTAAAGCATCTTTCCTATCACAACCTTTTTTCTGATCGTCGGTATAGGTTCCATCAGGGATGCTCCACTGGCAATCATGTCACCTCCCTTTCAAACTCTTGGTCATCCTCTTTCGAGACTTTCGCGAAAGCTTTGCCGTCGCACTTGATATCTCAAAGGCTTTCGATCGAGTCTGGCATAAATCTTTAATTTCCTGACTGCCCTCTTACAGTTTCTGTCCTTCTATCTGTGCCTTCATCTATAGCTTCCTTTCTGGTCTTTCTATAGCCGCTGTTGTAGACGACAATTATTCTTCTCTTAGATCTATCAACACTGGTGTTCCTCAGGGTTCTGTCTTATGACCGACTCTCTTCCTTTTATTCATCAGTGACTTTCTAAGCTGTACATCTAACCATATCCACTTGTACGCAGATGATTCTACCCTTCACCTTTCCATTCGGTTCCCACAACGTCCATCTCAGCAGTTACTTCAACAAAAAGGGATGAGGCTATGGCAAACCTAATGTCTGACTTGGCTCGTATCTCTGACTGGGGTAAAAATTATCTTGGTGTTTTTAATGCACCAAAAACTCAGTTTTTACACCTATCAACCTGATATAATCTTTTACATAAGTACCCACTAATGTTTAATAATATGCAGCTCAACCTTGCATCATCCTTGAACATGCTTGGGGTTTCATTTACTCGGGACTTATCTTGCAAAGATCATATTGCATCTCTTGTAAAATCTACTTCCAAGAGATTAGGTGTGCTAAGCCGACTCTGTACCTTCTTTACCCCTGCACAGTTGTTGACTTCATACATGGGATTTATTCGCCCGTGTAGAGTACAACTCTCATGTGTGGGAAGGCTCCCCACATACAGCTCTTCTCAATAGAATGGAGTCAAAGGCTTTTCGTCTCATCAACTCTTCTTCTCTTACTGGCTCCCTTCAACCTCTGTCTCTTTGCTGCACTATTGCATCTTTATCTCTTTTCTATCGCTACTTCAATAGTCACTTCTCCTCTGAACTGTCTGCTTGCATCCCTCCACCTCTATGATGGGCATGTAGCACCCGTCCAGCAACAAACTCACATCCCTTCTCTATCCAGCTCTCTAATGCAGGAGTTAACCGTTATTCCCAGTCATTCATTTATGCAACAGGTTAACTCTGGAACTGTCTCCCTCTGTCTGTATTTCCTAGTTCCTATGGTCTCCAGTCTTTCAAATGCAGTGTGTCCAGGCATCTCGAAATGAATGGATCTTGAATTTGGCTGTCTTTTGTATTGTTTTTGTTCTTTTCTTGGAAGGAACGGTTTGCGGGCCCCTGGCCTTTGGTTCCTTCTTTCTTGAATTAAAAAAAAAAGTAGTTAAGTGAAAACGAAGGGGAACTGGTAAGCTTGGTGAATTTGTTTCGGGGATTTTTTTTTTTATGCAAGGAAGAAGGAACCAAAGGCCCAGAGCCTGCAAATTGTTCCCTCAAAGATAAAACAAAAACATTACAAAAGGGAGCCAAATTCAAGATCCGTTCATTTCGAGATGCCTGGACACACTGTTTTTGAATGGCTGGAGGTTATCGGCAGTAGGAAATACAACAGAGGGAGACAATTTCAGAACTGACCTGTTGTATACATGAAGAACTGAGAGTGACGGTTGATTCTTGCATTAAAGAGTTGGACAGAAAAGGGATGAAAATTTGTTGCTAGACAGGTGCTATGTGCCCGCCGTAGTGGTGGAGGGATGCAAGCAGAGAGTTCAGAGAAGCAGTGACTATTGAAGTAGCAAGAGACAAGAGACAGAGAAGCAACAGTGCGGTGAAGAGACAGAAGCTGAAGGGAGCCAGTAAAAGGAGAGGAGTTAATGCCTCTGACTCCACTTTGTTAAGAAGAGCTGTATGCAGTGAGCCTGCCCATACGTGAGAGTTGTTCTCTACACAGGGACGAATATAACCGTTGTATAAAGTCAACAATTGTGCAGGAGTAAAGAAGGCAGTGAGTCGGTTTATCACACCTAATCTCTTGGAAACAGATTTTACAAGAGAGGTAATATGTTCATTTAAAGATAATTCCCGAGAGAATGAAACCACAAGTAAGTATAAAGGTGATGCAGAACTGAGCTGGATATTGTTAAAAATTATAGGGTACTGCTGTGGAAGATTTTGTCGGGTTGATAGATGTAAGAACTGAGTTTTTCATGCATAAAAAACAACGAGATTTCTATTACCCCAATCAGAGATATGAGCCAAGTCAGACATTAGGTATGCCATAGTCTCACCTCTTGTTTGTTGAAGCAACAGGTGAGATGGATGTTGCGGGAAGTGAATGAAAATTTGAAAGGTGGAGTCATCTGCATATGAGTGGACAGGGTTAGATGTAGAGCTTAGAACGCCATGGATGAATAAAAAGACGAGTGATAGGACAGAGCCCTGAGGAACATTGCTAATGATAGCTCTAGGAGAAGAACAGTGGCCTCCTACAACAGCAGCTATAGAACGACCAAAAAGGAAGCTAGAGAAGGAAAGAAACCGTAAAAGGCAGTTATGAAATCGAAGATTAATGCCAGATTTGATCGAAAGCATTTGAAATGTCAAGTATAACGGCAAAGCTTTCGCCAAAGTCCGGAAAGGAGGATGATCAGAATCCTGAAAGATAGGTGAGAAGATCGCCAGTGGAGAGTCCCTTGTGGAACTCGTATCGATCAGAAAAAAGGTTGTGATAGGAAAGATGCTTTTTTTTTTTTCTTAAGAATAGACAAGAAAACTTTTCAAAAACAGGATGTTAAAGCAATTGGGCGATAGTTAGAGGATGGGAATGGTTACCCTTATTTGGACAGGCTGAATGAGAGCACACTTCTAGCAAGAAGGAAAGGTACAAGTTGATAGACAAAAGCGAGAGAGTTTACCCAGGCAGGGTGTAACCACCGAAGCATAGTTCTTGAGGACAACAGGAGAGACCCCATCAGGCCCATATGCCTTATTAGTACTGAGGCCAATGAAGGCTGAAACTACATCAGCTGAAGAAATTTTATTGCCAGCCATGAGGAAGTCTAAGGGGGGAAATGATGGAGGAACAGCACCAGAATCATCTAAGGAGGAATTGGAGGAGAAAGTCTGAGCAAAGAATTCTTCTTTATCTGTAGAAGTAATAGCTACAGAGCCATCGGAGTGGAACAAAGGAGGGAAGGATGATGAGCTTAACTTGTTGGAAAGGTTTTTGACAAGATGCCAGAAGGAGCAGGAAGAATTCAGGTTGGAGAGTTCAGAGCATATAGTACGAATGGAATTATTTTTAGCAGAGCAAAGAACAGATTCAGCACAATTCCAGGCAGAAACCTATCAGAGATGAGATTCGGGAGTGGGTTGGCCATGGTACATTTTGTATGCTTTTTAGTTGTGGACAGCATTAGAAAACGAATGATTAAACCAAGTTTTTTTGCAGGAGTCAAAGGTAATGAGATATAAATGTATGCTTCCATGCCTCTTTTTTTTTTTTTTTTTTTTAAATGCTGTAATGCACAGAGTACTCTCAGATGTCTCTCGGCGATGGAAGCAATAACCATTCTGGGGAAATTTTAAAAAAAGTACGGCTTGAGGACCTTCAAATCAGTAGCTCCAAAGTGCCACAGTCGACACTTCTTTGGAGGGTCCACAGGCCTTACTGGATTGGTAGCACAAGTTAAGGTTGTTGTGTTCAGAGATGCCCAGTGGGGGGGGGGGTATTAACAGTGTAAGCAGAACGATTAGTCAGAAAGAAGAGATTAGGTTTGTTGGAACACTCTCCAAGGCAGTCAGGGATACTGACAGGGTGTTGTACAAGCTGCTCTGGGTCATTAAGGATAGAAAAGATGTAGGCTTGTTCACCAGGTGGAGGAGCAAAAGAAGAGTGGAGCCAAAGGTGGTGGTGAACATTGAAATTTCCTATAAAGGAGATTTCAGAGAAAGGAGAAACTGATAGATGTGTTCCACTTTAGAAGTAACATAGTTGAAGAATTTTTCATAGTCAGTAGAATAAGGAGATAAGTAAATAGCACACATATATTTAGTCAGATAATGACAGGAAAGCTGAAGCCAGAGAGAATAGAATTCAGAAGATTCAAGTTCAGGAACACGAGAGCAAGACATGTAATTGCGTACATGTACACAACACCCACCTTTGGCTTTGAAATGAGTATAGAGAAAGTAGGAGGACACAGAGAAGGGTTTACTAGCAGTCGCCTCAGACAGCTGAGTCTCAGTTAGGAAGAGAAAGTGAGGTTTGGAGGAAGAGAATTGGTACTCAAAAGAGAGAAAGTTAAAGGAAACGACACGAATGTCGCAGAAATGAAGTGAGTCAGGCAATGGTTCCAGGCATCTCGCTGGGTCGTCGTCGGAAGAGGGGCGAATGAAGGGGACTTTGATGGTCCCTCCTCCCTTGGGGACTCCAAAGCTTAGTTAGTAGATTCCTTTTTCTTTTTCTTTTTCTTTTTTTGTAAAATTTTGGTTAGGAGGTGAAGTGTGTAATGTGCATGTAGTTTGGTGTTGACAGTTAGGGGAACTTGTATTAAAGTGCATGCTGGCCTAGTCTCTGTTACTGAAACACTGAAAACGTTCAGCGAAGGGGAATGGTCAGGAGCTCTTCTCGAAGGTGGATGAAACGGAAGCTCCACCTCTCCCTCTCATCTGGTTTCCTTCCACCTTGGGAGTATCGAGCTGCTGAACTGGTGCTACAGTCCGCTCCCTGTTTGAAGGAAACGGAATTTAAAGGTGGAACTTGGGAAGAGCGAAGTTGTGGTCTTCGTGAGAAATTATGTCACTACATGTACGAGTACAGTGTGGCTGGGTGATGTGGAAATTGAAAATGTGAGTGCATTTAAGTACCTGAGAACTGTGATGAGTAAGGATACAAGTTTAGAGGATGAAGTACTTGAAAGGGTACAACAAGGACGAAATGATGCTGGTTCTTTGAAAGCAGTGGTAAGAAATTGGGAAGTGAGCATCTATCTATTTATATACCTAGGCTGCATCCCCCAAGGAAAGGAAGGTAGCCGAGACAGGACGACACACTCCCCATTTACTCATCCATTCAAACACAGTCATTCGCATCTTAGCCCCAAAGGGGAGAAGGGACAGATCCTTACCGCACCATAACACACATAGGTCAACTGCACAGTGCAATCAGTGACATCCGCAGCAGGGCCCGACAGCAGAGCTGGTTTACCCCTGCCACATCATAATAGACCCATCCCCTTACTCGCACCTGACCTGACTAGCTGATTAGACCAAATGCGTGAGAATATCCCCTCAGGGCTGCGTCATCATTTATTCATTCACGATTTCTCTCCACTTATTTCTGTCACGCACAGCCACTCTTCCTTGCTCAACAGACATCCCTCTCGCATCCAACGCTCTCTTCACACTGTCCAACCATCCTATTCGTGGTCTCCCTCTCAGCCTTACACCTCTCAAATCAGATCTAGTTATCTTTTTCACCAATCGCTCATTATCCATTCTTACCATATGCCCAAACCATCGCAACACCCTCTGCTCAACTCTACCAGACATCTCCCAAACAACTCAAGTTCTCCTTTGCACTTCATCATTTTGCACTCGATCCATACGCGTCACTCCACACATACTCCTCAGACACCTCATCTCCATTACATTCAAACTTTTCCTCTCTGCTACACCCATATTCCATGTTTCAGCCCCATATAACGCAGTCGGTACCACAACGCCCTCATACAGCCTTCTCTTTATATCCATTCTAAGCGAACGACATCTAAACACTTTTTTCATTTCTCCCAGCACCTTTCCTACTTCATTTATTCTAAACTTCACTTCTGCATCTATTCTTCCATCCACAGCAACATGTGACCCTAAATATTTAAAGCATGAAAGTAAAAAATGTCCCTGCATGATAGTGTTGTGATACCATCTCTAACGTATGAAAGTGAAGCTTGGACCTTGCTGGAAGGGCACAAGTGAAGAGTGAGAGCACTGGAATTGAGTTACTTGAGAGGATCAAATGGAGTTACATGGAAAGATAGACTTACAACTGAAGAAGTGAAAGAGCGTTGTGGTGTGTACGTGGATGTGATAGGTAGCGTTAGGAGAAATACACTGAAGTGGCTTGGCAATGTGGAAAGGATGGAAAGCGAAAGACTAACGAGGGGAGTATATGTGAGTGAGATGGAGGGATGGAATGGAGAGATAAATGGGAGAGTGAGCTGAGGGGAGGGGAGCGAAATGGCGCGCGACAGGGCGACATGGAGGTGATTTGAATGTGGCCACCCCGTCAGGATTTAAGTCGTGTGGCTATAGATAGATAGAACTATCTATCCAACTATCTATCTGTCATTCTATCTATCTGCCGGTCTACGTACCTGCCTACTTACTTGTGTAAGTATCTGTCTATCTCTTGATCTACCTACCTACTTGTCAACCTATCTTTCTATCGACATATATAACTATCAGTCTACCTGTCTATCTATCTCTATGTATCTTTCTACCTACCTGCCAGTCTGTCGACCTACATACTTACCTACCCACCTATCTATCTACCTGCCTACCAACTTATCTGTCTACCTGCCTACCAACCTATCTATCTACTCACCTACTTGTCCATCTACCTATGGTATCTCTCTGTCTATCGGTCAATAATTTCCATGTGTCCGCCTTTGTGGCTGTCTTTCTGTATCTGTTTACCTTTCCATCTATTCATCTGTTTCTTTATCCACCTACCTGTCTGTTCCCCCCCTCAAAAACACACACACACACACACACACACACACACACACACACACACAATAATGGCGAGTACAAATAGGAAGTGAAAGAAAGGGAAGCAAAAGAAATGGAAGACAAAATTATGAAGTATAAAGGAAGTTAAAAAATGATCAAGGAAAAATGTAAAACAGTGCTAGAGAAAATGACAAGAGCTGAGTATTTTCCTGTTGCTCTTGTTCACTTCAGGAACGCTGGAAAAAATGCTTAACTCGCCTAATAGCCGGCCAGGACTGAGCTTTAAATCCTGACCTAAAAAAAGAAAAAAGAGGAGGGTGAATAGACAGATAGACACATAGATCAGATAGATGAATGGCATGATAGATAAATGATTAAACATGTGCATACATTGATGAATGTATTAGATCAGATATTTCCCAACCTGGGGAAATTTCCCCCTGGGTGGGAAATTTCAGGATTCCAGAGGGGAAATTTATTGAGGGAAATACAAATTACTACCTATTACCCCACAGAAAAAAATATCTCATGGAATGTGGCGATTGACTTCCTTAAATACTGTACTACATAAAAAAATATAAATCAACATTTATGCTACTGAACACATTTCAGTGATGTTGGTGAGGAACCCATTCATGTGCCTGGTGGATGATGTCCCTGAGGGAATGCAAGATGACTTCTTGGAGCTCACACATGACTCTTCTGCCAAGGATGAATTTCGTGCACAAGACCTCGAAGATTTCTTGGTTCATGTGCGCGATGCATACCCACAGCTGAGCACCAACGCGTTGAAAATTCTCATTCTGTTTTCCATAACTTATCTGTGTGAGTCTGGTTTCTCTACTTTACTCACAATCAAACCCAAAGTACGAAACTTTCTTGAAGTGGAATGCGACGCGTTGCTCGCTCTCTACTGACTCCCCTGACATTGACGCACTGATCAGCAAGAAGCAATTTCAGCCATCCCACTAAATGACTAAGTCACATCTAAAGAAAGGAACTTTTGATTTACCAATTGTTTATTACGTTATTTGTATTATTAAGCAAATAAATTTTGTGGTTTGTTTTTTCCTTGTCTATATGAAAGGGGAAATCCGAACAGGTGAACTGGTTCAAGGGGGAAAAGACAGAAAAAAGGTTAGGAACCACTGTATTAGATGGAGTAATGGATATATATATATATATATATATATATATATATATATATATATATATATATATATATATATATATATATATATATATTTTTTTATGCGAGGAAGAAGGAACCAAAGGCCATGAGCCCGCATTACAGTTCTCTCCAAGAGAAAAACAAAATACAATAGAGAGCCAAATTCAAGATCCGATCATTTTGAGATGCCTGGACACACTACGTTTGAAAGACTGGAGATCATAGGCAGCAGGAAATACAGACAGAGGGAGACAGTTCCAGAACTGACCTGTTGCATAAATGAAAGCCTGGGAGTAACGGTTAACTCTTGCATTAGAGAGTTGGACAGAAAAGGGATGAGAGTTTGCTGCCAGACGGGTGCTACGCGCCCGTCGTAGAGGTGGAGGAATGCAAGCAGAGAGTTCAGAGGAGCAGTGACCATTAAAGTAGCGATAGAAAAGAGATAAAGATGCAACAGTGCGGCGAAGAGACAGAGGTTGAAGGGAGTCAGTAAGAGGAGGAGAGTTAATGAGACGAAAAGCCTTTGACTCCACCCTATTGAGAAGAGCTGTATGTGGGGAGCCTCCCCACACATGAGAGTTGTACTCCACACAGGGGCAGATAAAACCCCTGTATAGAGTCAACAATTGTGCAGGGGTAAAGAAAGAGCGGAGTCGGCTTAGCACACCCAATCTCTTGGAAGCAGATTTTACAAGAGATGTAATATGATCTTTCCAAAATAAGTCCCGAGTAAATGAAACCCCAAGCATGTTCAAGGATGATGCAGGATTAAGCTGAATATTATTAAACATTAGTGGGTATACCTGTGGAAGATTTGGCGGGTTGATAGGTGTAAGAACTGAGTCTTAGATGCATTAAAGACAACCATATTATTTTTACCCCAATCAGAGATATGAGCCAAGTCAGACATTAGGTGTGCCATAGCCTCATCCCTTGTTTCTTGAAGTAACTGTTGAGATGGGCGTTGCGGGAACCGAATGGAAAGGTGAAGGGTGGAGTCATCAGCGTATGAGTGGATAGGGTTAGATGTACAGCTTAGAAGATCATTGATGAATAAAAGGAAGAGAGTTGGTGATAAGACAGAGCCCTGAGGAACACCATTGTTGATAGATCTAGGAGAAGAACGATGGCCGTCTACAACAGCGGCTATAGAACGACCAGAAAGGAAGCTAGCGATGAAGGCACAGATAGAAGGATAGAAACCGTAGGAGGGCAGTTTGGAAATTAAAGATTTATGCCAGACTCGATCGAAAGCCTTTGAGATGTCAAGTGTAATGGCAAAGCTTTCGCCAAAGTCTCTGCATATATATATATATATATATATATATATATATATATATATATATATATATATATATATATATATATATATATATATATATATATATATATATATGCAGAGACTTAACTTCACCGTGAATATATGTATGCAAAACTACCACAGGAGGAATGAAAGGATCGACAGTGAGTACTCTCGTATATTACATCTTCAAACAGTGACAGACAGAGTGAAGATGTAATATACGAAAGTACTCGCTGTCGCTCGTTTCATTTCTCCTGTTGTTATTTTGCATATATATATATATATATATATATATATATATATATATATATATATATATATATATATATATATATATATATATATATATATATATATATATATATATATATATATATATATATATATATATATATATATATATATATATATATATATATATATATGTATTTATATATATATATATATATATATATATATATATATGTATTTGGCTATATATATATATATATATATATATATATATATATATATATATATATATATATATTTGGCTATATATATATATACTCGTATAGTTGGCTAACTGAATTTCACTCACACACACACACACAGATTCATAACAATTATATGGTATATAAAAATTGTATATAGTGTAAATAAATTAATATTATCAGTACATCTTGAAATTAACAGAGTAATGAATGGAGAGAGAGAGAGAGAGAGAGAGAGAGAGAGAGAGAGAGAGAGAGAGAGAGAGAGAGAGAGAGAGAGAGAGAGAGAGAGAGAGGAAAAGCCTTATTAACTCTCAATAATCTTTTTCTCAACTGTCTGTGCAAAGATTGAATCGGTGGGAGAGGAATAACAGGGTGAGAATTTAACCCTTTCAGAACAAATACCTTATGTTGCAACTTCTGAAGAAGATGCAGAAGATGAAGATGATAATGATAATGATGATGATGATGATGATAATGATGATGATGGTGATGATAGCGTTCCTCCCACTCTTACTTTTTCCCTCTCCTTCTCTCGTCCAGACATTTCCTCCTAGAATCTCCTTTCGTGTCGGATTTGTCTGCCACCTGTCATGTCCTTCTACACGCCTGCTTCCCCCACGCACCTGCCTTACCCACACACCTGCCTCACCCACACCCCTGACTCACCCACACACTTGCCTCATCCACACACCTGCCTCACCCACACACTTGCCTCACCCACACACCTGCCTTATCCACACACCTACCTCACCCACACACCTGCTTCACCCATACGCTTGTCTCACCCACACACCTGCCTCACTCACACACCTGCCTCATCCACACATCTGTCTCACCCACACACCTATTTCACCCACACACCTGCCTGACCCTTCACCCCTACACCATATGTCTTACGTTTTTCGTACTTTCTGTTCCCCACACATATCTTTACATAATTATCAAAGCTTACATTTTGCACTTTCCGTCTCCCCTACACATAAAAACTCTCACATTCTTTCAACCTTATTTATCAGGACAGTTCACTCTCAAGAACACGCTTACACTCCTCTCCCTCTCTGTCTCTCTCTCTCTCTGTCTCTCTCTCTCCTGTGTGTGGTGAGAGAGGCCAGTAACAAATGGAGGAACTTTATGTCTCTTTTCCTTTAGAATCACAACTCTTCCTCAAATCCCTCTCCTCCTCCTCCTCCTCCTCCTCCCAGTCTTCTTATCTTTTCCGCTCTCTTTCCTCCCTCTGCCATCCCTCTTTCCACCTTTGTCATCATCCCTTTTCCTCCTGCCTCTCTCGCTCTTTCTCATATGTTAGATTGTCTTTCTGTCAGTCTGTCTGCCTTCATGTCTGTATCTATCAGTAAACAGCTCTCTTTATCTGACTGTCTGCTCATCTGTCAGTCTCACTTACTGTTTTCAGTCTATCTATCTGTCAATCTATCTATTTGTCTCTTTGTCTGTCTGTCTGTCTTTAATTCTACGTTTCATCTGTCACAATTCATCTATCTGTTTTTCTATCCATCAGTCCATCTGTCTGTCTATCTATCTATCTGTCTGTCCGTCTGTCTGTCCGTCTGTATATATTTTTCTATGTAAATCCCACTAATAGAGACTGTACCCATTACTCCAGCCTTTCGGGCAGTATCGCACAGTGATCACGCCGGGTATCTTGCACGTAGACCCGTGTGTGTGTGTGTGTGTGTGTGTGTGTGTGTGTTTTACTCTCAGTCTGCCTGTCTGTCTATCTGTCTGTCTGTCTGTTTGTCTATCTGTCCGTCCGTCCGTCCGTCTGTCTGTCTGTCTGTCTGTCTGTCTGTCTGTCCGTCCGTCCGTCTGTCCGTCCGTCCGTCTGTCTGTCTGTCTCTGTCTCTGTCTCTGCCTCTGTTTCTGTCTCTGTCTGTCTCTCTCACTCTGTTTATACACACACACACACACACACACACACACACACACACACACACACACACACACACACACACACACACACACACACACACACACACACACACACACACACACACACACACACACACACACACACACACACACACACACACACCGCTCGCTGGTGCAGTGGTAACGCTCTCGCTTGCCAGCTGGTGGACGGGAGTTCGCGCCTCGCTCAGGTTGCGAAAAGTTTCACTGACGAAGTGGGTGGTTACTGTCCCCCTTGAGCAAGGGGACGGGTGTGTGCGTGTGTGAAGGTCACAGCCTTGCCCTTAGATCGGACTATATGAGCTCTCAGCTCCCTTCCGGGAGGGTAAAAAGCTGACGATCACGACCATCAAGTGATCCTGACCGACCCGGTGAATTACACACACACACACACACACACACAAACATTAAATATAACTAACTGCCACATTACTGTATACTCTAATGATATACATTCTGAGACAAGCGATCGCTTATTATTCCACTATTTCTCATCCTCCTCTGCTGGTTACTGTTCCTTCGCTGAGAGAAGTTTGGTGTGTTTGTCTCCCCATCGATGGTTCTCTTTGATAAGATGTGCCAGGCCAAAAATTGAAGAAAATGCCCTAGTAGTCAAGTGTAAATCATGGAGTAGCAGGTGAACTTTTGCCCCTGACTGTACTTGATATGAGGCACAATTTTTCACCTTCACGCTAACCTGACCACAGGACCGCTGTCGTGCGACAAACAAACACATAAACTATGATAACAGTGTTGACGGAAAACACAGTCATACAACATAACCTATCATTTTGAACACACACACACACACACACACACACACACACACGAGAATGATAGCAAAAACACAAAATACAACTACGAACAGCAGTTTTTGTGTGCGACATTTCTGGCCTAGGAAATATGTCAGTCATAAACCCTATTGACTGAATAGCTGGATTTTCATGCTTTCTTCATCAGCCCCAGCCACCTGTGCATCCGGACCCCACTTGCATACATTGCCTGCATCTGGCTGATTTGCATCCACGTATTTAGGCAACTAGCTCAAGGCCAACGAAACGGGACTTCATTATTTTAGCGATCAATCATACATATTCAGTATGTTACACTGATGCCTTACCCACACGTAACTGATGGTAAAGAGGGATGCCTTCACCCAGTGGCACTGATGTAATGTGGTGTCTACGCTGTCTGGTTATATAAACGTCCCTACCCCCTCGAAAAGAGGATGTTAGGCAGTAGAAAGGCAACTCCAGCAGGCAGTACGCAAAGTAGATATCCAAATAAGCCAGGGGCAACAACAATAACAGCAACAAAAATAACAGCAAGTTAAGCACACTCAGAGTGCGCATACCTCCGCCAGCGCCTATACCAGACAACTCAGATCACAACCAAAATTTAATAAATTTCCCTTGGCCCATGACCATACATCCACAAAATGTTATTGGAATCCATCAATAACTTTTTGAGATATCTTGTGGGCAAACACACAAACGAGCAAACAGACAAACAGGGATGATTTTTTTTTTAATGTGTCCGACTCTGGGCGAAGGATTCAGGGGCCTATCTGAAGGCCCAGTAGTCCTCCTTCACACCTTCACATGTCACCACTCAGGCGCTAACACCCACCGTCCATAATTAATACATATTACGGCTGCCTCATACAGGACTGGTGTACTGGTATTGGGGGAGCTAGTTTTACCTGTCGGCGGGTCTTCTGGGAGATCAGTAAAGTATACTTTTTTATGAGAATCAAACCCTTAAACTGTTCCCTTCCCTAGCCGAGATTCGATCCTGGGTCCATTAGGATTGCAGGCTGCCTCTCTACCGATTCAACCACTGCCTCCACAAATACATAACCTTGTCCAATTTCCTAGGCCGAGGTAATCATATGTATTTACAGATTTTTTTTTTTTATGTGTCCGTCTCTGGGCAAAGGCTTCAGGGCCTATATCTCGGGGGCAGTAGCCTATCCCAAGGCCCAGTAGTCCTCCTACACCTCCACATGTCACCACTTCGGCGCTAACACCCACCGTTCATATTGAATACATGCTAGGGCTGTCTCATACAGGACTGGTGTATTGGTATTAGCGGGGGTACTTTTATGACATATCGGCGGGTCATCTGGTAGATCAGGAAAGTCTGCTTTTATGACATTCAAATCCTTAAACCGTTCCCTGCCCCAGCCGGGATTCGAACCTGGGTCCATCAGGACTGCAGGCCGCCTCTCTACCGATTCAGCCACCGCCTCCCCCTTACTGCCTGAAACCCTAAAATGAGGTTTCTCATTGCATATACATAAATACTTAAAATTTAAGTTTTTTCAGGACATGCACACACTTTTTTTTTTTTTTTTTAATTGACGTGAAAATAGATGATGATGATGATGATGATGATGAGAGAGAGAGAGAGAGAGAGAGAGAGAGAGAGAGAGAGAGAGAGAGTGAGAGAGAGAGAGAGAGAGAGGGGGGCGTATGAACCCATCATAATGCACTTTTTATTTCCGCTCTTCCCAGTGAAACACACAAACACACGGAAGTGCAAACAAAACTCTTCTGCATTTCGGTCGCCACATTGTCTAATTCCAGCCGGTCATGTGTAACCTCCATACGGCCCCCTGGTAAACCAGTGACCTATAATGTGACCATTTATATACGATGCTTGAGTATTGGGCGGCTGTGGTGGTGGTGGCGGTGGCAATGGTGTGGTGGTGCTGGTGGTGGTGGCAATCATGGTGGTGTTAATGTATTGTTTTATTATTATTATTATTACTATTATTATTATTATTATTATTATTAGCAGTAGTAGTAGTAGTAGTGGGAGTATTAGTATTAGCAGTTGATATTATTACCTCTGCCAACGAAGTTGGGCGGGGGTTATATGAATACCAGTGTCTGTCTGTTTGTCTGCCCACAAAATATCTAAAAAAGCTACAGTCGAATTTCGATGAAATTTTCTGCAGGGATAGTCCATTGGCCAAGGAAACTCTGATTAGATATTGAAGCAGATCCGGATGTAGATGCGGATCCAGGAATTTTTCTTTCATCTGCTTCTTTGATTGTCTACAATAAATCCAGAAAAGAAGTTAGTGGCTTTCAAATATATTTTGTGGATATGTGAGAGATGGGCCAAGGAAGAGCTGATTATAATTTGATGGTGATCTGAGTTGTCTAGTCTAGGCGCTGGCAAAGGTATGTGCTCTCCGAATGCTGTCTGCTTGTTGTAGTTGTACTTGTAGTTGTCATTCGTGGTTGCGTGGAGGTGGCCGCGACGGCGCGGCGGCAGTGATGATGGCGATAGTGGTGGTGGTGTTCTCTTAACCGTCTCCGAGGCGTTTTCAAAAATATTAGATTGTAGGGATTGTATGAGGAGAGAATTTTCAAGTTGGTCTTGTCGTTGATGGCAGGAGAAAGATAAAGATGAGTCTGAGGTTTGATTGCAGGTTTACTCCCAAGAGGAAGTTATCTTGACAAGAGCAGTATTGAGGTGAGAGCGGTTTATGTCAGCTAACTCCGTGCCCTCTACACCTGCGCTTTCCACGTGCCCTTCTCTCTCCCATCGCGTCCTAAACCTTTCTCAGTCTTCCTTGTGCCTTGGCTGTCTCTGGCTCTCTCAGACCCATCTCTCCCATTTTCCCAGTATATCACTGGCTGGGTAATGTGTCTGAGAAACGCTCCACACCTGTGAAGTTTTCCATTCAGCGTCATACTGAGCTGCGTGCGAAATTCTTTAGCTAGAATCTGTATTGCTGTTTCCTCCAGCTCTCCCGAGCTTAGGCAAGACTTTCTTCAAACCTCTATTTTACATATTGACAGCATATATGTTACTAGCTATTATGCAGTGCGTTATGATATTTTAGTGCCTTGACAGTATGTAATACGTGAAATACAAGTACACCCTACTCACATACAAATGTACAGTTGCATTCACAAATCTGTGGTGCAGCAAGTAATCCATTATTATGATACGCCAATAGTTATGGTTTTCAGTGAACCATACCTCAATACATCTGACTAAATGGTAAAGAAAAAAAATCAATTGCTATCACACGTTATACCACTTTCATCTTATTTTGGTCCAGATTTTCAACTTCTTACAGTTTATGGAAATCACATAGCTTAGTGACAAAAAAAAAAAAAAAAAATGCTCGGGCTCTACATCCTCTCCATAGCACTTCTTCGTGATTACCTCCGCAGTCTAGTTCTAATAGTTTGTTGTGACGGAGCATTTAGAAAGCAAAGATGTAAATTTTAGCTCTTGTTCATCATTTCTACAAAGACTGATAGTTGAAGCTTATACTGTATAACAGAAACTTCTAAACTAAACTGTAAGTAAAACACGTACTCCATGCATGCGAATGAACACAAACAGGAGAGGTGGTGATGACATTGCTCAACCCTGATCCACCTGTCCGAGTAGACCTGTTGACCACATAAAAGCATCTACTCCCCCCCCCCCGACCGTCGTCCCATAGGTTCCGTACACCACTGACATTCTCTTTATGTCTAACTGTGGCATGTGCTGTGCGGTGTTCCATTATGTGTGTTATACTGTATGGGCAGCCTCTACACGCAGTCCAGGTGTCATCTGTGATACCATCCAACCTAAGCTGGTAACCAAGGAAGTCAGAGTGATGTCCTGATATAAGCCTTGCTAGGCGTACTCTACCTATTCTTGTAACAATAACTCAGATGGGTCAGTGGCAGGAGGGATGCCTTGTAATATAGTAATGTCGTGATGTATTACTCTGAGCGTGGAATGTGTTTGAATGTTTTTTTTTTTTTATGAGAGAAGAAGGAACCCAAGGCTAAGCCCGCAAAACATTTTCTTCCAAGAAAAAAAAAAACAATACAAAGAGAGCCAAATTCAAGATCCGTTCATTTCGAGATGCCTGGACACACTGCATTTGAAAGACTGGTGATCATAGGAAGTAGGAAATATAGACAGAGGGAGACAGATCCAGAGTTGACCTGTTGCATAAATGAAGGACTGGGAGTAACGGTTAGCTCTTGCATTAGAGAGTTGGACAGAAAAGGGATGAGAGTTTGTTGCTAGACGGGTGCTAAGCACTCGTCGTAGAGGTGGAGGGATACAAGCAGACAGTTCAGAGGAGCAGTGACCATTGAAGTAGCGATAGAAAAGAGATGAAGATGCAACAGTGCGGCGATGAAACAGAGGCTGAAGGGAGCCACTAAGAGAGGAGAGTTAGAGATGAAAAGCCTTTGACTCCTCCCTATTGAGAAGAGCTGTATGTGGGAAGCCTCCCCACAAATGAGAGGTGTACTCGACACAGGCGCGAATAAAACCCGTGTATAAAGCCAACAACTGTGCAGCAGTAAAGAAGGTACGGAGGCGGCTTAGCACAACTAAGCTCTTGGAAGCAGATTTTACAAGAGGTGCAATATGATCTTTCCAAGATAAGTCCCGACTGAATGAAACCCGAAGCATGTTCAAGGATGATCCAGGATTGAGCTGGATATTATTAAACATTAGTTGGTACTCCTGTGAAAGATTTGAAGGGATGATAGGTGTAAAAACTCACTCTTTGATTCATTAAAGACAACAAGATTATTCTTACCCCGATCAGAGATACGAGCCAAGTCAGACATTAGGTGTGCCATAGCCTCATCCCTTGTTTGTTGAAGTAACTGCTGAGATGGACGTTGCAAAAACCGAATAGAAAGGTGAAGGGTGGAATCATCAGCGTACGAATGGATAGGGTTAGATGTACAGCTTAGAAGATCATTGATGAATAAAAGGAAGAGAGTTGGTGATAGGACAGAGCCCTGAGGAACACCACTGTTGATAGATCTGGGAGAAAAACGATGGCCGTCTACAACAGCAGCTATAGAACGACCAGAAAGGAAGCTATAGATGAAGGTACATATAGAAGGATAGAAACCGTAAGAGGGCAATTAGGAAATTAAAGATTTATGCCAGACTCGATCGAAAGCCTTTGAAATGTCAAGTGCGACGGCAAACCTTTCGCGAAAGTCCCGAAAGAGGATGACCAGGAGTCTAAAAGAGAGGTGACATGATTGCCAGTGGAGCGTCCCTGACGGAACCCATACTGACGATCAGAAAGTAGGTTGTGATAGAAATGATGCTTTAAAATTTTTCTGTTAAGAACAGACTTTAAAACTTTTGAGACACAGGATGGTAAAGCAGTTGGATGAGAGGTAGAGGGTTGGGAATGGTCACCCTTCTTTGGGACTGGCTGAATGAGTGCAAATTTCCAGCAAGAAGGTAAGGTACAAGTTGAAAGACAAAGGCGAAAGAGTTTACCTAGGCAGGGTGTAAGCACAAAAGCACAGTTCTTGAGGACAACAGGAGGTGGGATGATGCTGAAGAGGGGTTGGTAATGTTTTTGTGGTGATTGTTTCATGTGTGTAGTTGTGCTATGAGGTTGTCAAGTAAAGAAAACCCTCCACACAGAAATGTGTGCTTCTCATAAAGATATTCTCACACAGGAAGGAATTTAATTTTAAATGGAAGTGAGCTGCGGGAGTGGTTATGGTGTAGCCACTAATAATCCATATGCCATAGTTCCGTATAGTTTTGAAGATGTTGTAGTGCGTAGTGTCCCTTGCTGGGGATGCATAGCACACCAATATCTGATACACTGTACTGTCTGGAGGCTAGGGAGCGTGTTTCTTATTGTTGACCAATGTCTGTCCATATTAATTCCCCTTACTGGATTGAGTCTGGGGGTGCATCGCCTCTTGTTGTCTTGTATGTGGTCTTTGAAGGTGAATCCTGGGTCATTTGTCATTCCAAGTAACTTAGTGGGGGGGATGTACAGCACAGGTACATTGTTTAGTGTGGCTTTAAGGACGTACCTGTGCTCATGTTTGCTGCTGGTGATGAGTGTCGGGATGGATTAGCCTTGGGCGATGGTCAGCTTGTTGTCTTCTAGCCATTACTGAAGAGTGTTGCAGTAGCTTTATTGCAGTGTACAGGATGTGTCTGCGATGTGATGTATGAATGTTAAGGCAATGTCATCTGCATGTGAGGCAATGCATGCGGGTATTTAGGATGTGGGAATATCGTGGTTAAAATGCTTTCATGAAAGAACAGAACCCTCTGAAACTTCGTTAAGAAAGTTGGTGTCCGTGACCACTTGCACTGGGACATAATGTATGCCCCTCCCCCTGTAGATGGCATGCCAGATCTGGTGTTGATGTCCATTTTAATGTTGTAAATATTGGTGATTAGTTGCATTAGGATATGGAGTAAAATGCATTAAATTGCCTATTTTTTAAAAAGAAGTGTACGTTATTAAGGTCTTTCGGAGTTTATACCGTCAGATGAGTGATATGTGAGACTAGTTAGTGAGGCGTTTGTGGAGAGCAGTGCTGTAGAGTCACGTTGTGAGGGAGGAAGGGGGGCGTGATGTGTGACTTTATTAAAAATTAGACGTTCAGTATTCTTCAACGATTTGCTGAGGAGGGGAATGGGTCTGTCCGAGGAAGGATGTCTTGGGTCCTTGTTTGCATGAATATAGTGATGATTGTTCCTTGTTTCCATATGTTATAAAATCTCCAATGTTCGTATGAATAATTACTGAAGTTTGTGAAGGTCTGGATGCCTTGTGATCCTAAGTGTTTTAGATGTAGGATGCTGATGCCATCCGGCCTTGTGCTTGTGGAATTCTTGATTTTCTTTATAATCTTACATGTTGGTTTTGGAGTAAAGAAAGTTCCACTGTGGAAAGATTTTTTTCTGATTCAGTACGTGTTTCTGTAAGGTGGCTTAGGCTATGTTCGTGAAGTGGTCCTCGAGTATGTTAGTATATATATATATATATATATATATATATATATATATATATATATATATATATATATATATATATTTTAAGAAGGGTGTATTGAGTGTTGGTAGCGCAGGTGGCATGGATTTTGGAGGTCCGTGTTTGTGATTTAGTAGGCAGTGCTGTTATTTGTGCTGCAGAGCTGAAAGGAGTCTGTGGAGTGGCTGAGTATTGTTACAAAGGCTTCCATGTGTTCTGTGTTAATCTTGGTGTCAGTTTCACTGCTTAATTGCTGAAGCCTTGTAATGGTGTCATGTGTGTGTGTGTGGGGGGGGAGAGGAGTTGTGTGTGTGTGTGTGTGTGTGTGTGTGTGTGTGTGTGTGTGTGTGTGTGAGTGTGTAGATTTCCTTTCTTGTATGAGTGGTGTGGATTTGGCGTTTGTGACTAAATTCATATTTTTGTGGTGTATTCGGAGAGGATGCCAAGGACATTTAGTCTGAAATGTTCATATTGCATGTTCGAGGTGATGCAGGTCTAGTGTGCGTCTGCGTTGTATATATTATTCATTTTTACTGGACGTAAAATTGCCGTCTCTCCATCTTAAATGCTAGGCTATAGCAAGATGTAAAAACACAATATGGTGTCAGTCGCAAAAATCTGCTATGGAAAAAGGATGTAGAACCATGATATCGTCTTGCTGTGCCATTGAGCTAGGAAATAAGTTACAAACAGACGAATATCTTTTTCCTGCTAAAGCGAATGATCTACAGATGTAGTGTCCTTGTGCAGGGGCTGAGTTGAAGAGACAGTGGTTTTGTAAGAATTGGGGTTGTTGCAGGGAGTTTGGGAATTGTGTATATGGGTGATAGGAGGAGTGTATGTGGAGGTATTGCACCTGTCACATACCCATGTGTTGTGATGTTGTCCGATATTTGTATGTGTAGTTCATGTAGTGTGGATCCATTCATTACAAAAACTGCACTGAACCGATTCACGTGATTTGTTCAATGCTTCTAATCTTGAAGGGAGCAAACCAGGTAAATGTATATTCCGGACTTTGGCTTGCTCTCAGTGTCTCTAGCAAGTGTGAGGAGGAGCGAAATGACAGCCGTAGAGACACTTTCCTTTGTATAAAGAACAGCAGAGGGAGCAGTTGCCTCCATGCCAGGGTGTCCAAAATCCTCCTTCCAGGACACAGCGGTGGTTAGGGAGGTTCGGGGTCCCAGACATGACGAAACAGTTGTTCTGCCTCGTCTGGGGTGCACAGTGCCACCTCGGGTAGGCTTTCTTCTAATATATATATATATATATATATATATATATATATATATATATATATATATATATATATATATATATATATATATATATATACAAACGGACCAATATTATCATTTGTAATTGTGATGATCTCCATCAATATCATCACTGTAAATATCTGTAAGCATTATCATGGTCCCCACGCTGTCATCTCCATCATCGCCGTCGTCATCACCAACACCACATCACTACACACACACACACACACACACACACACACACACACACACACACACACACACACACACACACACACACACACACACACACACACACACAGAAGCAAACAAACACAAACAACGCACCCGCACACACGGCTACAGAAAGTTAGTA
The DNA here is from genome assembly GCF_032717465.1 of Coenobita brevimanus. Lineage (NCBI taxonomy): Eukaryota > Metazoa > Arthropoda > Malacostraca > Decapoda > Coenobitidae > Coenobita > Coenobita brevimanus. The sequence continues at coordinate 16,217,513 of NC_137011.1, forward strand.
ATGTTTACCTACTCCAATATTTCCAGTCAGCAAATCCTTTCTAATAATTGGAGGCAAATTAAATGATCGTATGCACTCCAATGCCTGACAGTAAAGACGAAAAATATCCACTGAAGATTAAAGAAGAAAAGTGTGCATCGGAAATACGAGAGAGAGAGAGAGAGAGAGAGAGAGAGAGAGAGAGAGAGAGAGCTACTACTATAGTGTATCACCTCTACTTACTCTGAAATACGTCAACCCTATGTTAACTCATTTCTATGTACTGTCCTAAACAAATATAACCCTAATGCATATAGTGATCTATTTTTCCTAGTCTAGACAATTTCATTTAACTATGGAAAGATATTTATTAGTGAACTAGTTAAGGCCATCGAAACATCGAAATTATTATTATTATAATAATAATAATAATAATAATAATAATAATAATTATTATTATTATTATGACTTCTCGCACCAGACGATTCTCAACATTTCTTGCGTCAGACCGTTTTATTCATTCCGTGAGCGAGGTTTGGTTAAGAAGGGGTGGTTGAAAAAGAATCTTCACTAACATTTAGGCTCCTGTGACACACTTTCAACTGAATACTGTAGAATCGTTTAGGTGTTAACTGAGACTGGGAGAAAAGGGACAAGAATGAGGGAACTTGTTGGCATCATTGGTTACACTTGGACTCCTACACTTACTTTCAGCTGAATATAATCGTCTGGCCTTAGCTGGGGTAAACTGCAGGAGAAAATGCGACCATGAGAGAGCTAAGTGTCTCAGTACCATGACATCCTTTTAAAATTCATATTACAGCCAGTTCGTTTTCATCTGAAATAATAACAACTCGAATACTAAGTTGTGGATGCATGAAATCTGATGAGTATTGGCTGTGTTTTAGGAATGAGTCTCCTTGGTTACCAGTTAAATCAACCCTCCAGTCTGACTGAACCCGGCCATTAACTGAGACAAAAGGGGTTTGGGATCATTGCCAGTTCAGAATAAATACAATATAGTTAGTCCAGATTATTTTATTTTAGCTTAGTGGAGTTTTGCTGTAGTAAGGAGCTAGACAGTTTCCATTCATCAAATTCCTATTCAATCCTCTTCAGTGATTGATAGCGTCAGTTCAGTGTCCCTAAGGCAATCCTGATAGACACAGACACGGAGGGCAGGTTGGTCGCTGATCTCAACATTCAATACGATATATCCTCCTTTATTTAGTCCACGAGACGATTTTACTGCCATTATGAAAAACCTCTGGTACCGAAACTATACGGAAGATTGTATGTAACCGCACTAGTCCTAAAAGTCTCTCCCAAGCTAGGTAAAATCACCTGGAGAAAACAAAATGAAACATACAAGATATTATCCCACTGAAGAGACTAATTAATTCAGTAAATCAGTTTCGTTCGATGATTGCCTGAGTCAAGTTTATGTCCACCCGGCAGCCTTATAGGCACAAACATGGAGGCTAAGTTGCTCTTTCATCTAATGCTCATTACCAAGACGTCTTTATTTCTGTTTTCCTACCAAAAGGCGTTTTTATACAGATTAGGAGAGAGATTTTATCCTGAAGGAAACAGAAAGTCTTTATTACCCGCTGTTGTAAAATGAAATTTTATTTCACATTTGTTACGTCACACAAATTTATGCAGTTGAAAGAAAATTCTTATAGTTTGGGTGAAAGACTGTGCTAATTAACCAAATCTATTAACCAGTCTTCTCCACTGATTGCCTAGGTTCGTTTAGCACCTCTCAAACCACCCTGGCAGGCACCAACACGAGAGAGAGAAGTTGGTCTCATCTTAATAATCAGTAGGATGCTGTTATCTCTTCATTTGGTATCATCTTAATAATCAGTAGGATGCTGTTTTCTCTTCATTAGTTCTTGCTACCAGCAAACTCATTGATTAAGGTTAGGGAAGTCCTCTGGTATCGCAGGGGATGATGAAGGAGCTGTCACACTCCTCTAGTTGTAAAAGTCTGTTCCAAGGAAAATGATATTGCTTGGATACAGGAAGAATGTGACACAAAAGACTGGGTGTATCTATAAATATATCACTTTCGCCGACTGTAAGAGTTCAATACCCTTCTCGGTGGGCACAAACACAGGAGGCAGGTTGGTCTCTCATTTTTTTTTTGTTTTAAATAACAGAACGGAGGAAGAAAAAACAAATGAATAAAAAAATAATCCATACACCAGATTACTGGTGTCCTCTGTTCATAAAATATCTGTAACAGTTAGACTTAAACAGCTGTGGGTTGAAATTTGGAGGGAAACAATTCTGGGGAAGCGAGTTCCAGAGTGATGCAGTTCGGGGAATGATAGAATTCTGATAGGCAGAAGTTCTGCAATATGGCTGAGTGACATTCCAGTCATGAGCGCTACCAGACGCCCGCGCAGCACGAAGAAAGGCATGGAGAGTATAGTATTACCAAAACATTAATTTAATTTTTAGTTTTACAACTTCAAAGTAATTTTACTGATTTATAAACGTTCTCTATTAGAAAAGAGGATAAGAAGAGTGTTCATTAATAACCGACATTTTTTGTGTATGTGTGTTAGATGATTTTTTCCAGTATAGAACTTCATTTTCGCCAGGCCAGAATTTCGTTTATTTGTAGCTTTATTTCACCTAGTACAGTGGTAGAAAAAGGTGCTGCCGGTCTATATCCTTTCCAAAGCATTTCTTGGTGACTAGTATAGTTTTCTAGTGTTAATTTAATGTTACAGCTCAGCACTCACGACGGAGAGATATCAGTTTTTGGCCAAGTTAAAGTGAGGTGAATATAATTATCCAGTTAAAGAAACAGGCACATTCCCCATTGCTTTAATCAGTAAATCAGTCTCCTCCACTGATTGCCTGAGTCGGTTCAGTACCCCTCACAGAGCCCTGATGGACTCAAACAGGGCAAGTTGGTCTCATCTAAATATTCAGTGACTCGCTCAATTATCATCGGAAATTGAAGCGGGTTGGAGACTGGATACACAGTGCTGGGGGAGTTTAGGTCAGAGGGCAGAAGGCAGACTCGCTGGCCAGTTTCTAATATTTGATTTACCAACTGCCTCCTCTAGACGTGAAGAAAATAGTTTAGCTCAGTTGAGACAGGATTCGGTAGTCATGAGAGAAAAGGTTTTGACTCTTCACTCCACTGACGCACTTTCTACTTTATTCATGAAATCTCCAGATGATTTTACTCAGATTAAGGGAGACTCTTCGACGTGGGGGACACAGACACAGCTTTCATTAACGCCCACAGTACTAGGGGTCCATCAGAACTGAACAAAATCGAGTGGAGATAGCAAGAATAAACTAAAAAGAAAAAAAAAAGATCACCGGATTCGAGGGGTTAATGCCTTAGTTAATGGATTGTTGCTAACTCTTTCACTTTAGTATTTTCAAAAGCTGAATATAATAGTCTGAATGCCCCAGGAATCATTAAAAAAAATGGCCTGCTTTGCTTAGTTATCATAGGAAACTGATGTCGGTTGCTCAGTGATTTATGCATTTACGTCAGAAAAAAGAAAAAACTGTTAAGCTTGTGTACAAAGTGACTTTAGAAATGCTGTAACACCCATTTTTTTTGTTATTTATCGTGCACATTATATCTTCTTACATTCTTGTGGGTTATCGATGTAACTACGTAGCCATGAAAAAGGTATAAATAACACAGACAAGAATGTTGAGGTGCAATATGGAAAATAAATTGCTAAGGAAAAAATGTTAGGAAATCCACAGAGCCACTTTGAATAGGGCAACCAGCTAGTTTCGAATAGTAGATTCACCCAGTGCTGAATGAAACCGAGTGACGGTGGAGAGTATATAAAAGGCTTCATCCAGCAAATGTCTATCGACGAGGGGAGGGGAGAGTGACCAGAACAGCCATGCAAGACGGACGTGCTAATATTGCCTGCGACCCGTTGAGGGGGGCAACCAGCCAGCTACAGTCTCCCACCACCCAGAAGATCCGGGGGACCGTGGTTTGGTTTAACGTAATGGCGGGGTATGGATTCATCAAACGCCAGGATACTGGCATTGATGTTTTTGTGCACCGCCAGGCAATCCTTAAACTAAACCCACGGCACCTCCAACGCTCCCTAGGTGATGGAGAATCGGTGGAGTTTAGTCTGTTTGGAACTCCCAAGGGTCCTGAGGCCCGGGATGTTACTGGGCCGGATGGTGTAGCTGTGCAGGGTTCTGCCCATGCACGGAAGCGCCACACAGCCCAGGGGCGTCAGGCCAGGGATCCTGGGAGTTCCGAACAGATGAACCTGGTCGTGGAGATGTGTATCGCGATGGTGAAGGCTTTTTGTGGGGGCGATAAGAGGGCTTTGCGCGTTCTTCTCCCAAAGATCTTTGAGGAGAATGGGCTGCCTTGCCTTATCATCTCTGAGTGCTTTGCCTGCAATATACAGTACACTCTGTCCCTCGCCAATGGGAGCGTCGGGCTCGTCCACCACAGACATGACCTGCTGCTCCTCATCAGACGCCGAGGAGGAGGCTTAGGCCGGAGGCCTCCCTCAACCGACGGACAGCCTCTCAGATTACCAACCAGGCCCCGGGACCTGACCAACGCTACGACTACAACCACGACCATGGCGGAAGTCCACCGGGCACCAGCAATGTCTGAGGAGAAGCGGGACTCAACTGACACTGCCTCCATGGCCAAGGAAGCGTCGACCGGCTCCTCAGCCGAGGAGGAAGTTGGTGAGTCTCCCCATCTTCAGACAGAGGAGGACACCCCATCTCGCCCTCCCATCATCGGCCTCAAGGATCGGCTGGACGTAGCCTCCTATAGACTCCTCCTGGCTCTCAGCACTCACACCCGGTCATACCAGCTCGGAGCAACGACATACACCACCCTTTACGATCTACTCTGAGCTGCCGACCAGGGTGAGGACATAAGACCTATGCTGATTGTCATCTAGCTGACCTCAGGGCGTTTTACCACATGCTCCCACCTCGTCTGGTCCCTTGGATCGCCAGTGCTGTGCCGTGAGGGAGTGGCTTCAGTTTTGTATATCCATCCTGGCTGGCCTAATGCCCCATATAGGAGGTGATGGCCATTAAGCCAAAAAAAAAAAAAATGTCTCAGACTTTGATGCATCGTCGTGGAGGGTGTTGACGTGTTGTTCGTTACGCTCTTCTCTAGCTTTGTAGGGCTGCCTCACCAGCATTAGCTTTTTTTTCACTCTTCTGGTGACGTTTAGGATTAGCTATTTCTCGGTAACCTCCCCTCCCTGTTAGTTTAGAACAATAGGTGTCTGTTCTAATATACTGAGTTTACCTTTGCTTACTTGCCCATGGAGGGCCCCCCCACTGATCACTCTTGGGCGTAAATTGACACGGTCGGGCCTTCCTGGAGTGGTTTGGGAAAGCAACCTCAGACTTAGGTGTTTGGTCCCAGGTTGATTGTCCTTTGCTTGTTTTCTCACCATCTTCACACTTCCCCTGCTAGGGGGGAGTGGTCCTATGGTGGATGCCCCTACTGCCTCCCCCCCTTCAGGAGGGAAAGTGGTCCTGACCGACCCCTGACTGATCAACGGACTGACAGCCCCCAGACAAAATTGCCCCAGACTCGTCAGCCTCTTGACATCAATGTAAATAACGCGGAGTTTGTCATCATCCATGCTCTAGGTTCCAATCCCCTGAGCAGTCTCAATCCCTTCATGATCAAGAAGGTTATTGATGGCTGCGCTGGGGAGGTTGAACAAGTAAAAAAACTTGCGAATGGAGACCTCCTTGTCAAGATATGTAATTCATCCCAAGTTAAGGACTTGTTGAAGCTGCGCAAGTTTCACTGCTATGACGTCGAGGCCAAGATCCCACCATCCATGAATTCCTGCAAGGGGGTTATCACTTGCAGGGATCACATGGTGGTGAGTGAGGAAGAGATCATAGAGGAACTTGCTCAGCAAGATGTCATTGATGCCCGGTTCATTACCAGATTTAACCGAGGCATGAGGATGAAGACGGCCACTATTGTTTTGACTTTCAGAAATGTTTCACTCCCGGCACATGTCAAAGTTGGCTATGAAATTGTTACTGTAAGACCATATATCCCCAACCCACTCCGTTGTTTGAAGTGTCAATTATATAGGCACGGTGCTAAGAATTGTTGGGCTTCACAATCAGAGTGTGGAAATGTGCAACACGGGGTCACGATGCTGAGCAATGCACACCAGAGACTATCTGTGGCTTTCACTGTAAGGATGCTCACTCCACTTCCTCTAGGGATTGTCCCAAATGGAAGGAGGAAAAAGAGATCTGCACAGTGAAGGTGACTGAGGGTATCTCCTACTACGAAGCAAGGAAAAAGGTGAAGGAGTTGCATGCAACTCTTACGCAGAATATGTCCTATGCTTCGGTGGTGATGTCCCGTCCAGTGATGTGCTCTGCTGCAACACAGACTGACCCTGAACCGGTTCCTCTTGCCACACATTCTACCTCTTCATCTCAGCCTGCTGTCCAATCCACCTCTCAAACTGACACCCCTGATACAACTTCCTACTCTCAGGCTGCTGCTGCCTCTCAATCAGTCAACTCTAAACCGAAGCCTGACAACTGTAGTAAGAGTATTATGACCACCCTTACCAAGTCATGACCTCATGTTCTTCCTGCTCCTGGCCCAGCGGTGGAATCTGGGACCCTCGTTATTGATGAAAATATGGAGGTTTCCGTAAGCAAGCACCAGGATAGGTCCGCTGGTAGTCGCTCACCTGCTGGCGGGCGGCTAAAAAAGCCCAAGCACACTGGCCCCAAACGTAAATCTTAAACCGTCGCATTCACTATATTACAGTGGAATTGTAGAGGTGTTGGGAATAAATTACACAATATAGTAATCTTGCTTTCAATACACAGGCCACAGATTGTTTGTTTACAGGAGACGCACCTGGAGGATCATCCTGATCCTCCGCAGTTCAAACACTACCACTTGTATAGAAGATGTGAAGGTCACGGAGTTGCCATAAACACACAAAAATCACACCCACAAACGGAAGTGATTCTAAATTCTACTCTGGAAGCTGTCGCGTGCAGAGTAAAATTTAAGAACACGTATCTGTCTATTTGCTCTTTGTACTGTCCTCCACATGGCCTCATTGACAGTGATGCTTTAAATTCACTATTTGAAACATCTGCCTGGAAATAAGATTTCTTGTGGGACCCTTATGATGATTCCTTGGGAAGTGATCATTAACTCATCTGTCTTTCTTATACATGCGACATCATTTCGGACCCTCCACCTCCAAAATTTAACTATAAGACAGCAGATTGAGGATTCTTCTCAAGGATCGACATTGTAGATATATCTGGGGAGACCATTGATGTTAAGGTAAAAAATGTAAGTACCTCCATAATACACACAGCTGAGGCTGCTATTCCCAAGACTTCTACAGTTCATGTGAAGCATAGAGCACATTAGTGGACGCCGGATTGCCGACAAGCATTAAGGAAACACAATAGGAGATACAGGATTTTTGACAGTCAGCCTACAGAGGAAAATTTCATTGCATACAGACAAGCACAGGCTGAGGCAAGGAGAATAATAAGAAGGGCCAAACGTGACTCCTGGCAGTCCTTTGTGTCCAGGGTGAATCGTACAACACCATTACATAAAGTCGGGTCCACTATTAAAATATTAAATAATAAAGGCCCATAAATCCCTGTGACCACCCTGCAGGTTAATAATAACATCTATGACGATCCCATGGATGTTGCTAACATCCTCGCCAGGAGTTTTTCTCATGTAAGTAGCTCAGCCAATTACGACCCGCGTTTTCAACACCATAAATGCGTGACTGAGGTACAGACCATAGACTTTGCCACAGATGTAAACTCCCTGTACAACCAAGAGTTTACGCTAGATGAACTGATCCTTGCCCTTAAATTTTGTAAAGACACCAGCCCTGGACCTGACATCATCATGTACGGTATGATCCAGCATCATAATCAGGACATGTGGAGGTGTAGGAGGAGTACTGGGCAATGGGATAGGTGACTACCCCCAAGAAATAGGCCCTGAGCCTTTGCCCAGAGTCGGACACGTAAAAAAAAAAGAAAAAGCCTGATTAAGATGCTAGCATTGTACAATGAAATTTGGCCGTCTCGAACGTTCCCAAACTCATAGCACTTTGCGCATGTCATACTGATACCCAAAGAGGCTGGTCGTCTTATGAATCCCACTTCATTTCGTCCTTTTGTGTTGACTTCTTGTCTATGTAAGGTCATGGAACGTATGGTTAATAATAGGCTTCTTTTTGTTTTAGAGTCGAAGAATTTGTTAAATGATCAACAATGTGGCTTCTGTAAATACAGAAGTTCACTAGATCATTTAATGAATTTGGAGTTTTGTATTGCAGAGGCATTTGCCAATAAAGAATTCAGGATTGGGGTGTTCTTAGACATCCATAAAGCCTATGACATGACATGGCAACTCAGTATACTAATGAAGCTCTATGCTTATGGTTTAAGAGGAAATTTGCCTATTTTTATTTCAAATTTCTTAAGGGACGGGACTTTCTCTGTCAAATTGCCCCATAACGTAACATCGGGTATATTTATCCTGGAAAACGGGATGCCGCAGGGAAGTCCTACTTTTCAGTATTATGATCAATGATAATCTGTCATCAGCTCCCATCCCGAGGAATCTTAAATACTCGCTCTATGCTGACGATTGTGCAATATGGCACTCTTCCCATAATGCACAATTTTCAGCTGGGCCGATTCAAGCAGCCCTTGACTCCGTCCACCAATGGGCCTTGAAGTGGGGATTTAAGTTTTCCATCCCTAAGTGTGACGCTGTAGTTTTTACGACTCGTAACATACCTAATTTGTGCTTAACTTTGGATAATCAGGTGGTACCTTTTCAAAATTCTGTAAAGTTTTTGGGAATACATTTTGACCGTCGTTTGAACTTCAAAATTCATATTAATAATTTGCTTGCTCGTTGTGATAAACCGTTAAATGTCCTCAAGTACCTAGCGGGTACTACATGGGGTGCCAACATAAAATCTTTATTAATGGCGGATAAGTCCCTTATTCGATCGAAGCTAGACATGGCACACTGGTGTATGGCTTGGCATCTGATGCCACGCTGAAAGGATTGGATGTGTTGCAGAATAAATGTTTGCAAATGTGTCTTGGAGCCGTCCGGTGTACCTGTGCAGCTCGAATGGAAGTGGAGATGAAAGTGCCTCCCCTCCTTATACACCGTGACCATCTGGCATTGTCCTATGGACTAAGTTCATGTAGGAAAAGTAATATCGGCAATGTGGCCTGTACCCCCCTGCGTCAATACCACCACCTTCTGCGGGGGGTGCGTTGGCCACTTGCCGTTCGCCTCCACTTACTGACTCAGGAGCTTGGTGTGGACCCCAGTGTCTGTGACAAGTTGGTGTTAAAAGTATAGTGCCTTGGGAGCCACGTGGCTCTACTGTTGATGTAACATGGCTCCCAGCACCTAAGACCAAGGCGCCAGAGGCGGAGGTCCACCACTTGTTTCGTAATATCATTGTTCGTCACTTGGGGTCCCTCCAATTGTACACCGACGGCTCCAAGTCGAGTGAATGTGTGGGTGCAAGTGTGTGGTCGAGTGAAAATGCCCTCAGGTATCGGTTGCCGACTCATACATCTGTGTTTACCTCCGAACTTTTTGCTACTGACAAAGCCATAGACTATGCTCTCGCTTCTCAGCATGACTCATTTGTCATATTTTCAGATTCAAAATCAGCCCTTCAGGCAATTGCTTCTTGTACTACGGACTCTAATGAGATCCAGGGCCGGATTTTAAAATAAATTGCATTCGTGCAACAAGTCCTTCACGCTGATCTGGGTGCTTGGTCATTGTCATATTTACGGCAATGAGCAGGCTGACTTACACGCAAAGTCGGCTGTAGAGCTCGAGGAAACTTGAGACGTTCCTCATGATCCACGGTCGAGTCTCTCTCTTGGAAAGAAATCAATAAATCATCTGTGGCAAGGTCAGTGAACCAGACTAAATATTCCAACTTGTAAGCCATACCTGGGCGACTGGGACACTGCCAACCGTCCCAGTCGTCTTGAAGAAAAAGTATTGTCGAGATTACGGCTCAGTGCCACCTTTTTAACTCATATGAAACCATATATGGACCGACGATTCCCATCGCACTGTGACATCTGTGATGCGGTGTAATCTATCAGTCATATCATCCTGCGCTGTCGCAGATTTATTCGTGATCGCGCTTACTTATAAATTACTGCGGCGCAGTAGACGTCCCTTTCACCCTTTCCACCATCCTGGGTGATGGGGACGTTGTTACAACTGATAACTTGATGGCTTTCTTGAGAGAGACCGGACTGATCAGAGTGATGTGACTTTTACTATATGGTTTTGTTTTTTGTCGACTGTAAATATGTATATATTGTACTATTAATTAGGGTTGACAGTTGACATATTTGAAATAGTTCCTCCTTCCCACTGATCTATTTTTAATATAGATGTCCCCTACATTAAACCCCGTTCCTTGCCTGACAGTCACCAGCTGATGAGTGCAAGTGTGCAATACAGAAAGGTACTGGACACTTGCAGTCGATGGTGGTCTGTTGGGCGAGGTCCTTCACTTTTTGTACAAATTATGTAAATACATTATACCATCTTGTTTAAGTTGTTCTAATTAGGGCCGACAGCTGACGTATATGGAAATGTTCCTGACTCATGTGGTTCTCTTTCATATATTGATGTCTCCTATATTAGGTTGTGCCTCGACTGACAGTCACCAGGTGATAAGTGCAGGTATGTAATGTAGAAAGGCATTACATATCTGCAGTCGATGGTGTTCCCTTGGTCGAGGTCTTTTTACCATTAGTGTAGGTTTAGTTAATCGTCTCTTAACCCCGTGTTACGAATTCTAATGTCTAGAGGAAGAAAATTCACATTGTAACATGGCCAAACAAGTAACCTGTAAAAAGTGAACGAATAATATTAGGAATATAAAACTGAACGAAAAGTTTGATATTGCACTTTATACAATCATTAAATAGTCTCACCAAGGTTAACACTGCCAAACAAGTTTGCAATAATAATGGGAGTAGCTTCGCTTTTCTCTATTTCGTGAAAACCTAACTGGTTAAGCAGAACAGTGATACCCTAATACATCAATATTTAAAGGTAAGGTTAAGCAATTAACTTAGCTGTAAGGTGACCACATGAACTATAGTAAACCTCTGGACCACTTGTACACAATCGAGGAAACAGAAGACAGGAGCTGTTAGTCTCATGGTTGCTAACACCACACAGATCAGTCAAGGAGTGAGTCACAGACGAACAGCTCCCTCCATTGACTCCATCAGTAACCCAAGGTTACCAATTGGTCTTTTCAGATGTTGCAAACTACTGTATTATATAAAACTTCAACCTTACTACAATTTGTATTAAAGTTAATATAATTATAAATATAAATCTGGAGAATTACTAAATTCATAAACGAGTTCATAATGAGTACTTATTACAGAACAATTAAAACACATAAAACAACTGAACCCTACCAAGCGCAGAGCTCACACAAAAACGAGTAAGCATGTCCATGACACCCATCTTCACCGCTGGACGTAATATCCTAGTCGAATAAAAGCGACCGATGCTCGAAGAATAAAATAGAAAATTCGTCACCGGTCTTAATGGGTTAAGCTCATGGCCTTTGTTTCCTTCTTCCGCGCATAAAAAAAAAAAAAAAAAAGCTGATGACCTCCGACTCCGACTTCCCTTTGACCCGTCCCAACACAGTATAATAATTCTCCTCCTAGCTTCAGTTTCCGATGTTAATTAGCCTAAGTGAATCGCTAGACATTTTCCCATTTTTGTACGATGTCTTCTTTTGTATGTATTTCTTTCCTCTTCATGCCACTTTTTTATTTTTTATTTTTTTTCAGTAGAGAGGTTAGAAGCAATTTTCCTTAATCACTATAGATGGTTTGGGCATGTGGAGAGGGTGGAGAATGAGACTAACTTGGAGAATGTGTGTGAGGGAGGAGTGGAGAGGAGGGAGGAGAATGTGACTGAGGTGAAGGAATTGGGTGGAGAGGTACGTGAGAGATGGGAGAGTGAGTTGAAGGAAGGGCAGCCTGTTGGAGGAGTTTGGGGTGACATGGAGGCGATTCGTTTGTGGCCATCTCTTCCGGGGTTAAGGATAGACTTTTTTTTTTTTTTTGGCCTATCAACCACTGGGGCTAAGGCCCCTGGTTATTAAGGCCATATATATATCTATACACACACACACACACACACACACACACACACACACACATATATATATATATATATATATATATATATATATATATATATATATATATATATATAAACATACATATATATACATACATACATATGCACACACACACACACACACACATCCATGCATATAACCTTACACCTTTCAATCACACGTACTATTGCGGCCAAGAGTTCTTAGCCACCCTCGTCCAGCCAACCCGTGAATGTGGCAGCGTCGCATTCACGAGCACAGAAGTTGCCTTCGATGCATTTCTGTCGAAAAATATCCCTTCAACTTTGGGCTTGTACTAATGGATAAAACAATAGTACTATTTACTTTGAAGGTTTGACTCTGATAATACGAATATATCATAATGATTATTTAATAACTTGTTTCTCGTATAGAGCCAAGCAAGTGACAGATATATATATTTGGTTCCACTACAAGACTTCCTATAGGTTTGAACCAGCGAACACAGTGAACAAGTTCGAAACACTCATTTGTTAACAGGAGAGAGAGAGAGAGAGAGAGAGAGAGAGAGAGAGAGAGAGAGAGAGAGAGAGAGAGAGAGAGAGAGAGAGAGAGAGAGAGAGAGAGAGCGTGTATGGTGGGCGCCTGTGAATTTTGGAATAATGAGTTGGAGGCAGACTGGCGCAGGGAAATGCAAGGGATGAGAAACCCTGGATTTCTGTGATCCATTGAAAACAGGCCACAGTGTGATAATTTCTTCCATCAGTCACTAGAACTTGCATTGCTTTGTGATAATTTTTTTTAGGATTGCTTTCGCTGAAGTAATGAATTAGGAGATAAATTCTGTTGGTTTAGCAAAAAACTGTGTTTAAGAAAGTAATTTGCCTCTCTGTCCAGAGAGAGATATCCAGTTAAAGAGAAAAATACTCATGAGTTTGCCAAAAATCTCCAGGTGCCAACCACCAGAGAGAGAAAAAAATGCGAACATAAGGCATTTAACAAGTTACGCGGCCTGCCTAATAATTTGACAAAATCAACTGGCGTTACCCAGAATAAAACCCATCTTTCATTATGTCCGACGAGACGTTATCCTGGGCTTAAACTCCTTCATCAGCCAAAGGAAAAATTCCCTGTTTAGCTCGAGCACCTTATTTACTCGTATCGCATAAAATCATGTGTATGTAGCCGGAATGAAGCCCCTTATCTACGGCCTGGCAAACTCCCTGTAAAGAGTACCCGGTACTATTTTCTGCCGACAGACTGAGTTAAGCGGTGAGACCCATCTTTCGTGTAAGGAAATCCACCCCGCCTGTGTGTGTGTGTGTGTGTGTGTGTGTGTGTGTGTGTGTGTGTGTTGAATTGCGAGTCATCTGACTTGTGGAGCATGGTATGCGGGTTGGTCGGTTGGTGACTGGGTGGGTGGATTGGTTAGTGTAGGCTGGTTATTTCACAGGCGGATTAGGTGGAGTGGGTGGGCGAGAGGGAGGGGAAAGGGTTCTTGGGCTGGTTAAGTGGGGTGGAGTGGGGTTTGTGCATTGTTTAAGTGGGGTGGGTGGTGGGGCTACTAGTAGGACAAGGCAAAAGACGGGTTTGTGTCGTCCTACTTTTGAGACATTCTGTATTGAGTAAGGTTGTGGGTATGTGCGTTGATGGGTGGGTGTGTAGGTGGATGGACGGATTGTGGGAAAACAGGCCACTTGTACTAGGTGATATGAGTTAATGTCCGAGTTGGGAAGAGTTTAGTGTCCGGAAAATCGGTCCACTGGGGATATTATTCTGGAATTATGCTGAAGTAGGTATATATATATCCAGTGGGTTACAACAGGTCCATCGTGCAATACGTCTGTTGGTTAAGAGGTCTGTGTTTGAACTGCAAGCATCAGTGGGTGATATAACCACGTCGGATAACAGGTTTATGGGGAAAATAGGTTCATTTTGAAAAATACATCCATGGGTATACGACCATGTAGGAAACCTGTATCCATGGAGAGATTCAAGGTCGACGGAAAAATTGGTCCGTGGGGAGAAAATACATCAGTGAGGAAAATCAGTTCGTGGGAAAATAGGTTACGTAGAAAAGTAGGCGTCTTTGAAAAAAAAAAAAAAAAAAGTCATTAAGGAAAATAGATCCATGGACGATTGTGCTCCGAGTGATGAAAATGTCCATTGCTAAAAATATTCATGGGGTGAAAATAGGTCCATAGTGGCCTACACGTACTGTAAACATACATGGAGATATTTAAAATAAGTGGGACCTAAAATATCCAACTTTTAACAGCGACCGTTGCCTGGAATTAGGCTTACCTCTGCACACCTTGGACCAAACAACCATTAGCCAGACCCTATTACCACTTCGTCATCCAATTATTATATTTCATAATTTACCTTCATTTAGGCATAGAAAGCCAACCGAAACGAAAGGAAAAATCCCGGTTTAACTTTGCTGAGCACCTCATTTCTCCACCTCATTCCTCTAAAATTCACAGGCACCCGCTACTCTCTCTCTCTCTCTCTCTCTCTCTCTCTCTCTCTCTCTCCTGTTAACAAATAAATGTTTCGAACTTATTCACTCTGTGTTCGCTGGTTCAAACCTACAGGACGTCATGGAGTGGAACCAAATATACATATTTATCACTTGCTTGGCTCTATACGAGAAACAAGTTATTAAATAATCAATATGATGTATTCGTGCTATCAGAGTCAAACCTTCAGTGTAAATATTACTAATGCTTTATCCATTAGTACAAGCCCAAAGCTGAAGGGATATTTTTCGACAGAAATGCATCGAAGGCAACTTCTGTGCTCGTGAATGCGACGCTGCCACATTCACTGGTTGGCTGGACGAGGGTGGCTAAGAACTCCTGATCGCAATAGTACATATATATATATATATATATATATATATATATATATATATATATATATATATATATATATATATATATATATATTGTTACATAGCCTATGATTTCATCATCATTTGTGTAATTCTAACGTACTGCATGCTGCATGTTTGATCACGAGCGTGTTCTACCTCACTCCCCCCTTCTACCCTTATCGTAGAGTAAGTCGTTCTTTCTGTTGTTCAGAGCAGGATTGTCAACTCTTTGTCCCCTATGGCTTCATTTGCGCGTCCTTCTTACAAGTTGTATCAAGCTCTGCCGGCCCCTATATAATGAGCTCAGTCTCTGCATTAATTGCCACTTAGATCTACTCCTCATTTTGCTCACATCTCTGTCCTCCCCTGTACAGTTGTTATTATTGTGAGTGCTCAGGAAGTCTCCAACCATCTAGCAGCTGTGTCATTTGAGTATAAGTGTTATTACATTTTTTCTTGTACTGTATAGCATAAGGTGTTAATTCGTAGGCCTAGTGACGTTTTTGTGATTCATATGTTTTGGGTGTCAGCCATTAGTGATAATATTTTGTATCTGTAATAATATATCTTGCATTCACTGAGCATTATCCGGTTTTCTCATTTTATCAGGGCTGACTTAGATAAATTTACTCTTGCTAATTTCGTGTTAATAGAGGCTATTGCAGTTAACCATATATTTAACCTGTTTTTTGCCATTACATTATCCTTATGAGTCCTGAATGTTTAGTTGTTAGTTTGAGCATTAAACTTTAACTTGTAATTTTACCTAACTCTTTTGTTTTGAACCTGGAACTTTGCGGGACAGTAGTGATTTTTAGTATTCTCACTTAAAGACTTAAAGTGTACATTATCTTTCTCTGTTCCGTAACAATATATATATATATATATATATATATATATATATATATATATATATATATATATATATATATATATATATATATGATAATTTTTATTCTATTATTTTTTGTATTTTTATGATTTTTTTTTTTGACCTTACATTATAAACAAAAATGACTAATCTAAAGAACCTGAAACTAATCACCTAACTGACAAATCGCTAACCTATGCTAAATCCTTAATGGAAACTAAACCGAACACCTCCAGGTCGAAAAAGTATATCCTGAGCTGAATCATCTCGAGACGGGAAAAAAATTAAAAATACATGATAGAAGTGAAGGAGTTATTCCTTTTACTGCCAGAGCTGTAGAAAACGTCTGGGCTTAGAACAAATTGAAAAAGTCATGAAATCGAAGAGAAGGGATTAATGGAGACAGTTCCTATCCTTTG
>NC_137011.1:16238892-16293892 GCF_032717465.1 Coenobita brevimanus
GAGAGTTAATGAGACGAATAGCCTTTGACTCCACCCTATTCAGAAGAGCTGTATGTGGGGAACTTCCCCACACATGAAAGTTGTACTCCACACAGGGGCGGATAAAACCCGTGTATAGAGTCAACAGCTGTGCAGGGGTAAAGAAGGATCGGAGTCGGCTTAGCGCACCTAATCTCTTGTAAGCAGATTTTACAAGAGGTGTAATATGATCTTTCCAAGATAAGTCCTGAGTAAATGAAACCCCAAGCTTGTTCAAGGATGATGCAGGATTAAGCTGAATATTATTAAACATTAGTGGGTTCACCTGTGGAAGTTTTTGTCGGGTTGATAGGTGCAAGAACCGAGTCTTTGATGCATTAAAAACAACAAGATTATTTTTACCCCAGTCAGAGATACGAGCCAAGTCAGACATTAGGTGTGCCATAGCCTCATCCCTTGTTTGTTGAAGTAACTGCTGAGATGGGAGTTGCAGGAACCGAATGGAAAGGTGAAGGGTGGAGTCATCAGTGTATGAGTGGATAGGATTAGATGTACAGCTTAGAATGTCACTGATGAATAAAAGGAAGAGAGTTGGTGATAGGACAGAGCCCTGAGGAACACCACTGTTGATAAATCTAGGAGAAGAACGATGGCCGTCTACAAAAGTGGCTATAGAACGACCAGAAAGGAAGCTATAGATGAAGGCACAGACAGAAGGATAGAACCGTAAGAGGGCAGCTTGGAAAGATTTATGCCAAACTCGATCGAAAGCCTTTGAGATGTCAAGTGCAATGGGAAAGCTTTCGCCGAAGTCCCGAAAGGAGGATGACCAGGAGTCTGAATGGAAGGTGAGAAGATCGCCAGTGGAGTTTCCCTGACGGAACCCATACTGACGATCGGAAAGAAGATTGTGATAGGAAAGATGCTTTAATCTTTTTTTATTAAGAATTGACTCGGAAAACATTTGAGATACAGGATGTTAAAGCAATTGGATGATAGTATGAGGGTTGAGAATGGTCACTCTTCTGTGGGACTGGGTGAATGAGAGCAAACTTCCAGCAATAAGAATAGGTTCAAGTTGATAGACAAAGATGAAAGAGTTTGCCTAGGCAGGGTGTAAGCACAGAAGCACAGTTCTTGAGAACAACAGGAGGGACTCCATCAGGCCCATATGCCTTGTTAGTATTGAGGCCCATGACGGCGAAAATACATCAAGTGAAGAATTTTTAATTTACAGGCGCTCGTCCCAAACATTGTTTTTTTTTTTTTCAACTTAAGAGATTTTCATTTTTTTAGGGTTTATTTCTTGTACCTCAATGGGAGGAAATAGCAATGTTCCATATCTACATACCTTCCATAGCACTTCTTCGTGATTAGCACCATATTTTAGTGTTAATTTCTTGATACAACCAAGCACCTAAGCTGGAGTGACGATATTTTACGTCTAGTTAAACTGAAAAGAGTGTAGGGGAGTAGAAGAGCACTTTCGAAGTCCAACACCTCTGCAGCCAGCCGAACCCTCGGCTTTCCCCCCACCTTGCTCTTCCTCCCTCATGCCCTACCGCGCGCTCGACTTTTTTCTTCTCTGATAATTGTTTCACTCCGAAATATTTGGATTAGCGGATTTGTTTTTATACCAATAGAAAGCTGAGGCATTGTAGAATAAGATGAAAGAAGCAAGAAATTGATACTGCATAAAGTAAAATAGTTATGACGAGTATAAGTTGAAAGAGTGCATAAGAATCTTTATACTCCCCCCCCCTTTTTTTTTTCTAAGCGTCTTTTGGTCACGTTTTCGAATTTCTCCGTGAAAGAAAATAGTATCACCGAACTGGAAATTCAGTCAGGCTAATATCAGACCAAATTTCAGGACGCTAGACGCAATTCCTGATTTATGGTGAATATTTCTTTGTTTGGACACAGATCCCCATCTAAGGAGATAGTTGGACACTTTCAGGTTGGATGCGGATCCGTGTCCCAAAACCACGAAAGTGCTAGATGCAAGGACTCGTTCTATTCTCTACAATGAAGTAATCTGTATCATAGTCTTGCTAGTCTACTCGACTTATTTCGAATTGCACGATTTCTTTAAAGTCTTCATTAACACCCTTGTGTATGAAAAAAAAAAAAAAAAAATGCTTCCTGTGCTGAATATTATCCTCTGGGGTTAGCAGGATTTGAAATGTGAGTGACAGGAAGAATGAAAATAATAAAGGAATCATTGTCCTTTAAGCCATTATTTCAGTATTCTTAGCCAAGCTCCCAGCACCTAGAAAGGACTAAGATAGGACTAGCAAATGCACGTTTATAGATCCTAATTTTTTTTTTCAGATAAACATCTCCATAATAATTAACTGTTATCACTAACCATTTTGGTTCATGTATTTGGTCTCTAATGGTCGAATGCTAAAACCAAAATGCGGAGACTGAGAGTCGCATTCAACGATGATTGATATGCTTAAACAAACTGTGACATCCATGTATGTGGAATGCCACAGTTGTGCAACACTGAGATGGGAAATTATCTGAAAAAAATGTGAAACGTTTGTAGGTTCTTCACATTCGCTATGAAATATAAATATTATAATGATACGGTATAAAACCACTATTCTTGTACAACCAAGCTTAGCAATCCCATCCCATGCCATAATTATTGTGACTGAGCATACGGAAAAAGTGTGGAATCCACTTGTGAAGAGCTTCTACTGCACAAATGGGGAATACCACCATTCTTGTTTAAGCAAGCCTACGACCATAATCTTCACACTGATGCAGTTGTGAAATATATGATGACTGCATGAGCGAAGACAAACGCTATACAGTCAATCACATGCACAACTTAAGCAGCGAAGACAAGCGTTATACTGTACAATCAATCACATGCACAACTTAAGCATTGAAGAATTCATAAATACAGCTCCAGGTTGTTTTGGCTATGGTCGGTTTGATGTCATCTGAAGGCACTGGGATACTCTCACAACTGGATTACTAAGTTATGGCTGCATGAAATTATAGACACCTTATTTCTGAGGTAGGAATAAGCAGAGGTATTGATTTTTTAAATTAAAAAAAATTGGATTTTTTTATTTAAATCAGATTTCTTTTATTTAAATCGGATTTTTTTTTAAATAATGAATACAAATATATGAATATATACCTTTATATTCTCTATACATTAGTTTAAAATACATGCTGGAGTATTTTTACATCATATTACATTATCTTATTTAACCTGATTAAAACATGTTTGAACCTGTCCTAGGACTGATCCTGCAGCCAACCAGCCACTGGCCAGTGTTGCACCATCACTGTCTCTAACCTGATCACGTCATATTTAGGACATGTCCTGACTGAGACAGTGTGTAGTAGTTTGGCTCTTAACCACTCAGTAATAGCCCAGCTGTCAGACAGCAGAGATGTCATTGACCACAAGACTTAATGTATCTGGTAGAAAAAGTGATCCAATGTGAAAGTATTTTGAAAGTTGGGAAAGGATGGAGAGCAATGTGCAAATAGTGCAAACCTGAGTTACAGGGTCTAGTAGCAAGACTGAAATTGCACAGAAAGAAATGTCAGCAGCTTCAACTGGAAGTATCAGAAGTGGATGTGGATGAACCAGGTATGTAAATGTGTTTGCAAAGTTAGTACGGTAATTCTCTGAAATATTCAATCACTTAATGCCAGTTCTGAAATATAATGCAGTTTGTGATACTTGTAATTTGTGCAGATATCTGTTTTGTTGTGTGTACGTACAATATCATCCCTTTGGGTCACTGGTTCTCAGCCAATAGGCCCACTGGTAGGTCATGGGATGATTCAGTGGTGGACCACAATATCTTGTTAGACCTGATATGCCAGAAATGTTGAAGTGACAAAAACAGGGAAACATAAAGTGCATGATATTTTTAACAAGTGAAAGAATTATGATTTATATAAGGGTTATGACAGCACCTATAAATTTTTTTAGCACTGTAACTTAAGTGTCTTTTTCTCAGAGTTTAGTTTGGCACTGGTACCATTGTACCAAGAGAATTTGTGAGTTCCAGAAATAGGTTATACCTAAAAAAAAAAAAAAAATCAAGAACCACTGCTCTAGTTGAATTAGTTTCAGTGTAAATAATAATTTTTCAACCCCATGAAAAAATGAAAACAACAAGAATTATTTGCCACTTGAAAATTTTTTGCTGGTATTGGGAGGGGAAGGAACTGGAGAAGTTTATCTATCTCACTCAGTGTTGCCAGATCTACCGAAAAATCGTGAGATCTACTGAATTTCTGATGGATCTCAAGAAATACCGAATTATTGCTCTAATCTACTAAATTTTGAAAGGTTCTCCAGAAAATCTACAGAAATTATGCTTCCCGGCAGTTGAAAATCCATAAAAGCTAAATATGAGAGAGAGAGAGAGAGAGAGAGAGAGAGAGAGAGAGAGAGAGAGAGAGAGAGAGAGAGGGAGGGAGGCCCTGGGGAGGGGTGAGGGAGGACTGGATGGCCAGTGTTGTGACGTTTTCTGTACGTGTGCCACTGCCGACTGCCACGTTGATGTGTACAGGAAGGCGACGAGACTGAACGCTCGGGGATGAGTTGCAGACAATGAGGAACACACATCCACGAGACCTAATATAATGGCCTAAAGGCTCAAAATATTTTGCTGATTTATTTGGATGTTAAATTTGTAAGATTAATTAGTACTTCTGCCATTATCGAATCCAACGTTTTTCTATTACTTTTTATTTGTAAATATAGTGCCTTGACATAACAATATTTGGCAGCCCTGCTTTTCCTAGTCAGTCAGAAATTCGGCACTGCAGTTGGCACTGCCTTAATTTCATTAAATTGATTCCAGAATTATATATGTTAAGTACCAATATAGTGCATATATACTGGTGTGTGTCTACCGAATTTTTACCTAAATCTACTGAATTTTTTGGCAATTTTCTCCTGAAATTTCCTCTGCACCATCTGGCAATTCTCACTGCAGCCATCTTGGGATACACATGCATCCACCAGCTCTCTGCACTGTATCGTCGCACTGCTGGCCACCTTTAATGTGTAGCCGTTATGGAGTAGCAGTTGACTACATATTAAGTGTTCTGCTGTATAGTATAACTAGACCACCATGTTGGATCGACGACACTGTCTGTAGTACACGTCAGCTACTCGCCGTCACTGCCCGACACTTCCCACCAAAGGTCCTCAGCCACGAGAAGGTGGAAGCTGGTCTGTTATTAAGTGGTAGCGTAAGGTGACAGAAATGAGCAGGTTAAATCTCTCTTTATTGGGCACAGAATAATATAACTGCGACCAGAGAGATATGTAGGAGCGACACCACCTCCCTTTATAACTGTAAAGCGATCTCTCTGACGCTGTACAGTCACCGAGCCGGACAAGGGTGCGGTGCTGAGGTCAGCTAAAAAGTGAGGTGCCGAGCATTACATATACTCTGGGCTTATGCAAAAAGTAGATATAAATGACAACTCTACTAGCACATTATACACCTCTATTAAATGGTATTAAGTACATTCACATATACCAACATAATAAATGGTTCCCCAGGACTTTACACTTACGCACTTATTCAGATATCTTTTCACTTCTCCTAACCTTCTTTTTATAATTGAAACAGGGTGGCTCCTTGTGGTCTGCCATCCACCTTCTTCCTATACCACAGCTAACAACGAAATGATATTTGGTTGTTCATCATTCACACTTCATTACACACTGTTAATTATGACTAAACAGCTTTAAAAATTATTATGTAAAATGTGTGATACTACAACTTCATATGGAAAAAGATGTTGACTCCAGAACATCGCTCGGCCACACCATAGACGTCCTCGTCGACATTGTTGTCCTAACTACCGTGTAGCCTAACCATAGTGTAGGGTAGCTAACTATTCAGGAACATCCACTTGCAATCCTCGAGTACGGACACGTGGTATCAGTGGGTTCCTTAATTGGCGCCTTAAATAGTAGCTTAAACCACAAACACAGGACAAGACCACAATAAGTAGAAGACCAACGCCAGGACCAAAATAGGAAGTAGAAAGGTATGAAGGAAGTTAAGACAGTACATAAGGCTCTAAATCAGTCCTGTTCAGGTGGGAGAGGAAGGTAAGCTCCTTTAATACATGAGACAGCCTGTTCACATTCAAGAAGTAACATTGAATGAAGGTAAAAAGGGTCGTAACTGGGATGAGAAGTTCACTGTCAAAGCTAGATGATGCTTGCTAGGCAGAACTGCTATCTCTTTACTGTGTAACTCACAAAAATCAGGTGCAACATAGTACCCCTTTAATGTAAGGAATTGATTCTGTGAGGCACAAATCACAGTTACATCCTCTGTCTCAGCAAAGTAAAAGTACTGTTTCGCATGAATATGAGCATGGAAAACTGACTTCAACTGAATTGGTTGGAAGGTGCAACGTTGCAGAGCAGAGGAAGTATTTGTGTCCGACAAGGCCCTCTTACACTCCTCTACCTTTAATGGTACGAAGACAAAATGGAAAGCAGGACATACATGGAGATCAAGAAATGAGGCCTTACACTTCTCAAATTCATCCACAGTCGTTTCTGCTACATATTTCTTGTCATCTGAGACAACTAGCACCTCTGGACCCTCTTCAGTAACAACAAGTGTATTATTAGCAGTAGCAAAAGAGAAGGAAATGAACTGCCATGCCTGGTATGTTACAGCATTCCTCATAGGTACCAATATAAGGATGCCTTCCAGTTGACTCAGATCAAAGAGTGGCATAAGTCCATGCTTCCACATAGCTATATCAAGTGCATTTGTTAATATATTAGTAGGCAGCAATAAAGCATTAACCCTGTTCAAACTTGCATCGATTAAGCCGTCCACCATATTGGCTGCATGCTTCTCCAAAGCAGTGGTTGACCCGTCGAGAGCATGTAAGTACTCAGCGAATAACACCAAGTTAGCTAGGGTTGGTAGGTTAATTTAGATGTTGTTCACAAGCTCTACTAGATGGTTGGTAGTCCTAATTATCTCGTTAGCTTTGTTAGTGAAACTCATCTAACTGTTTATACACATGCATGATTAATCTATTATTGGCTTTAGCGGCCAGTGTCAAGTCATGCATCTGTCTACCCAATTGCACTACATCCTTATCTAATGCCATACCAAAGAGTTATCCACGTCCTCTCTTAGTACGTGCATGGACATGCTTGGAAAGATCAGAGTGTACGTTAGGTAAAGCTACATGCAAGTTAGTGAGCCTGTCGGTGAGCCTGTCTATATGCCTAGTCTGAAGCTCAACAAAGCTTCAGTGTCAGAGTTTGTCAATCGTGGGTTTCGATTAAACATCTTTCCCACTTCCAGTAGTTGCTGTCTGAGATTCGACAAGCCCTTGGAGACCTCCTTGACAATATCTGGCGTTTGGAGATAGCCTTCCATTGGATAGTAGACGCATACTGCATCTTCCACTACCACGACTTCTCCAAGTGGGCTCTTCAGTGCTCCTGGCATTAACGCAGTCGTGTCCATGTCCGATGTCGTTCCATAGGTCCACCCCAAGCAACGCACGAGGAGTTTGAGCCACAGCCACATTTTTTTTTCTTGCAAGAGAAGATACTCCCTTAATCACTCTTGTTGTGGGATCGTAGCTTGCTGCGATACTCTTGGTTAGGGACAGGTACGGATGACGACATAGACTGCGACGAAGACAGAGGGCACAACACATCAGACGATAGGCCTAGCTCTTGACTTACTAGTTTGATCCTATCAGCATATACTGCCTCCTGAGTTCCATTAGCTTCATCCTATAAGTGAGCTTGGAAATTCTCTCAGGGTTGTGGATTATGACCTTCTGGCCTGCCTGTAACGTCTTTTCTTGACTACCTTTGTGTTGTTTCGCCATCATCTCCGCTCTTGAGGCTTTTAATCTTTTCCGTACTTCACTGTGTATAAATTGGAATTTCAACAACTGTACCTTTGCGTAGTCTTCTTCGTTGTCTACTGGAGTAGGAGGTCCAGCCAACAAATCGTAGGGTAACACTTTCTCTTCTCCATAAAGGATATAATGAGGAGACTTCCCAGTTGATGAATTTTCTGAGGAGTTGATGGTCGCTGCTACATGTGGTAACCAGTCTTCCCAGTTATCCTCCTGATTTGAGGTTATAACTGGTCTCAAGACTTCCAGTATCTTCCTGTTTATTCTCTCCAGCAGGCCATTGCTCTTAGGACTGTAAGGCGTTACAAAAACTTGCTTTACTCCATACACACGACAGATTTCCTGTAACTCCTGGTTACGAAATTCACTGCCATTATCGCTGAGCAATACCTTAGGTGTAGAGTATGGACAAATCACTGAAGTCACAAAGCGTGCGCCACCTCCTCTGAAATTTTCGTCTGTAAAGGTGCTAAAACAGTGAATCGTGAGAAATGGTCCACTGCCACCAATACATAACTTGAACCTTGACGACTTCTCGACAACGCTAAGAGATCAATGGAGACTGTATCCCAGGGTTTTTCTGGTAGAGGATACTCTAAGATGGGAGTCGAAAGTCCCGTCGTTCCTCGTATTTCCGCACATTTGACACATTGACTGACGTGGGCTTCTATGTCCTTCCTCATGGTCGGCCAATAGTATTTCTTTCTCGCCTCACGTATGCATCTATCGCGACCGGGATGACCCGCTTGAGGTACGTCATGAACTAACTATAGCACGGCTTGCTGTAAGGTAGCAGGAACAACCAACTGATATGCAGTGTCCTTCCCTGGGGGTTGCTTATACAAAAGACCCTGTTGAGATGGAAGTGAGTCATTGGTACTGGGAGTTCAGGTAGACAAGTCTCGTCGCCAGACTCCAAGGCATAGATGACTTGAGACCACATCGCATCATTACGTTGTTCCTCTTTTACCGTGTCTGAGGAATACTCAGCAAGAGCAGCATCCTCGGCTATGGTAGCAGCAATGTTTCTACTCAACGCATCGGCTACATTGACGGCCTGGTCAATATCTGACCTCTGGATCAAACTCCATTACCTTGCCAAACCAACGCACAACCTTACTGTGCAAATTTTTTTTTTCCTTTAAACAAGTCGCGTATGGGTGCATGGTTAGTTAAACAATTATCCGGTAGCCAAAAATAATATCCCGGAAATGTCCTAACGCCCACACAACTGCTAATGTCTCCAAATGTGTCGTCGAATAGTTCTTCTCTGGGGGTCTTAATGCCCTACTAGCATACGCTATGGTATGTGTCTTACCGTGCTCATCCTTCTACTGTAACACCGCTCCCAGACCCAGACCTGAGGCGTCCGTGCACAGATAGAAAGGTTGAGTATAATCAGGAAACGCTAATACGGGTGTTTCTGACATGGCTTGTTTGAGCTCGTTGAAGCTTTTCTCTTCCGAGGGTCACCATTTCCATGCAGCGTCCTTCTTAAGTAGCGTTGTTAAAGGTGATGCTATGATGGCATACCTGTGGACAAAACTCCTATAAAAGCCAGTGAGGCCTAGGAACGATCTTATCTGATCCTCGTTCTGTGGTGTAGGAAAATAGGTCATCTAGATACGCTAAGACGTCTTGCCCTAACATCTCGCCAAACAATTGGTTTATCATCCGCTAAAATGTTAAAGGAGTATTACTCAGTCCCAAAAGGCATCCGGAGAAATTCAAAGTGCCCACGGTGAGTGCTAAAAGCAGTAATGGGACACGACTCTTCGGTCAGCTCCACCTGCCAATACCCTGACGCTAGATCCAGACAAGTAAACACAGTATTTCCCTTACCTAATGATTGAAGTAAGTCTCGCAGATGCGGAATCGGGTAATGATCCGGTACTGTTTGTTCACTTGCCGAAAATCCACAACAGGTCTCACACCACCGTCCTTCTTAGGCACTAGAAAGAGTGGTGCTACAAAGCGAGGAGGAAGGCTGGATAACTTCATCACGAAGTGTCCTTTCAACTTCCTCATCCACTGCTTCCCTTTGGCTGTGCGGTAGACGGTATGCAGGCACATAAACTGGATTTGTACCGGGGCACAAACCAATATTATGCTTCACCCTATCCGTCCTACCCAGCGCTTCTCCTGGAAGTGCTACTACGTTGGAAAACTCTCTAAGGAGGGCTAGGAGTCGTGTTATGGTCTACATTATCCGTGACCTTCACGTATTGCTCCAGCTGTTTCTTAGCCAGACGTACGGGTTCCGACTGAGTCGTTGCTTGAGATGTAACTACAGGAGAGATCACCGACACGTCGTCGACTTCCTTTATGGGGGCACCATAGCACAGTCGCCTATATAACAACCATCTCTGAGCTAACTGCGCCACCACTCATATTTGCGATGAAGAGGGGCGTCTTCTGGTCTTGGCCAATGCTAGTCAGAGTCGATTCCAGCGACAATGCCTTATGTTTTACAGTCTCAGTTAAGCATGCTACATCAGTTCCCACCGACACGTCAGGTACTCGGACAGGAATTTTACAGACAGTTTGACTGGGTAAGTGGTGATTACCACTCACTATAGCCCTGACTTTCTTCCAGTCCATACCCTCCGCTTCGTGTGCATCCGGGGACTCCCTTGACGCTTCACTTGTCGGGGTCACAACTGGTTGGATGGCTCCTGATTGGATGCCAGTTCCAGTTTGTGTCGCTGAGGGATTAAGGCCTAAACTCTTTCCCATTAAAGGAAATGGTATGTCTTTGAGGGTGTATTACTATATCATACTCCTCCATGGTTTCAAAGCCTAACAGCCCATCAGCTGGCAGAGGAAAATCCTCAACCACATAAAACGTAGCACGTAACACAGGAGATCGTTTATCTGCCCTCAATGTCAACGGCACCTGGCTTACAATCTTCATTCTACTCCCTGTCACACCTGTCAACATTACATCAGGTGGTGATAATGTCCAGTTTGTTAGAGGCATTTCACTTTTAAGTCTTTCCAACGCTTACTAGAAATAATATTTGTACATGACCCTGTATCTACGATTAGGGACCCTTTCCCTATGATCCAAGGAATAGATAATAAGTCCACCTTAGTAATAGCTGCCACACACGCATCGGTGGATTGTACTATTTTAATTACTTTTGCGCGCGGCCCTGAACTTCCCCCGAACTAGCTGGGTTCCCTAGTTTCTTCCTCTTTTCAGTGACAAAGGGGCAACAGTCCGTTTCATGAGGACAATGCCCATGTATGACATACCATCTTTTCACCTCTGGCTTAACAGCCTTGGTCCTTTGCTGTGGAGAACTAGTAGCTGTATCTCTCCAGCCTGAAGTTTGCAAGGCTTTGCTAGCTTCTGCATAGCATATGCCTGCCTTCGCCAAAGCCTGACTTTCAGTACAGTTAGGATGCTGCTGTACTATATCAGTAGCCAGATTAGGTACAGGTATCTGCCACAAAGGAGGAGGGTTAGTCTGACTTTGCACGCCCATATTGTTAGTCATGCCCCAGGTATTTGGATAAAGGCCCTGGATTTGCATGCCAATATTAGTATTCATGCCCCATTGATTAGGATTCTGGGTTTGCATGCCAATACCATCTGTGTTTATACCCCATGCATTTGAAGAAAGAACAGAAAATAAATTCTGTCCAGAACCTTGTGGTGTACTAAAAATATCTGAAGTATACACAGGTATGTGAGTGGTTGTAGTACTATCACTAATGACTGGATTTTGCATATCCTGAGTGACCAAAGGTACTGTTGTAGTCTCAATTCACAGTCTCCTCACTAGGATTACCCTCACTAGCAAGACTAGTGGCCATTTTGGATCTAACTGATTGCTCTGGGACTGTTGAATAAGTATGACCAGAACACAAATGCAAACGTTCAAATCCTCATCCTGTCCTTCAGAAATATCCTCATCACCTTGATCCTCAATATGTCCTTCACTCATTTAATATGTCTGAGCACTTTTATTTGATGTATCAACCCACTCATAAAATTCTGAGTCTAGTGGGATTGGCTAATCCCTATTTCCCTAATTCTACGTCCCCACTTCACTGTATCCATCCAACCTTGTTAGTAATCCCCTCCCAGTTACAGGAAGATAAACTGACATAAAAAAAGGATAGTTATGGTAAGTGACAGAAATGGAACACATATACAATACACAGAAAGTATATTTATTTCAAGGGAATTCTGAGAAACCTTTATTTCCACTCATCAGCTAATTAACGTGTGTTGATTCAAGTGTGTGTGTGTGTGTGGATTAATGCATGGACTCTACCTAGATATGAAAGTCCAGGATGATGTTCCACATTCCACGTTCCACACTCCACCAGACTCCTCCAACCATACACGGCAGCCCGCTGGGAGTTAGCAAGCGACTGGTTCGCCCTGCGGCCTGCACCATGCCAGGCCTGCCGCTCTCGGCTCCCGCTTCGGCTCGCTTCGGCCGTCCGCGCCTGTGGAGTTGCCAGAAGTCGCTTGCTAGTTGATCCACTCCTCACCGCACTGGCTTGAACTCTCCTTATCTCGCCTCTCGGACACGAGAGCGAGATTCTTGCCAGTTTGCGTTTGAAGATGGAGATATCTCGCACACCACAGGGCGAGATAACTGCCAGTTTGTGCTTAAGATAGGAATCTCGCACTGGCAGAATAATGGGAGGAATTAATATGCACCACTCCAGTTTATCTGCTCCACATAACTCACTAGTAATTAGTCCCCTTACAATAGTAGAGTAAGATTTTCTGTTTCACCTTCAGGAACGAGCGATTGCAAGGGTTACTGGTTCACAGCATAAAGCCCTTTAGCACGTATCGTATCCCACCGCTGCCACCAATTTAATGTATCGTCGCACTGCTGGCCACCTTTAATGTGTAGCCGTTATGGAGTAGCAGTTGACTACATATTAAGTGTTCTGCTGTATAGTATAACTAGACAACCGTGTTGGATCGACGACACTGTCTGTAGTACATGTCAGCTACTCGCCGTCACTGCCCGACACTTCCCACCAAAGGTCCTCTGCCACGAGAAGGTGGAAGCTGGTCTGTTATTAAGTGGTAGCGTAAGGTGACAGAAATGAGCAGGTTAAATCTCTCTTTATTGGGCACAGAATAATATAACTGCGACCAGAGAGATATGTAGGAGCGACACCACCTCCCTTTATAACTGTAAAGCGATCTCTCTGACGCTGTACAGTCACCGAGCCGGACAAGGGTGCGGTGCTGAGGTCAGCTAAAAAGTGAGGTGCCGAGCATTACATATACTCTGGGCTTATGCAAAAAGTAGATATAAATGACAACTCTACTAGCACATTATACACCTCTATTAAATGGTATTAAGTACATTCACATATACCAACATAATAAATGGTTCCCCAGGACTTTACACTTACGCACTTATTCAGATATCTTTTCACTTCTCCTAACCTTCTTTTTATAACTGAAACAGGGTGGCTCCTTGTGGTCTGCCATCCACCTTCTTCCTATACCACAGCTAACAGCGAAATGATATTTGGTTGTTCATCATTCACACTTCATTACACACTGTTAATTATGACTAAACAGCTTTAAAAATTATTATGTAAAATGTGTGATACTACAACTTCATATGGAAAAAGATGTTGACTCCAGAACAGCACATCCAAGTGTTTCAACAACAAGTTTGAGTGAAGATCGGTGTGAAAGTGAATAGATCAGTGTATAAGAGCCGTAGACATATTTCCCCCGTGTAAAGTATTTAACAGATTTCATGTAAAAGTTTTTGAGCGGGTTTAAGGTGAAAGTCGTTCGCCAGACCCTTTGTTTACATTATATTCCCACCCTCTACATCGTATTCCTGCCCACTCCTGCCTTTATTTCTGGTCTCAGTCATAATATAGTTTATTTTCCCGCAGATCAAGGTCAGTTACGATATCTGGCAAGTAGATTATCTTTTCTCACTAGTAAATGGTGTAGTGTACTGAGAGTGTATTTACCTACCAGCTCTCTTTGTTTTGGTTCCCACTATCAGCTCGTTGACAAATATTAGTTGAGTTGCTTTCTGGTTTAGTGCAAGTGAGTAACATTGTCTTCTGTATAGAGTAAAAAACTGTTTGATTGATGTTACACCAGTGAAATAGTTTTTACACTATAAACAGTTGTTCACAGAGTGAAGCTACATTTTTATTTTTATTTCTCCCCAAAATTCCATTGTTATTTTTTTTTTCTCCCCGTGATTCAGTTTATGGTGTATTTCCACAATTCATGGTAAGTTAGATTATACCATAGCAAGTAGATTTTCTTTCATTTTAGACAGTTTGTGGTAAGTTAGGTTGTACCATAGCAGGTAGATTTTCTATTGTTTTTATACTGGTAAAGGAAGATAGTCTATAAAAAGTAAGTGAATCTCCCTAGAAACTCAATATTTCATTTATAGAGTAAATTGTCCATTTGTAACATCCCTTAACCAGTTGTATATTATTTTTTATTTTTGTGGGATTTTGGAAATATTGCTGCAAAATGCAATCTAACCTGAAGGTCTGCCAGGAGTGTACTGGTCGATTTGCGCCTCAGTATTTTTCAGATTACTTTTCGACACCTGTGTGCAAACTATGCATCATGAAAAGAGATCTAGAAAATGGTTTAGCCGAATCGTAAAGAAGTCACAGGGAACTCAAGGCAGAGTTTGAGATACTGAAAGAGTTTGTAGCAGCAAACGTGGGAGTCAGCAGCAGCACTCAAGAGGGAAGACGCATACAAACTGAGCTCGTACAAGCCCCCGCCCATCAGGCAGTTACAAATGATAGTGTACCAGTAACTTCCTCACCCAGCGATTCAATACTTTCCTCGCCAAGCGAAGTCCCCTTTACTATGGTGAGAAATGGCGCAAAACCCAGGATAGGTACGAGGAAACACCTTCCCATAACTACGTACAAATGCTACCAGATCCTTGCCGAAGCGGTTGATGAAACAGAAAGAACAAGGCTTACTGGGGACCCTATTGTATGTGGTCAGCTGGAGGAATTTTGTGGACACGCCTCCAGGAGCAGAAAGATGTACTGTTTTCCAGGAGGTGGACTATGTGATATCACAGAAGCCTGCGATGAGGTCAGAAAAGACGTGAATGACAAAACTCTATACGTCATCCATGTTGGTATGAATGATCTGAAGTGCAATGGATCGGAGGAATTGCTAGCAAAGTATCATGAAATGATCAAACGATTCAAAACTAAGTCCAACAATGTGGTAATATCTGGAATATTCCCAAGGATCAAGGCCTTCAGCATAAATAACCGACTCAAATCTCTCTGCACGCAAGAGGGAGTCAACTTTATCAATCTGTGGGACCAGTTTTATGAGCAACATACTCTGTTCCAGAAAGATGGTCTCCATTTGAACTCGGTAGGAGCGGCACGGCTAGGTAGACTTTTACACGATAAAGTCGCCCTCTTCAAATAAAAAAACAAGGCACGTCCAGGAGCAGTAACCTCAACGTAAATACCCGCAAAGTCAGATCATCAACTGTTTTGGATGGAATTAGAGTCTCCTGTGTTAACGCACGTAGTCTACGTAACAAGTTTGAGGATTTAGAATCTCTTACTTACCTAGAAAATTATGACATTGTTGGCATCACAGAGTCCTGGATTAACACATCTGACCGTGACTCTACCGGAATACTCAGTAATAGGGTACAATATTTTCAGCTGTGAGTGACCACATCGAGCTGGTGGCGGTGTTTTATTATATGTGAAAACTAGTCTCCACCCCCTTGTCCTATCCAAACCCCGTATTGCCAACATAGATGCCAGTTATGTTCAGCTAAGTATTAATTCACACAAAATAAATATATGTCTCGTCTATCATCCTCCAGCCCAGTCAAATGAGACAAATGAAAATCTTTATGATCAAATTGCAGAAATTTGTTGTGAAGAGGATAGCGTAATTTTTTGAGACTTTAATCTACCGGTAACAAAGTGGGGTGAACCGCTAACGGCACACTCAGGACAAGAGCTTTATACGAATCTTCAAGAAAGGCCCTTTCCCTACACGTAGAATACCTAACGAGGGGAAACAATATCCTAGAGATCATCTTGACTACAAATGATAACCTAGTCAGCAACGTTGAAATAGGACCTGAGTTTAGTTCCAGTGATCATCAAATTATACAATTTAATATTACTACTGAAAAAGTTAAAGAAACAGTGAGCAAAGAAAAGGTCCCAGATTGTCGTATAGCTGATATCACCAGGCTCAGAGCGCTAGTTGCAAGTACAGATTGGAATGAAATGTCTGAAACCGATGACATAAACCAAGCATGGGAAATATTCACCAAAAAATTTAATGAAGTGGTTAAGTCATGTGTGCCACTACGTAACAGGCGTCCAGCTGGTAATAGTAAACCAAAGTGCTGGTCCAGTGAAATTAAAAGTAACATAATAGCCAAAAAATAGGCATACCATAAATATAAAACTACACAAAACAATGATGATAAATTGCATCTATTTTTACAGTTGAAAACACCACCAGAAACCTACAGTTACCCAGAAACCAAGCAGATAGCACAGTCCTTAGTAACTATGCTATCCATAATAAAGATATCCTTTCCGCCATAAGTAGTACGAACATAAACATAACCCCTGGCCCCAATAAAATATCACCGAGAATTCTTAAAGAAGCAAAAAATGAGTTACTGCTGCCACTCTGTCATATTCAACAAATCGTTAAGTACTGGGAAAGTTCCATGTGAATGGAAACTAGCAAACGTATCACCAATTTTTAAAAAAGGAAATAAATCGCACCCAGGAAATTACAGACCAATCAGCTTAACATCAATAGTGTGCAAGTTAATGGAAAAAATTATGAGATAAAATAGTTAATTATCAAGAAGAAAATAATATAATTAAAGACTCGCAGCATGGATTCAGACATCGTCATTCATGCTTAGCTAACTTATTGGACTTCTTCCATGATGTTTACAAATCATACGATGACTCAAGAGCAGTAGATATAATTTACCTCGACTTTCAGAAAGCATTTGACACTGTCCCTCACAAGCATCTCATGAGCAAAATAGAAGCACATGGAATAAAGGGAAATACGCAGAAACTATTACAAGACTGGCTTTCAGGCCAAAAACTGTGAGTTGTTAAAACGGAAAGGAATCCAAATGGCGTAATGTGATCAGCGGCGTTCCCCAAGGCTCGGTACTTGGACCGATACTTTTTATTATCTGTATAAACGATATTGATGAGGGTCTAAATTGTAAACTATCCCAAATTTGCAGATGATACTAAAATAACCAGTAAAGTAACTTCAGAATTACAGTGGCAGCAGTTACAAAATGACCTTAATACTTTAGCAAACTGGGCAGAAAAATGGCAAATGAAATTCAACACAGAAAAATGTAAAGTACTTCATATTGGAAGTAACAACGTCCATGTGAATTACAGAATGAACAATATCCAGTTATCAAGTACAGACAATGAAAAGGATCTTGGTGTGATAATATCAAATAGCCTAAAACCAAGTAAGCAGTGCACCAAGGCAGTTAAAATTGCAAACAAGCTGGTGGGTTTAATTGGAAGAACTTTCGAGTTTAAATCGGAAAAAGTCATATTTGCCTTGTACAATTCGCTAGTGCACCCCCATCTTGAGTATTGTGTGCAATTCTGGTCTCCGTACTACAGAAAGGACGTTGAAAAATTAGAGAGAATTCAGCGAAGAATCACAAAAATGATACCACGACTTAGAAACAAACCATACGAGGAACGCCTTGAAGAACTTAAATTATTTAGACTAAAGAAGTGCAGGATAAGAGGGGATCTTATTGAAGTTTTCAAAATCATGAAGTGATATGACAACTTAGACGTGAATAAATATTTTGATATAGATCACTCGAGTCAAACCAGAAGTAATGGCTTGAGGGTGTGAAAGTTGATGTATGTGGAGTAACTGAAACTAAATGGAGAGGTGAGAGTGTGAGAGAATGGGAGTATGGATGGGGTATATATACTGGAGTATGTGAGAATGAGAGGGCAAAAGAAGGAGTGTGTATAGTTGTGAGTAAAAGATGGAAGAAGAACATAAGAGAATATGGATCAGTTGGGTCAAGAATTGTGTGGGTAAGATTGGAAGTTGGAATACAAATGTGGGCGATTGTGTGCTTGTATGCGCCAACGCAAGATCGTGCAAGCAGAGTGAGAGAAGAGTTCTGGATAAATGTGGAAGTGTACATGGAAAAGTTTGGAAGGAATGAGAGAGTGTTTTTGTTCGGTGATATGAATGGTAAAGTAGGGAATTTGAAGGTTGATGGAATAGTTGGTCAGTGGGGTGTGCCTGCTGAGATAGAAGAGAATGGCAGTGCGTTAGTGGACATTTGTACTGGGAGGGGGTTGGTGATAGCCAATACCCTCTTCAGGCACAAAATGATCCACAGGTGTACATGGCGAGTGATGAGAAGGGTGGGTGGTGAACTGAATGAAAGGAAGGCAATGACTGACTATGTGTGTGTGGATGAAAGGATACGAAGATGTGTAATGGATGCAAGAGCTTATAGAGGTTGGGCGAGTGGACTTTCTGACCACCACTTGGTGGGGGCCAGAATCAAGATACAAATAAGATGGAGTAATAGAAGAAGGGAAGGATGGGAAGAGGGAGTATTTGCAAGGAGAGTGGAAAGGTTACAAAAGGATGAGAAAAAGGCAGAATATAAGACAGAAGTGGAGGATCGATTGGGCAAATATGAATTGGTGGAGATGGGTGACATGGAAGGTGTGTGCAGGATATTCACAGAAGAAATATGTGCAGCATGTGATGTGGTGTTTGGGATGAAGAGAAGACGGAGGGGGGTGCAAGGAACAGTGTGGTGGAATGAAGAGGTAAGACAGGCTGTGACTCAAAAGAAGAAAGCATACAATGAATGGATGAGAAACAGGGGCATGGAAGAAGCTGAGAGGCGGAAGAGAGAGTTATATGTAGAAAGAAAGAGAGGGGTAAAGAGATTAGTAAGAGGGAGTAAGAAGAAAGTGGATGAAGAATTTGGAAGGAATCTGAGTGTAAAGTGGAGGGACTGTAAGAAAATGTTCTGGAAAGAGGTGAAGAGAGTAAGACAGAGTGGAAGTGAAGTTAGCAGGGAAGTGAAAGATAAAAATGGTAGATTACTAGTGGAGAAGGGAGAAAAAGTGAGCAGATGGAGAGAACACTTTAAGGAATTGTTGAACATAGAGGATGGAAGTGATGCGAGTATAAGTGGCTGGGGAATGGCTGGGAGAAGGAGGGAGGTGAGAAGACAGGAAGAAATCAGTAGGACAGAAGTTGTGGAAGCAA
Source organism: Coenobita brevimanus (assembly GCF_032717465.1). Taxonomy (NCBI): domain Eukaryota; kingdom Metazoa; phylum Arthropoda; class Malacostraca; order Decapoda; family Coenobitidae; genus Coenobita; species Coenobita brevimanus. The sequence goes on from NC_137011.1 coordinate 16,258,094, forward strand.
TGAAGAAAGTTAAATTGGGGAAAGCCCCCGGGAATTGATGGAGTGTGTGGTGAAACGTTGAAGCATGGGGGAGAGATAGTAGTAGAATGGATGTTGATGATGTGCAGAGTGGCCTGGGAGGAAGGTAGAGTTCCGGAGGATTGGAAGTCAGGTATAATTAATCCCTTGTACAAAGGAAAAGGGGAAAAAGAAGTGTGTGGTAATCACAGGATCATTTGCCTTCTTAGTATAATAGGAAAAGTGTATGGTAGGATACTTATTGACAGAGTTAGGGAAATAACAGAGGAATTAGTTGGAGAAGAACAGGGAGGCTTTAGGAAGGGAAGAAGCTGTGTAGATCAGATATTCATTCTTAGATCTTTAGTGGAAAAGTTTCTAGAGAAGGGAAAGAAGTTGTATGCGGCTTTCATGGATTTGGAGAAAGCATATGACAGGGTGGATAGACAAGGATTGTGGAAAGTATTAAGAATATATGGAGTAGATGGGAAGTTGTTGAATGCTGTGAAGAGTATATGTGTATGATGGTGCTAAGGCTGCAGTGCGTGTGGATGGTGAACTGAGTGAATTTTTCTCTTTGAAAGTTGGGTTGAAACAGGGATGTGTCATGTCTCCATGGTTGTTCAATCTGTACATGGATGGGGTAATAAACGAGGTACAAGGTAGGGTAGTGGATGTTGGAGTGGCCCTGGTGAGAGAGGGTAGTGTTTGGAAACTCCCTGTACTGTAGTGTGCAGATGATACTGTGTTGCTGAGTGAAGATGAAGGGGAGCTGCAAGGCTTGGTGGATGAGTTTGGGAGAGTGGGTAAGAAACGGAATCTAAAGGTGAATGTAGGATAGAGTAAAGTGATGGTCTTTGAGAGAGGTGAAGTCAGTGAATGTATAGCGAGGTTGGATGGTGAGGAATTGGAAAATGCGAGTACGTTTAAGTACTTGGGTAGTGTGATGAGTAAGGTTTGAGGTTTGGAGGGTGAAGTGCTTGAAAGGGTACAGCAGGGAAGAAAGGTTGCTGGTTCCTTGAAAGCAGTGATAAGAAACAGGGAAGTGAGCATGGAAGTGAAAAAGTTACTACATGACAGTATTGTGATACCAACTCTAACGTATGGAAGTGAAGCTTGGACGTTGTTGGAAGGGCACAAGTCAAGAGTGAGAGCAATGGAAATGAGTTATTTAAGAGGAGCCTATGGAGTCACATGGAGAGACAGGCTGACAAATGAGGATATAAAGGAGTGTTGTGGTGTGGATGTGGATGTGATAGGAACCGTTAGGAGGAATACACTGAGGTGGTTTGGCCATGTGGAGAGGATGGAGGGTGAAAGACTGACGAAGAGAGTGTATGTGAGTGAGGTGGAGGGGGGGAGAGGAAGGGGGAGGCCGAGGATGAGATGGAGGGATGGGGTGGAGAGGTATATGAGAGAGGGGGGTGTGAGCTGGGAGCAGGGCAGTGAAATGGCGGGGGACAGGGCGACTTGGAGGCGATTTGTTTGTGGCCACCCCGAACGGGCTTGAGGCGTCTGGCAATAGATAGATAGACAGATAGTTTCCAAATGCATGAAGCAAAATACTTCTTCTTTAACAGAGTTGTAAATATCTGGAACAGATTACCCTTGGATAACGTGAACAGTATCTCAAGTGAGACATTCAAAACCAAAATAGACAAGTATTTGCACGAGAATCCTCAGCTGACTCTGTTTCTGTCCGAATAACTTGTTTTTATAGCTACTTGTAAGTTCATTCCCCTTTTGTCTACAAGATATCCCGTAAACAATGTACCCGTACATAGTGTCGGGTCATGTCATTATACATTTTTAAATTTATTCAATGCAAACAAAGTAATATAAGCACAGATTAGGATCTGTACAGATAGCCCTGAGTTAACGGTCACTACTCTTACTTCCCACCTGTGATGGGCTGTGGATCACTAAGGGTCCTTGTTAGCCAAGTGACCACCATTTGGATTTTTTTAATGTACCAGGGGTCACTGCTTCAGAATGAAACTTGTGTACTTGTCCCACATGGGAAAGTTCCTTGTCTCAGTGGAGTGAACGGAGCTAGGGCCTGATTGACTGCTGCCTACCTTAAAAGCGCCAGGCAAGGCTGCCACACCACCCCTAAACATCCACACTGTGCAGTTCCCTCATGTCTGCAGGACACCCCTTAAACTTAACATAGCGTCGCTTCACGTCATTATACATTTTTTGATTTACTCAATGCAAATGAGGTAATATACAGTAAGCATAGATTAGGATCTGCACAGATAATCCTAACTTAACTGTCACTACTTTTATTTTCGACCTGTGATGGGCTGTGGATCACTAAAGATCCCTGTTAGTCAAGTGACCACCATCGGGATAATTTTTTAATGTAGTAGGGGTCACTGCTTCAGGATGAAACTTGTGTACTTGTCCCACATGGGAGAGTTACTTGTCTCAGTGGAGTGAACGGAGCTAGGGCCTGATTGACTGCTGCCTCCCTAAAAAGCGCCAGGCAAGGCTGGCGCACCACCCCTAAACATCCACTCTGTGCATTGTACATCCACACTGTGCACTGTGCAGTTCCCTTTTGTCTAAGACACCCGTCTTATATATTTTTCAATCTCCCCAATGCAAAGAAAGTAATATAAGCACAGATTAGGATCTGCACAGATAGCACGGAGTAAATGATCACTACTCTTACTTTCGACCTGTGATGGGCTGTGGATCTCTGAGGGTCCCTGTTAGTCAAGTGACCACAATCGGGATTTTATTAATGTACCAGGGGTCACTGCTTCAGGATGAAACTTGCGTTCTTGTCCCACATGGAGAGTTCCTTGTCTCAGTGGAGTGAACGGAGCTAGGGCCTGATTGACTGCTGCCTTCCTAAAAAGCGCCAGGAAAGGCTGCTGCACCACCCCTAAACATCCACACTGTGCGGTGTGTAGATTCTACGTTATGTCCACAGACTTCGCATTAACTAAATGTACCGGTTTATAATGTCATGCTGTAACTATTAGTTTATTTGATTACTTTCTCTTTTAGGTTACTCAATCGGGTAGTTTATAGACAAAGTATTTTAGAATGTGACTTTTCCTTTCCAGTATTTCTTATGAAATTTCCATGTCAGTTTTTCCATGCTGCATGGTGGTTTTTCTCACTTTTTCCTGGAGGGTTTGGTGGTGAGGGGAGCCTTCTTGCTTTACTATCCTTATCCTTCAGCATATAGAGTTAGATCTTGTAGTCATAGTTTTCTCTGTAACAAGCAGCCTCGAAATGACCATAAGGTCTGTCGCTGTTTGCTGTCCTATGTAATCCTATGTAATCTCTCTCTCTCTCTCTCTCTTCTTGTGCTCATAGAAACAGTCTGCTATCAACTTAGTTTTTTTTCTTTTCTTCCAGAATCTGCACCTACTGCATCAGCTTCTACATCTACATCACTGAAGCCAAAGATGTCTCGAAGAAATATTGCAACTCCAAGTTACAAAGATCACTCTTCGACTCTGTTTCTGTAACAAGTACCAAGTGTACAGCATCAACTCTGGACACATTTGTTACAGACAACTTCTTATGAAAAATCAAACCTTGATGAAAAAGTTGCTAAAATGGTCTTTGCAACCAACTCTCCATTTAGACTGGTAGAACATCCTCAGTTTTGTATAATGGTTGGGAAGTTGCGGCTAGGTTACACTCCTCCAACAAGAACAGAAATTGCAGACAAGTACCTACCCATGATTTATGAAAAAGAGTATGCAAAATGTGCCAAAGAGCTTATCAATGAAACTGTGTGTCTTTCATTATATGGATGGTCTAACATTCACAATGAGCCATTATGTGTTACCGTGACAACTTCAAATGGCCATATACTGTCTATCTAGTGGATGCCAAAGACACAGGTGGCCAACTTCATACAGCTGAATATCTTGAAGACCTCACAAAATCATTAATTCAAAAGTGTAAAGAAGATCTTGGCTGCCAGGTTGGTAGTGTTATGACAGGTAATGCAGCCAATGTCAACAAGATGAGAAAACAATTAGATCAAGCAAATCAACTGAAACTGCACACATTCTAAATGATCTGGAAATTTGTAATAGAAAAGAACATGTGATTTATGTTGTAAAATACTTTCGAAACAATCACTATGCCGACAGGAAGATGGTCAATGTCTTTTTAAGCTCAAGACACTAGATGGAATACAATGTGTAGCTGCCTGAATATATATATATATATATATATATATATATATATATATATATATATATATATATATATATATATATATATATATATATATATATACATATATATATATATATATATATATATACATATATATATATATATATATATATATATATATATATATATATATATATATATATATATATATATATATATATATATATATATATATATATATATATATATAACTGGTCAGCTCTCATAAAAAATTGTGAAGTTGATAGGGAAAAGATTGATATCAAAGTTAGAGACAAGGTGTCCAACCTTTCATTAAAGCGGTCAGCAGAAGACCTACTCACATGACTAGAGCCAATAGCTGTGGCTTTAAACAAAGTACAGAGTGATAAATGTACAATTGCTGAGGCAGTTGACAGTTGGAAAGGATTATTCACACCTTTAAGTAATGACAAAGATGCAATGAATGCAGCGAATAAGAAGTACAGTCAAATAATAACATAAGCTCATCTTCTTGCAAACCTGATTCATCCTACTCTTCAAGGAAAAGCACTGAGTGAAGAAGAAGTAAATACCGCAGTGGAATATGCCAGTGAAAACTTTCCCTCACTTGTCCCAGTCATTATGAAATTTCAGGCAAAATCTCCACCTTTCCATGCATTTACCCTGTAAGTTCAATGATTCTGTGACCAAGACTAGGCAATGTCAGCTATTGAATGGTGGAAGTCGCATTCAACTGTATTGGACAGTGATGTCATTTCAGTAGTGCAGCAATTACTATTTGCAGTTGCTTCATCATCAGGCGATGAACGAGTTTTTTCAAGACATTGACTTGTACATTCAAAATTTAGGAACCGCCTTGGAACACAAAAAGCAGCAAAAGTTGTGTTTTTGTTTAAAGCCATGAATGCACAACTGCTGATACGTATGATGATGATAATGAGGATCAGGATGCCTAAAATAACCAAAAAGATATGTGTATAATTAAAGGAATTAAGAAACTTTGATTTTGTAAGAGATTTTTACTTTTAATTTCTAACATATCAATCGTTCTGTTCTATTAAAGCCAATTATGCCAGTTGCCAAGTATGATGTTTTTAATTTCCTTATATAATTTAAGTGCAGGCTTGAATTATTTCCATGTTTAAATCAGAGCCTGAGGAAAATAGCTTAGAATATTAGTACAGTCCATTATAAAAAAGTTATTGGACTTCCTGAGTTTATTTTAATTTTCTATATTATTTTTATCTTTTTGTGAAAAATAATGTTGAAGTTTTTGTTATCAAGTAAAAGAAAATTTAGAAGGAAATGCTTCATTATGTTGTATTTTGCTCAGAAACTAAACAGTCAGCTAAGATTATGTGTTTTCTTTGTTTATTTTTCCCTTTCATATTGTCCTGTAAAAATAAAATCGATTTAAATCAATGATTATTTTAAAAGAATAATTTGATCTAAATCTTGATTCAATTAAATTATTTAAATCAACTTGATTTAAATCATACAACCCTGGAAATAAGTCTCCTTAGTTACTAGTCAAATCGGTCCTCGCATATGGCCACACTCGGCCATAAACTGAGCCGAAAGTGTTTACGGACCTTTATCAGATGCAAACTTGCCAGATATATATAGGATGCCCGTCTGGCAGTGAAAGGGTTTACCTCCACAAACAAGTAGCAGAATCCACAGACTATGTAAAAATTTTCCAGCTTCAGTTTTCGTGGATGGCGTCTTACATTTGCCGGGGCAAGAAGGGGAACACTCCAAGACTGTGAGGGTAATGAAGCGGAGAGAGAGAATGGTGAGGGAGGGATGGAGGTGTGCAGCGAAAGAGCGGGGAGTGAATCAGGATAGAGAATGAATGGAGAGAACAGAGGCTGCTTGGTGTGTAGGAGTGGGTAAAATTTTGGGGAAGAAACGAACGAGGTAAAATAAGGAATGTAGGATAATGAGAGTAAGAGGAACGATGGACAGCTAAGTAAAAGGAGAAAGAAAAAAGAAAACTAGAAAAAGGAACAAAATGCAGAAAGGCAGGCAATGGAAATAAAGATAAGGAATGGGAAGGAGGCAGGAAATAATATTGAAAGAAGTAACATTTAATGAAAAAAACAAGTAAAAGTGGAGGGAAAAAAAAATGGTGAAGAGGGATGGAAAGACGTGCGTTGAAGGAGAGAGGTGAAAATTAGGGAAAGAAGATGATGGAGACAGAGGGGAATTGTTTGGGTAATAACTTAAAAGAGGTAAGTAGGAAAGGCAGAAAGAGAGGCATGGAGGATGTGCGGTAAAGGAGGGAGGCAAAAGAGTTTGAAAACGGAAAATAAAGGAAGATGGGTAAGAAGGAAAGGAGAAAATGCTGATGGGATGCAGAGTTCGAGTCATGTGAAAATTAGGAAAGAGGTATAGGGGAAAGAGAAGGAAAAAGGACAAAAGAAGCAAGGGAGAGCAGGATGGAGTATTATGCAGTCAAGGATCGAGGTGAAAATTACGAGAAAATGAAGGGAGAGGAAATTAATAATTAGGAAAGAAATAGAGAATGAAAATAAAGTATCCCCTTTTCTCCTCTCTCTTCTCTTCTCTTTAACTTTCCTGCCTCTCATAACCACTGTTACTAAACCGAAGGCATTAGTGTGTTAGGTCCTTCTTCCGTTTCGTTCACCTTTTTTCACTCTGCTCCTTTCTCTCTCCCTGGTTTCATTTGTGCTCTCCCATTTGTTTCTTTCCTCTCACTAACCCCACATCTTTCAGCTCCAAGTATCACGCTTCCCTTCTCCTCCTCTCTCCTCTCAACTCTCCTCCCCTCCTGTCTTGTTCTCTTTTCTTCTCTTCACTTCTCCCTTCCTTTTTCTGTCGTCACCTCTTCTCTTACACTTTCCAATTCCCCCCCCCCTTCTTGTCATTTTCCGTTTTCTCTCTTCTAATCTCCTTTCAATTCCCCCTCCCCCCCCTCTCTCTCTCTCTCTCTCTCTCTCTCTCTCTCTGAGTAATTACCAACTTCAGCTATAAAATTCCCTGGCTTTTCCAACACGATATAAGTAAGGGGAGGAGACAAGCATTAGGGTCATCACACTCCCTCACTCAGTAATTAAACTTACCTCTTTACATCTATCTACCTGTCTGTTTCTCTGTCTATATCTTCCTATCTGTCTCTGTCTCTATGTCTTTATATCTACATATCAGCCAGTCTGTCTTATGTGTACGATAATGTAACTGTTGTGTGGTGGAATGCTTTCTGCTGTCAGTGTGTTATGATGAGCTGGTTACTTGCTAGAATGTGCAGCTTAGCGCTGTCAACTTCCTATTGCAAAAATGCAGAGTATGGAAGAGAATGCTGAGAAGACTGTTTTATTTTTATAGATCCGAGAATTCCTTTAACTCAGCGTAACTTGATGGCACCGTGTAAGTGCGATGTCCCTCTTACCTCTCTCCCAGCGGAATTAGTGAGAGACAGAAATTAACTAGACTCCCAGAGAAGAGACGAACATCTTCTATTAAAGTAACCTGTCGTCAGGGGAGCTGTTTTATAACCTGAGTTTCTGGTTGTTTATCTATCGTCCGACAAGTCCAACTGCAATAACATGGGCATAGATCCTTTATACATCTGTCTCTTGTTTTAAATATCTATCTTTGTCTTTGTCTGCCTATCTGTTTGTTTCTGTATCTCTGTTTTCCATCCATCTCTGTGTCTGTCTGTTTACCTGTTTAGCTGTCTGGCTTGCCTTTCTCTCTTAAAATTTTGTCACCACGGTCAGATTCCATAGCCACAATCATCTAATTCAACACTCATCTCATGCATGACTACTTGGATGAGTGGATGAATGTAGAACGGAAGTGCGATTAAAAGGACGATGGTGATGGTGATGATGATGATGGTGATGATGATGATGATGATGATGGGAAGAGTGAGGGATAACAGAATGGAAAATATAATAAATGAGTGAGTGAAAATTGTAGATGAGATCATTATAACATAAAAGGATAACTATGGTACAGTGGTACATAAGAGTAACTACTGTCCATGGGTAGGGCTTAGACATGAGGTTCAGATGATGATGATGGATAGATGCTAAAGATAATTAGGACAATGAATGACAAAGTTAATTAGGTCAGACATCAGCAACCAGTGGCCTACGAGCCAAATGAGCCAAATGCTAACCAAGTGCCCCTTCCATGCGACCCGCTGAGTCCTGTGATAATTATGTAAATTTTTGCCTGCGTTTCAGATAACGTGTGGACACCTGAACGTTTTTAGTACTGACGTACCAGATTTGGAAACACACACCACAAAGCCAGCCAGACGACAGGTCGTGTGTGCTGGGCAATCCCCAGGTCCTGTCTTCCCCCTTACTACTTTTTTTTAGTCAGCCTGCATTATAGGTGCAGGAAATCTTTAAACACACAACACATTTGGAACTCTGACCTATAGAAAAAGTATTTGAGTAAGACGTTCAAAAAATTTAGCAATGAACTGGTAGATGTAGAGGTATTCTTATATTAAATGAAAATAATATTTCGAAATACATAAATCTTAGATAATAAATGTCCAAACCTCACTGCATTGTCAGGTAGAAGACTGCCATCCTTGACTGCTCTTATATGTGAACAGTTTTTCTCACGAATGAAATTTATCAAGCCCAGACACTGATCTCAGCTCATATAAGAACATTTAGAGAATAATCTCAGAGTTACTAAATCAAATATTCCTCTGTTTTGATCGGCTTGTCAAAGGCATCCAAACCTGTGTCTCATGAAAAATAAGGACGATAATAATAATACTAGTTACAGCGGACTATATCTCCAGTCGTTTTCATTTTATTATTAATCATTGGTAAACGACTGTGAACTAAGTATGTTGCTTTCGGGTGACTTGGTATGGAATTTAACTTTCCATACCAATTGACCACACATCAAGGGTACTCGTATCACAATAAAGGGACACGATTTCGTTTGTAATGCATCGCAATGAAAACAACAGCATTCAGCAACACAGTACTATGGGTCACAAAAGTATCGGTGCGCAATATGTGTGAAATATTTCTGACACAGATAGAAGGTCAGTGAACTATTAGTGTCCGACCTACCACACGTTGGTAGCCATAATGTCGGGAGGTGTCATATTTCGCCAACTAGCAATATCCTTTGCCAAACATATATCATGTGTTATGTTTATATAAACAGACGTTGGTAATGTCAGCAGTTGTTCGAATGTTTTCGGTAGGAATCTGACTCCCTGTGCACCGGTGCTTTTGTGACCCACAGCATATACTCGTATTACTGACCATCACGTAGTATTATTTTGAAAAATTTATGTTATTATAATACTAAAAAAGACAGATAATGTTTATTTACATCTTTCTATCTACTGTATTGCCAGACGCCTTAATCCCGTAAGGGGTGGCCACAAACAAATCGCCTCCATATCATCCTGTACCTTGCCATTTCGGTGCCCTTCCCTCCAGCCCAAATCCCCCTCTCTCATATACCTCTCCACTCCATCCCTCCATCTCATCCTTTGTCACCCCCACCCTCTCCCCCCACCACTTCACTCATGTACATTTTCTTCGTTAGTCTTTCTCTCTTCATCCTCTTCACATGGTTAAGCCATCTTAATGTATTCATCCTAACGCTATCTCATCCACATACACACTACAACACTCCTTCACTTTCTCATTTGTCAGTCTGTCTCTCCATGTAACTCCACATGCTACTTTACAAATAACTCATTTCCACTGCTCTCACTCTTGACTTGTGTCCTTCCAGTAAGGTTCAAGCTGTGCTTCCATACTATCATACTGCGATTTTTTTTTTTTTACTTCCATACCACTTCCCTGTTTCTTATCACTGCTTTCAAAGAACCAGGAACTTTTCTTCCCTGTTGTACCCTTTCAAGCATTCCATCCTCTAAACTTCCATCCTTACTCATCACACTACCCAAGCACTTCAATTCACTCACATTTTCCGTTTCCTCGCCATCCAACCTCACTGTGCATTCAATGACTTCATTTCACTCGAAGACACTCTTTCCTACATTCGCCATTAGATTCCGTTTCTTACACACTCTCCCAAACTCATACATCCAGGTGGTAGCAAAAATATCTTTAAGTCATTCCGAAGGAACGTGGCTCACATATCAGAACATAATTCGGCTCACCGACTCAGAAATGCTGCCAAATGCCTGAGTTGGGTAAATACTCGTTCATGGATGTATGAATGACTAGTGACGGTGCTGGTGCTGGTGGTTGACGTGATGAGGAATGCGTGGGATTCTTGAATGCGAGTAAAAACACCCTCTTCCTCTTCTTTTTCTCTCCCATTCCCTTTCCCTTTCAGTAAACCCCCGCCTTCTTCTTCTACATTCTTCCTTCCACACTTTCATTTCCCTCTTCTCTCCCTTTCTCCTTTCCTTCCTCCTTTCCCTCATATTTCTTCAGCTTTTCCTTCCCACTCCTCTCTTCTTCTCATACCTCACCTTCCTCTTCTATTTCTCCCTTTCCTTCCCTTTTCCTTCCCGTTACCTTGTCCTATTCTTTTCCATTTCCACTCACCTCAAATTTCTCTTTTCTCCAATTTCTTTTTCCCTCCCTTTCCCCTTTCCTGTTTTATTCTCTTCATGTCCCTTACCCTGCTCTTTATATTAATTCTCTCTCTCTCTCTCTCTCCATCTTACCCTATCCATCATATAAATACCTTCGGGCCGTAAATGTATGAAAAGAATATTGACACGAACGCGATAGCAGGAAAAATATGAGAGAGAGAGAGAGAGAGAGAGAGAGAGAGAGAGAGAGAGAGAGAGAGAGAGAGAGAGAGAGAGAGAGAGAGAGAGAATTAATGATAATATAGACAGTACTTGCATTTACCAGTTTCATTGGTTTGAATTTAAATTTGAGTAGTGTAAGTCTGCATACGTTCATGTGTGTGTGTGTGTGTGTGTGTGTGTGTGTGTGTGTGTGTGTGTGTGTGTGTGTGTGTGTGTGCCTACTGAGCGTGTGTGCTCCACCTAAAGGCCCGGGGAACACGCGAGGTAAAAGTTTCCTTACACAACCCATCGGAGTCACTAGAGGCAGAGAGAGAGAGAGAGAGAAAAAGATATATATATATATATATATATATATATATATATCTTTATATATATATATATATATATATATATATTACATTTATATATATATATATATATATATATATATATATATATATATATATATATCTTTTTTTCTCTCTCTCTCTCTGCCTCTAGTGACTCCGATGGAGGAGAGTGGAATCTGAAGCAACTGCTGTTTGCAGATGATACTGCATTGGTGACTGATTCAGAGGAGAAATTGAGACAGTTGGTAGAGGAGTTTGGAAGGGTGTGTGAAAGGAGGAAATTGAAAGTAAATGAGAATAAGAGTAAAGTGATGAAGTGTACGAGGTTGATAGATGGTAGGGGGATGAATATAGTTTTGAATGGTGAGTTGCTTGAGGAGGTAGATTGTTTTAAATATCTAGGGTCACATGTTGCTGTGGATGGAAGAATAGATGCAGAAGTGAAGTTTAGAATTAATGAAGTAGGAAAGGTGCTGGGAGGAATGAAAAAAGTGTTTAAATGTCGTTCGCTTAGAATGGATGTAAAGAGAAGGCTGTATGAGGGTGTTGTGGTACCGACTGCGTTATATGGGGCTGAAACATGGAATATGGGTGTAGCAGAGAGGAAAAGTTTGAATGTAATGGAGATGAGATGTCTGAGGAGTATGTGTGGAGTGACGCGTATGGATCGAGTGCGAAATGATGAAGTGCGAAGGAGAACTGGAGTTGTTCGGGAGATGGCTGGTAGAGTTGAGCAGAGGGTGTTGCAATGGTTTGGGCATATGGAGAGAATGGATAATGAGCGATTGGTGAAAAAGATAACTAGATCTGATGTGAGAGGTGTAAGACTGAGAGGAAGACCACGAATAGGATGGATGGACAGTGTGAAGAGAGCGTTGGATGCGAGATGGATGTCTGTTGAGCAAGGAAGAGTGGCTGTGCGTGACAGAAATAAATGGAGAGAAATTGTGAATGAATAAGTGATGACGCAGCCCTGAGGATATTCTCCCGCATTTGGTCTGATCAGCTAGTCAGGTCAGGTGCGGGTAAGGGGATGGGTCTGTTATGATGTGGCAGGGGTAAACCAGTTCTGCTGTCGGGCCCTGCTGTGGATGTCACTGCTTGCATTGCGCAGTTGACCCTTGTGCGGTGTGATGCGGTGAGGATCTGTCCGTTCTCCCCTTTGGGGCTAAGATGCGAATGAATGTGTTTGAATGGATGAGTAAATGGAGAGTGAGTCGTCCTGTCTCGGCTACCTCCCTTTCCTTGGGGAAGCAGCCTAGGTATATATATATATATATATATATATATATATATATATATATATATATATATATATATATATATATATATATATATATATATATATCTTATACTTTATTTACTATTGTCTATTATTATTCGCTGATAATCGCCTTTTTTCAAATAGGACAATAACAACAAGAACAGCAACAATAGCTATAACAACAGTTTTAACAATATTATCAGCGACATGAACAACAACAAAATAATAATAATAACAATAATAATAATAATAATAATCATTGTCATCATCAGCATCATCGTCAAGACATACAAGATCATGGAATTTTCATTATAAAAATTTGAGCATTTTCTAACATTAAGCAGGTAGTAAAAATCACAGTTTCCAGTGGCGAGTCAGAGAGAGAAAAAAAAAAGGAAAAAGAAAGAAAATCAGATAAATGGAAAGAACTGTACTTATATCACAAGATTAATCAGAATATTATACCTATTGGTGTAAGTGTGACAGGGTGGTTATTTTAGTAGCAGATTGATGTGTTATAGGTGGTGGTGTGAGTGGTACAGGTGGTGGTATGAGTGGTGGTATCGGTGCCATATGTGATCGAATTAGTGGTACTGACGTTGGTGAAATAGCATAAGTGATGGTGTAATGGCATATGCGGTATTAGGAGGCAGAAATGTGTGTGGGTGGTGTGACAGGGGGCTTTATATGAAGAGATAATGGTGCAAAATGTATTAGGAAAAAGAAAGTGGAGTAGGCTGTGATGTAAGTGGTTTATGTGCTGGGATATTTGTGGGTATGCAGCCTGAGTGTGGTGATATAACTATTGTAAGGAATTAAGTGGTGCATAAAGTGGTATTCTTCCCTTAGTTTCCAGCAATGAACTAGGTGCGTCCAGGCAGGAAAATATACAACCTCTCTCAACCACCACCACATTTTCCTTACAAGATATTTTTTATTTAGAGACCCGATTTTTTTTCATACTTCTATTAAGCTTTTAAGCCATTCAGTATGATTTTGTTCTTACTACTGCCAAGCGAGTTTATCTATGAAACCAGATTAATCTTTTCTTCACAATACCTACTGTATATATCCTTTAACCTTTCTCCCAGTCCATTTGCTCTGACGTTTCATTTTCATTCTTACTATACTCCAGTTGCTTTACTCGGCCTGAATTTGCCATCTCTCCATCTTCAATGCATAGTTGTAAGAAAAGATTAACATTAGAATACTATGCTGGTCACGAAGAAGTGCCATGGAATGGATGTAAGGCCGTAGTTTATTTAATCATTCATTTTTTCCTGCCATTGAGCTCCGTGATATTGGCTGCAAAAGGAAGAAAATCCGGCCCTAGTTATGGTGAAAAGATTATACCTGCAGGCGACTTTACTCAGAACGAACCCTCCTTCAGACCACCCTTACATTTTCTTTTTGAGTCAAAGTTATAAGACTCCAACTTTTCTTAAACTCGGATTTTTTCTTTCTAAGGTTATCAGTACTTTTATACTGTTCTTGGTGCTTCTTGACGATTACATTCAACCTAGAGGAGACGTGCTTCATACCACTTGCATCAACAATAATACCACTTCTACCATCACATATATCATATACACCATTTATCATAAAAAGGTTCAGTTTTAATACGAGTTTTGTATTCTGTTCCTACTAACTCTGCACGACTAAACTCACCATCCATTCAGCCATCATCTAATACTTTTCTGCCCTATCAGGAGAGTAGGAGCCCTGGGCTACTATTAATTTTCGACATTTAAGTCCAGGGTGATCAGCCTCACTGTTCCCTGAGTAGTAATATGTGAGTACTAAAGTCCAAGCACCCTTTGGATAACCCTTACAGACTCATTCCAGTAGGAGCGCCTAAACCCACCAAACCTCCAGATGTTACTGTATTTGGTTGTATGGGTACCATTTACCGTGGCAATGATTTCCTGGTTTAAAGGAAACCATCTGACTTGTTACTCAATGTAGTCACTCAAAGGCAGCATCTCATCGAGTGAGTTGATGGTGGGCGGCCTCGCCTGCCATCTTAACAACAGACTCTAAGTGACGGAACGTGGTAAAAAGGAAGGATGGCGAGAAATAGGAGATGATGAAGGAAGGAGAGAGAGAGGAATTAAGGAAGGTGCAAGAGAGAGAACCTAGAGAGTGCGACATCCCCGCCCAAAATTTGATCTAAGGCCCGGATACTTCACTTTACCCTCTGACCTTAACCTTCAAGTAATTACTCTCAAAATCGAATTATCTTATTCTCACCTAACCCTTAACATTTCCATCAAATTTGGATCAAAGCAGATCAAAACGTTTTGAGTTGACTTTGCCCAGTGACATTGACCTTTTCGTGAGACATTGAATTTTAACTGTTCTCAGATTCCAATCTAATTTGTCCTTGGTTTATCCTTAATAATTCCACAAAGATTACATTAGTTAAGACTACTGATGTTGACCTTTACACCTTTGCTCTATTGTTCTAAAGATCCTGTCAAATCCTTGAGTGATCCTTAACCCACTCACCAAGTTTGATCAAAATCAGATGTAATATGTTTTACATATTTCTCATACATAGACACAATGGTTGAACTTTGATCCTGCTCTGTGACCTTGACCCTTGACTAATTATTCTCAAAATTAAATCCCGTAGTTCTTGCTTGATTTTTAACACTTCCACCAAGTTTGGCGCAAATCAGATTAATAACGAGTTATCCTGTGACCTTTGCCTTTGAATTTTCCTTATGATCTTGACTTTCTCAACATCTAATCCCTTTATTGTTGCCTCATCTTCAAACTCTACACAAAGTATGGTTTAAATAAGGTCAAAACCAGTTTAGTTGACATTATCCTGTGACCTTGGTTCTTTCAGCTATTATTCTGAAAAAGAATACGTCTACTTCTTGGCTGACCCTTAACACTTGCACCAAGTTTGGCTAAAATAGAATAAAAACTGTGTTATCGTTAATACACACACACACACACACACACACACACACACACACACACACACAGGTTAAAATTTTACGTTGACCTGTGATTTTGACTTTGGACTGACTGTTCTCAAAATTGGATTGCTTCATGTATGCCTTATTCTCAGTCATTTACCAGAGTATGATATAATTTGGATAAATACAATTTAAGATGATATTGCTGGATTAACGTTTAGCCTAGCCCACTGAATTTGACTTTTAACATCCCGTGTTTTTAAATAATAAGGCAACTGACTGGCCGACCCTCGACACTACCACTACGTTTGGTTTAAATCGAATAAAAACCTAGTAAATAATTTGTTCTCTTTCTCTCTCTCTCTCTCTCTCTCTCTCTCACACACACACACACACACACACACACACACACACACACACACAGGACAGGAAAAAAAGAGAGAGAGAGAGAGAGAGAGAGAGAGAGAGAGAGAGAGACTCAGGTAAGTGCAGGGGTAATAATGAGACTGGAGAGAAAGGGAGGAAAGAAGAGAACGAGAACGGAGAGATTAAGGATGATGGGAAGGAGGAAGTAGAGAGTATGGAGAGAGTATAAAGAAGGGATAGACAAATGAAAGACTGAAGGAATCAGCAAGAGGACAAACAATTAATAAGGATGGATAATAACGAAGGATGGAAAGAATAAGAAGAGAAGGGGAGAATAATGAGTCAGGGAAGGAGGTGGGAGTAGATGCACCAGTGATTAACTATAATCCGACTCTGGGTACACCTGGGCTCTCTCTTATTACTCCTCTCTCTCTCTCTCTCTCTCATTACCAGTCCCCGTCCCGGAGGTGCTCGGGGACGGGTATTGTTTTCACTCAGTTTGTTTGTCTGTCTGTTAACAACTTTAGGCGAAAACTACTGGTGTGAGATGGGCTATGACATTCTGATCACCTGATTAAATTTTGGGTCAGACTGGGCCAAGGCTCAGGTTACAGTGCATGCTGGTTTATATTCTGCGTATTTTTCGTTTTACTCTTTACAGTAACTTATTTAATATTTCCAGTATCTTTTGTGACTCTTTCCGATAAATCAAAATCTGCCTGGAGTCTTACGACGACGCCACTAATCCTATAGCTTTAGGTGGTGCTTTGAATTTCCACTTAGTAATTTGGTTCGGTCTCGGTGGATGCGAGTCCTCGCAGATCCGCACAGCAGCCATGATTTTCACAGTTAGTAAACTAACTCTCTTTGCTGGTCCTTTTGAAACAAATTCTTATTCGATAATATTCTGATCCAGATCGTATCCACAGACAGAATACATTAAGCCATTTACTTCGATGTCGTCTTTTAAATATTTTTTCGTTATTTCTCAAAATGACTAAATTCAGCATAACTCTTTCACCTCAATAACGCATTTTCGTTATACTCCTGCTAATACGAGAAAACTAGGTTCAGCTCAGGGTACACTTTTAGATTTTGAAACAGTATGTACAGATTAAATTATACTCCACCTTATTACACATCCTTCTTGACAAAAATTAAATCGTCAGGAGATAACAATAGTTATAGTTACTGTTGCTGCTGCTCAACCCCGGTTCGTCTGATCGAGCAGACCTGTTGGCCGCAGGTAAGCAACTGCCCTTTAGAGGTTATTCCATAGGTTCCCTTCACCGCCTATGTTGTGTCTGCGTCTTAGTATGGCATGCGCTGTGCAGTACTCCATTATGTGTGTTATGTGTGCTTATATTAAAAGCTGAGTACGTTTCATTTGTGATTCCACCCAGCCAAAGTCAAAGCTGGTAACTGAGGAGGACTGGGTGATATCCTGCTTTAAGCCTAGTTAGATGAATTCGATCATATCCATTTATGAACACTTCCGATGGGTGAATGTTAGGGGGGGGGGGATTTGTAATATATTTTCCTGATCAACTTGTTGTCTTGCCCTGTGAGTGAAGTGAGTATGTAGGTGTTTCTTCATTGCTGGTGTTGGAATGTCCCGAAGGTTTGGTATTCTTTTACAAGTTTTGATAATGATTGTCTGGTGACCGTTTTCTGTGCCTCATTGTGTTGTGTTTCTTTGCAAGCAATGACAGGGATGGTGTGTATCAGCACAGGCTGTTGCATAGAATTGTGCACCCCTCAAAGCCAGGTAGTTTCTGATAGGGAGAAGTTTTGTTTCAGAGTATAACTGAACTGGTGCAGCCAGTGGTGTTGAGTAGGGAATTGTTCTGTATGATTTGCTAGGTGTTGTAGTGAGTATTAGATGGGATGGGAGCCCATGTTGGAAGGCATAGAATTGTTTGTAGAAAAATGCGAATGTTTCTTTTTGTTACCTAACTCTGGCCCTGTAGTTGCCATGAATGCATTGAGTCTGAGGAAGTACTGCCTCTCGATGTCTTGTACTTGGTTCTTGAAGGTGAATTCTGTGTTTCATACCATTTCAAGGAAATCAGTGGGGGGTATGTGCGGCAAACGTACATTGTCAAGTGTGACGTGAGGGGAGTACCTGCGATTCTGTTTACTGGTGGAAATGGTTGTGGTGGTTGATTTGGATAGGACAATCGTCAGCCTTTTGTTCTCAACTGTAGTGCTTAGGCTGTGCATGCAAAGTGGTGTGCAGTTGTTATGGTAATTCTATTTACGTATGAGGCAACGCTTGTCGGCGACTGACGTGTGGATATCATACATTTATAGGTCGAAGGATGTGGGTAAGCGAATGGAACCCTGTAGATCTCCGTTTGGGAAATTCCATGTTTGTGATGACTTGTCCAGGAACGTTACATGTGCCTGTCTGCCATACAAATAGTTGACAAGCCAGCTTTTGGTGTTCCTTTCTACGTTTGTGCTGCATATCCTAGTGATTAGTCTGCGTCGGAAGATGGCATCGAAGGCTTTACTAACATATATTGCTGTGAGAAGTGCACTTTGAGAGGGTGTCGTAGAGTAGATGCCAACCGATTCTTGTTGTGTAAGATCAATCAGTAAGGTGTTTGTAGAGTGCAGTGTTCTTAATCTGTGTTGTGAAGGTGTAAGGAGGACATAGGGAGTGACTTTGTTGAGAATGAAAAGCTCAGTTAATTGGAATGGTTTGCTAAGTAGTATTATTGGCTTGTCAGAAAAAAAGGAGTGTTGGGTCCTTGTTTGGTTTAAGTATATTGATAACTATTCCATGTTTCCAAATTCTGGGAATGCTACTGTGTGTGCACGAATAGTTGCTGATGATAAGGAGGGTCTGGATCCCTTGTGGTCCTAAACGTTTCAGGTGCAGGTAGTTGACGCCATTCGGCCCTGTGCTCTTTGTTTTCTTGATATTGTTATATGCCTGTTCTGGAGTGAAGGGGACTGCAATGTGGTCAAGTGGAAAGGACTGCTTACATTATACTAAGGATTTTTTTTTTTTTTTTCAGACTCAGCGGGTATTTGTGTAAAGCGACATGTTTACATATGGTTCACGGGTATGTTTGCGTGTTCTTCGTAGGAAAGAATGTGTTGATGGTGGACGTGATGGCAGCATCGGTCTTCGAGGTGCGTGTTTTAATTTCGTGATACTGTTCAGTGTTTTCAGAGCTGAGAGGGGTCTGTGGATTGAAAACTTGATGTTACAAAGGTGCTCTAGTTTTCTGTTTTCTTTGTATTATTTGTGTTGCTGATCTCACTGTTACTGTCTTGGAGCCTTGTATTGGTGTCTTGTGTGTGTGGGAAAAGGGGATTGTGTTAAAGGCTGTTGCGTTGTCTTATGAGGCAGGCAATCTCTGGTGTAAAGTTTGGGCTACACTGTCTGGGGAATGTTGTGTTTGCGGTGAACATGACGATGTTTAAATTTATAATGTGCTGCTTTTTTTTTTTTTATGCGTCTGACTCTGGGCATAGGATTCACAGCCCGTTACAATGGACTAGTATATCTCCTACCCCCATGCACCTCCACATGTCACCACTTCGGCGCTAACACCCACTGTATATACTGAATACATGCTAGGGCTATCTCATATAGGACTGGTATATTGGTATTAGCGGGGATATTTTTACGACATGTCAGAGGGTCATCTGGTAGATAAGTAAAATCTGCTTTAATGAAATTAAAATCCTTAAACTGTTCCCTGACCCAGCAAGGATTCGAACCTGGATCCATTAGGATTGCAGGGCAACCCTCTACTGATTCGGCCACCGCCGTGTTGTTTAACGTGCTGCAGTGTTGTTCTGTTCATTTAATGAGGTTTGACCAGTCTGCTTTCTTGTAGTTTATGTCCGTGAGGCGCTATCGTCCTAGTTTGCATTGTTTTTATATCGTAATAATGATGGGGGGGTGATCTATAGGAAGTTTGGCTTCGCCAGATGGTATTAAGTGGAAGTGTTGTGGTGCCTGACAGGAGGGGGTGAAGTTTACCTGGCATGGGATGAAGATGTATTATGAGGTGTCAGCGAGAATGTACAGACGTCGGAATAAGTTCGTTTCTTTTTCCGTGGACTAAGGTGTTTGTAACACTGCTCGATGGAGAGCTATCCCCTCCTCCTCCCTTCCTCATAGTCCCACACTCCCATCCAACTCCCCCCCCCCCAATTTTCTCTCTGACCCCATAACCCCACTGTCTAGGTGGAGATTCAAGAATTCGCTGTACAACAGAGACGCTGCTCTACGCTGGGCACAAAACGATCCTATCCTCACGACGATCCCAAGCTGACTGATTCAAACTCTGAAAGGGGGCGAGAGATGGCCGTGTTCACCGGAAATAGGCGTGGCCTAACTTCAACGGTCAATGGAAGGAAGGTGAACGATATAGGCTCACAATAAATCACTCAGTGAAAGCACTAATGTCGTGGATAAGAATGGTTACTTGTGAAACAGTGACAAATGTTCTGAAAACCATCCCAATTGAAGTGAATACGAGGACGGTTGAACTGAGTGATTCCCAGCGGGAATTCCACCAGAGTTCATGGTTTTCTCATTAAAGTACAATGTCACGAATTTATATAAATAGGCTTGCTCGAATTCGTGACATTACGCCCCATCAAAATCAAATTTTTCTTCAGAAAAATTTTCGATATACATACATATAAATCCTAACTCAGTCACACAAGATTCACACTGTGGTGTGTGTACTATCCTGCTACAGGAGAAAATCACAGTCGCCCATGAGCATAAAAACCTTGTATTTACGTTAATAGAAGCAAGCTTGAGGAAAAAACTCCGTGACGATGGTGAAAAATCCTGTACTCAGGTCAAACTGAGCGAAAAGTTCGCTACATTTACATTAACAACTGATTGTTATGTAGTGTGATATATGTAATACACGGTGTAGGTGTGACAGTTGTGGTGTAACTGTGCATACGTGTAAAATGATATAATACAGATCAATAGTAAATAGAGACAACGAGGCAGAAGAGAAGAGGCAGCAGCATACGGCAGAGACGATCAGCTGATCTGCATGACAAAACTGCTACATCTGCCAGCTGCACCTGCGAAAGCAATCAAGGTGGAGCATCAAAAGTGTCAATGCGACAAACAATTTTTATTAAATTACAATTTCTCTCTCTGCCTAGTAGTCAGTACTTATGTTACAAAAAGTACACTATTATTTTGTTACTGGATACATTATTAACCAGGAAACGTAGTCCTTGGATTGCTCAAATCTCTGAGGACCCCTGTAGTTTACTGGTTAAACCTACATTATTAACCAGGAAACGTGCTAGTCGTTGGATTGCTCAAATCTCTGAGAACGGGCAGTTTACTGGTTAAACCTACATTATTAACCAGGAAACGTGATAGTCCTTGGATTGCTCAAATCTCTGAGAACGGGCAGTTTACTGGTTAACCTGACTCTACACTTACGATTAATAATGGCAGGCTGAAAATCCCTATGCAATCTCAGGCAGGTCACATTTTAACACCCAACATGGGTGTGAACACTCATGTAGATAATGTGCATTCTCTGGGAATCCTCAAAGAGGCCCACAGCTCGAGACACCACAAGGTAATTCAAACACAGCCTCAGATTGTCCCTACGGGGGTCTCAAACTTCCCCCTTAACCTATGGTATACATGTATATACAGGTCCTGGACGTAATGCGTCCTGTGGGACCAACGGGCGAGACGTCAGGTCTGCACCCACATCACCACTGCCCTCTCTTTCAACTGACTCAGAGATTATGGGCGTGGATTCAAACGGCGCAGGAAGGACATGTCCCTGACTCTTGGTACGTTGACACGCATTGCAGGAATGCACAAAGCTATCTATTTCTTGTCCCATTCCTGGCCAGAAAAAGTCAGCACAGATACGGCACTGGGTTTTCCTATTGCCCATGTGACCTCTTGAGGCTGAACGATGACCCCATTCTAAAACTTTGGCAATACTTAGCAGGAACGACAAATTGCAGTCGAACCTCACCCTGGGGTGTTTGTGACTCACAGTACAGCCGTCCTTGTTTATGAAGGAACTTGGCTTGACCTCCCTGTGAATACTTAATCGCTCCACCCTTTTGTTTCTTCCACACAGCAGCAAGTGTCAGGTCAGAATGTTGTTCTTGGACAACATCTTGGCTACAAATCAGATCTTGCGGCGATGCATATGGTAACCAGGGTGACACAGTTTGGAGCCTTGGCCATGGATCTTGTTATTGCAGCCGAAGTCTGAGTAGCGTCATCTACGGTGCAACTATACTTGGCACCTGCTATGTTGCCTATAATAAGGTCAAATTAAGGTTCTGGCATGACAACAGCAAGTGTCGTACCAGTGTAAAATGGAGATGCCACCTGGATAAGTGCCTCAGGGACCAATCTCACTGATCCATCAATAAGCTGAGCTTGGATCTGTCGACCTGTGTATTCCTCAGGCCGATCTAGACTGCCTGACAGAGCAACCTGAGGAACCATTGTCTCTCAGGACCTTCACAGGAATGCCTCCCACAAACCCTGGCTGAACAAGGAAGGCACTGTTGCCTGTGGGAGGGCCTGTGGAGGAAGCAACCAGCCACTGACGAGGCTGGTGAATGAATGATGTGGCAAACATGGTGCCCTGAGAATTAGATACCTGAGGGGTTGTACTCACCATCTGGGGAGATGGAGCATTGACCACCTGTTGAGGAGGGTTCACTGTCGCTGGGAGACTACCTGTGCTGCTAGGGACGACACCACCGTACAGCTGTTGAGGAAAGAAGGCTGCGTTTGCCTCCTGCCTCTGATACACTGGGGCTGGTGCTGAAAAGGACAGTTCCGACCTTTGATTGTGTGGCTGATACTGCTGCTGGTTATGGTACTGCTTGTCGTACTGCTTTCACTCAGATTTCTGGTTGTTTTGCCCCTGGTCTTTCTTCTGTGGTTTGTTTGGACCTTGGCCATTATTCTGAGAACGGCCTTGATGCTGGGGTTCAGTCTGAGATGGTCTCCCAGATTTGCCAGCGTTCCTGTTCCAGCTGTGTTGTTTACGAGTTTGATACCCATACGCAGTGAAGAATGCATCAGCCTTCTCCTCCATGTGGCTGGCATCTCTTATCTGGCAGATCTTAAGCTAAGCCATAAGCTCAGCAGGCCACGACTTTTCTAGCTGCGTGCGCAGCATAAGGTCAATTATCCCCTCTCGCATGGGAGGAGTTTCATCTTTCTCCATTCACTCATCTAAGTAAGCAGTAAGCCAATCAAGAAACTGAACAGCAGTCTCCTTTTCTTGTAGACATGACCTCATAAACTGACTCCTAGTGTCATCAGCTGTGAGGCCATACACTTTGATGAGTGCGGCTTTCATCGTCTCATACGTGAGATTGTCTCCACGAATTCTGTGGAGAATATCGAGGGCAGGGCCCTCAAACAAGCTAAGAAACTGGAGCCGCTGAGCTGTCTCATCCAGCTGGTACAGCTGAGCCATGTTTTCGAAACGAGCTATGAATGGCTCAGTTCGCTCGCCTTCCTTGTATGGAGGAAGCTTGATGCATGGGGTCGCCAGAACATGTGCAGGGAGGGCGTTCATGGAGCTTGGGTTAGCTGCACCAGATGTGTCTGAAGCCAAGGAGTCTTGCTTGAGCTTCAGCATCTCAAGTTCATGTTTCTCATGTGCCTCGCACTTGGCACATTCATGTTCTCGTTCTCTCTCTCATTGTTTTAGAGCGTATTCACATTCTCTTTTGCATTGTTCTCGCTCATGTTCGCATTCTCTCTCACGTTGTTCTCACTTGTGTTCGTGTTCTCTCTCGTGTTGTTCGCATTGTTTTTGCTTGTGTCCACATTACTCTTGCTCGTGTTCCCACATTGTTTTCGCTCGTTTTCACATTGAATTTGATGCTCATAATGGGCATCATTCTCACGTTGCTGCTCATAACTAAGCCGAGAGAGCACATATTCTTTTATTTGTTGGGGATCGGAAAGTCCCATATCTTTGGCTTCCTGTATATATATATATTAGTAGCCATGATGCTAACTCAACTAAGGCTGAGTAGACTAAAGACTGAGTACTGACTGCTATTTTGCAGAGAAATATCAATAATCAAAAGGAAAGAAGATAGGCACAGGTTGGTAGTGACCAGTTTTATCTCGTTAAACTGGTAAAGAAAGAAAAAAAAAATGAAACTGACTGGGAAAACTATTACGTAAAATTAATAGAAATGAATCAATAACCACCAGGAAGATAGTGCCTATAGGCTTTAATGATAAATACCTAGGTGTGAGTGAGTGAGTATTTTCTCATTAATAACTTTACAGCTAGGAGTTAATATCCTGGAATGAAGTCGCCAGATGTCACGGGGGGATGTGGAATTATGAATTAATAATGCTGGATGTTACTTGTAATTAGAAGCAAGGAATTAACTTGTCAAAATCTAGCAGTAAGTTTCATTTTATGGTGGCTTACTTCGCCGATTCTCTAAAGACGAGAATTTATAAACTATCTCAACAGTACACAGCAGAGACTAATTACTCACGAGTGCTGTTTGTAGTACTGTTAGCCTCTCGAGAAAGTGACTTCACCCCTGACAATCAATAACTAATGCTAATAATAATAAACAGGTTCTTGGCGGTGTTTAACTCCTGGCTGGCACAACGGATTTAAGCTTGATACAAAAGAACTGGCCTAAGTACCAGTTATGAATATTGTAAAGAGTTTGTGCAAACTAAGAGCGACAACTAAAATAAGGTTAATGTAGAGAAATAAAACCTGAGTCTCATTACATTAAGCTCAAAGAAAAGAACTGAAAATTTATTGATTACAATAAAATAAATTTACATTATATGAATCTCAAAATAAATTCAAAAGGGGAATTTCATGGTTGCTAGGGGACTCATGAATTTAAATAACAAGAGAATACATTCACTTGCTCATTCAAAAGCTAATTAAACTTAAGCGTAGAAAAACGAACAGAAATACTGGTCAGTGGAGGGGAGCCGAAACGAAAATCTGGGCGCCTGTGATGAACATCAACGCTGCTATTTGCTCCAAGCCCGCTTCGCCAATCACCATCTTGGTGGCGATTCAGGAATTCGCTGTACAACAGAGACGCTGCTCTACGCTGGGCACAAAACGATCCTATCCTCATGACGATCCCAAGCTAACTTCAAACTATGAAAGGGGGCGAGAGATGGCCGTGTTCACCGGAAATAGGCGTGGCCTAACTTCAACGGTCAACGGAAGGAAGGTGAACGATATAGGCTCACAATAAATCACTCAGTGAAAGCACTAATGTCGTGGATAAGAATGGTCGCTTGTGAAACAGTGACAAATGTTCTGAAAACCATCCCGATTGAAGTGAATACGAGGACGGTTGAACTGAGTGATTCCCAGCGGGAATTCCACTAGAGTTCGTGGTTTTCTCATTAAAGTACAATGTCACTAATTTATATAAATACGCTCGCGCGAATTCGTGACAGGCAACAACAACAGTAACACCAACAGCAACCATATCAACACTTGAAGTAGAATCATCATTATTACCATGAACAACAAAAACAACAGCAACAACAAGATCATGGAATTTGCACAATGAAAATCTGATCATTTTATGCATTACGTAGCGAGTTAAAATAGTATTTATAGAGCAGTCAGGAAGGAAAAACTTAATATATTTTGCATAAGCAAAAAGGAAATATATTTTTCAATGGTCTTAAAATAGTTAGAATATATGGTATATATTTGTTGGTTTAAATGTGATACGGTGTTGTGTTGGTGATAAAGAAGTGCAAGTAGTATAGGAGTTGGTGTACGTGGTATAGATAGCTGAATGATTAATATAGGGTGGTGTTGGTGGAACAGGTGGTAGTGTATAAGTCTTAACTATGGGTACCAGTAGTATAAGGTAGCTGGTGTAAGTACTAGTATATATATATATATATATATATATATATATATATATATATATATATATATATATATATATATATATATATATATATATATATATATATCATTCCCCCTGGGGAAGGGGGGATAGAGTACTTCACCGGTATGCCCTGCTTGTCGTAAGAGGAGACTAAATGGGACACTTTTATCTACATTCTTTTTGCTGTCTCTCTTTCCCTTGTACTTTGTCTGTCCAAACCCTCTGCATTTTATTTTCTTTTAGTTAATTTTCTCTCTCCACTGTCTGGTTCCTGCAAGCCACTGGCATTGGCTCCAAGGTAAATTATTTTCTGCCTAAGAAATCTTGATGAACTCTGGTTACGAAGCAATGGCCCTCAGTTCCGTGCAGCCATTAAGTGGGCATGGGGTGCTAAGAATCCCGCGGTGTAGGAGTAAGTTTATACATCCAAAAAAACTTAAGAATAAGCAATTGGAATGTTGGAACTCTCAATCAGGCTGGTAAAATGGAAGAACTTATTTCAGTGTTCAAGGAATACATTATACAGTAGATATTTGTGCTCTAGCAGAAACGAGGTTGCTTGGAGCTGATTAAATGAATTTGGAAAATGATAATACTTTGTTGGTTTCTGGTAGGAGTGATGTAAATCATTACCAAGGAGTAGGCTTACTGCTGAGTAGAGATGCTTCTAAGGCACTATGTGAGTTTGAGCCAATTAATGAGCGCTTGCTTTATGCTCGTTTAAAATCTGACCATGGTAATATCAGTATGGTTGTAATGTACGCGCTGACAAATGAGGCTGCTGATGAAATGAAGGATGACTTCTATGAGAAGCTGCAGGATGTAGTGAATAGAGTGGCAAGACATGATGTGTTAGTTTGCATTGGTGAGTTTAATGAAGTTGTTGGTATGGCTTTGAAGATTGTATGGGTAAGGAGGATTTTGGCATAAGAAACGAAAACGGGGTGCGATTTAGAAGTTTGTGTTTGTCAAATGACCTTACGATTGGTGGAACTATCTTTGAGCATAGAAAAATACATAAAACTACTTGGATTTCACCATGTGGTAAATACTGTAATCAGATTGACGACAATGCAATTAGCAGAAGGCATAGGAGTTATTTGCCGGATGTTTGCATTAGGAGGGGGGCAGATATAGGTAGTGATCATCAACTTGTTGTGTCAAAAATTAAAATAAAACTGAAGAAAAATGTTAATGTTAATTGTACAGGAGGAAATAATTATGATTTTAATGAGCTGAGAAATGATGAGAACACGAAGGAGAAGTTTTGATGGGAATGTAGGAACAGGTTTCTGGTCCTGCAGACTTTAATGGAATCTGAAGACAATGATATTAATCAAACGTGGTGTGAAATAGGTTTTACATGAGAGTGCTAAGGTTATTATTAAGAAAAAGGGAAAAGCGAGAAGGAAAAAGTGGATGTCCATGAAACATGGAATGCAATTCAGAAATGGAAAGAGGCGAAGTTAAGAAGTGAAGAACAACATGATGATGGCCAGGAAGTTGAAGTACTTAGAGCAAAGTACTGGAGTTTACATTCTGAAGTAAATAGACTCGTTAGACGTGATAAGAGGAGGCTATATAATGAAAAGGCATCAGAGACAGAAATTAAATTAAATAAAAATGATGGTCAGAGCACAAGGGCAGCGTATCAGGCCATAAAGGAGTTAACTGGGACTGAAAAGAGAAGGAAGGAAATACCTGTAAAAGATAGAAATGATAATTTGATGACTAAAGATTTGGATATAACAGGAAGGTGGAAAGAGCATTTTGAATCTGTTCTAAGTAGACCAATCCCAGCTGAAGAGGACATTTTGCCAGCCGAGAGAGATTTGCAGATAGAAACAGGGGATATAACTTTGGAAGAGGTAGCAAAATCTATAAAAGAGTTAAAGATTTTTAAGACCCCAGGAGAGGATGGAATATTTCCTGAAATGCTTAAGGTGGAAAATGATAAGTTGATGAGTGAGCTTTTGAAACTTTTTAATGTGGTTTGGGATACTGGTGGAACTCCAGAAGAGTGGAAAAATGGAGTGATTATAAAAATACCAAAAAGGGAGATTTAAGTGTGAGTGGCAGTTGGAGGGGGATAACTCTGACACCTGTAGTTGCAAAAGTCTTTTCCAAAATCTTGTTGAACAGAATAGAGCCAGTAATTGATAAGATTTTTAGAGAAGAACAAGCAGGATTTATAAAGGGTCGAGATTGTAATGATCAGATTTTTATTGTAAGGCATCTAATGCAACAAGCTAATGAGATGAAAATGCCACTTAGTATGTGTTTTGTGGCTTTTGAAAAGGCGTTTGATAGTGATTCACGTGGAGCTATGTTGAAAATTATGAGATTCTATGGTGTGCCAGAAAAGTTTGTAAATATTATTAGAAGCTTGCATGAAGGTACTTTTTGTAAGGTAATGGTGGGTGGTTCTTCGAGTGATCCATTTGAAGTTAGGTCAGGAGTGATTCAAGGAGTTCTTTCACCATTGCTGTTTGTTTTGGTTATGGATTATGTTATGAGAAAGGTTGTAAGGAGAATTGGTGCAGATATTAACTGGAAAGAAAATAAGAGGCTGATGGATTTGGACCATGCTGATGATATTGTACAGATTTGGGAAAGTATTTACGAGATGCAGAGGGTGCTTGATTGTCTGGTGGAGGAAGGAGAAAAAGTGGGATTGGTAATTTATTGTGGAAAAACTGAAATTATTAATATGAATGTGGAGAACCAAATCGATTGTGTAATTGGGAATAATGTGGGAAAGAATGTAGAAAATTTTAAATATCTGGGAACAATTGTATCATCTAAAGGAACATTAAATAATGAAACTGAGGAGAGGATTGGACTGGCTTGGCGAGCTGTTGGAATGTTGAAATCTGTTTGGAATAATAATATGCTTTCGGTACATACTAAAGTAAAAATTTTCAAGCCCATGGTTAGACCAATTTTAATTTATGGGCATGAGTCATGGTACAGTACAATTGCAACAAATCAGAAAGTATTAGGGTTTGAGAATAAGATACTGAGAAGGATTCTTGGGGTAAAGTGGCAAGACAGAGTTACAAATGAAAGAGTAAGAGATATTACGAGAGTGTAACCAGTTGATGAATATGTAAGACTGTTTCGCTGCAGGTGGCTGGGGCACATATATAGAAAAGAAGACAGTTTAATGCAGGATGTGCCAGAGTGGACTGCTAGAGGAAGAAGAGGTGGAGGTAGGCCGAGGGAAACCTGGTTGAGGACGATGAAAAGAGAAGCAGGAGAGGAGCGTTGGTGGGACTTAAAGGAGATGGCAAGAGACAAATATTGGTGGAGAGAGTTGATCGAAGCCCTATGCATCACGTGGGGTGCCACAGGAAATGATTGATTGATTAATTGATGTATATATGGGAGAGAGAGAGAGAGAGAGAGAGATGAGTTTCATTGTTTGTTTGTTTGTTTGTCTTTCAATTACGCCCAAACCAAGGGTCTGAGACCCTCAGTCCCATATATATTCTGAATCAGGATGACGCAAGGATGATTTTAGGGGGGTCAAAATTTAGGTCTGGGTCATTTGAGATCTCTGGTAAAGTGTTTGCTTTTTTGGCCCGGGCAGCGCAGGGTACCCCTGCAGCCCAATATTTAGCATGGAGATTCACATGGCCTCCAGTTCGGACACAGGGTATGTAATGTTGATCTCCGAGGTCATTTGAGGTGACCAGTAAAAGATCATTGGAGATCACCAGTAATACACACTCGAGCGACTGGATCCAGCAGCCCAGTTTTCAGCATGGAGACTCACATGACCTTCACTTCAGACACAGGCTAAGTGAGGTTGACCTCCGTCATTTGAGGTCACCAGTGTAAGGTCATTTCAGGTCACCAGTAATAAACGCTCGAACGATTGGACCCAGCAGCTCAATTTTTGGTGGAGACTCACATGACCTCCAGTTCGAACATAGGCTATGTAAGGTTGACCTTCAAGGCCATTTGAGGTCACCAGTTGGAAGTCATCTGAGGTCACTGGTAATAGTAAACAAGTGCACACAAATAACGTGCGTTAGTCTGCGAAAGCTGAAATGTAAAGTTCCTGGACCTCTTATAATCCCTCTTCAAATGCATGAGAGGTACATGGTCTTTCTTTTTTTTCTTTTTTTTTTTTATGTGTCCGACTCTGAGCATAGGCTTCACAGCCTGCTCTCAAGGCCCAGTAGTCCTCCTACATACCATACACCTCTCCACATGTCATCTGCAGTAGAAAGAAAGATTGAAGTAGAACAAAGAGGATTAGAGTGTTTGCCATTTTGGCCATATATAGATAGATAGATAAATAGATAGATAGATAGATAGATAGATAGAGAATAGATAGATAGATAGATATAGATATAGATATAGAGATATATATAGAGCCTCTGTGGTACAGTGGTAAAGTGTACATTTTCGCACATGGGAGAACTAGGGTTCGTATCCCACCAGCGTAAGAAATTTTGTGAGTGTTCTCCCAGGCCACGTACTGCTTTGGCGGGCATAAAGTTCTGTGGTTGAACCAGTGTTGCATATTATAACATATGCTTGCACCTTGTTGGCTTGCATGGGCCGATTATGCTTGGTTCACAGACTACACACGCACACATCTAAAGCCACTTCAACACTACAGTATATACAATCTCTGCCAGAGAGCCTAAGCCACTTGGTAGAGATACATAGGCTGTATTGGCCCCACTTAGGTCAAGGTAGGCCGGTCCTACCCCCCCACGGGGGGTGGGCCCCCTCGGGAGGAAGGCCGAGGGGCAGTGCAACACACTGGGGGGGACGGATGGCGGCGCCCCTCCCTGGGGAGGCCGGGGAAGCCCCCCAGTTGGGGCCAGGGGGCGGCACCACCCCCGTGGGGGAACCGGAGGCGGCGCCACCCCTGGAGGGGGTCAAAATTTGCCCATATCTTGATAACCTGAAAGTTTCATGTTGATAGCTCTAGCCGTTCATGAGATATAATGGTGCTAAAGGCGGGCTATAAAAACTAGTTGACCTTTGGCAGCCATTTTGGTGACCTTGATCTTGATCCCAAGTGCCCATTTTTGAACTCGTCCAAGATTTTGGCCATATCTTGATACCCTGAAGATTTCATGTAGATAGCTCATGGCGTTCATGAGACATTATGGGAAGAGATTCACGCACACACACACACACACACACACACACACACACACACACACACACACACACACACACACACACACACACACACACACACACACACACACACACACACACACACACACACACACACACACACACACACCGATACAAACAGCTGAAAACCGAAAACATTATCTCTCCACCTTGGTAAAGGTGGGCGATAACAAAGGTGATGGTATCTGGGGCTGGTGATAGTAATGTCAAAGAAGAAGGAGAGTGGCCATGTGCAGCTTGCCATAAGGGCGTGGGAAGTAATTCCATATTGTACAGTGTTTCTGATGCGGGTGCATAAGAGATGTGGTGGTATGAGAGGTAGACTGCGAGATAAAGCTGATTTCATGCGTGCTGTGTGTCGGGGAGAGCATGTGGAGATCGTCAGGTGAGTGGATTGATCTGGCTGGTGGAGTTCTGTTGAGTGTCTGGAAGAGTTTTGTTACGTGGAAGATATGTGCTGGAGGTGGGGCTGTAGCTAGTTCTGTAGTTAGAGTGAGGAGTGGTTGGAAGAAGTTCAGGGAGCTCGTGTCTCTTCTGACATTGAGATGGTCTTCCACTGTGCTAAAAGATCTTTGTATGCTGCATGTGTTAGGAGTGTTATGTTGTAAAGTAGTGGGCCCTGGCCATTAAAGGAAGAGAATATTAACAGGCTCATACGTACAGAAATAACGATGATTAGGTGGATGTGCAGTGTGTCCTTGAATGCGAGGCCTGGGGGGGGGGGGCAGGTTTACGATGGAAGAGTTAGGAGGAAAGATGAGACTGGAGTGAATTGGTGTTGTGATGAGAGGTAAATTGAGATGGTTTGGGCATGTGGAGAGGATGGGGGATGATGACTGAGCGCAGAAAGTGAGAAGTTTGAACGTTGGATGTAGGGTCCAGAGAGACAGACCGAAAAAGACCTGGGATGAGTTCACAGACTGTAATCTCAGGGATAAAGAACTGAATTGGGAGGTTGCCAGAGATCGAGCAGCACGGAGACCCGTCACTGGGTGACCAAGGCCAACGCATGTAAGCATGTTGGAGCCTCTATAAACGAAAAGATACACACACACACACACACACACACACACACACACACACATATATATATATATATATATATATATATATATATATATATATATATATATATATATATATATATATATATATATATATATATACACGGTACTTTCTGCCCATCAACGATTTTCCTTAAATTTTAGTCTCATATTCGACACGAGGCTTTTAGATCGAAATTTATTATTTATTAATTCATATTTCTATATAATTTGTTAATTCATATTTTTAAAGACTGAAGAGAGAACCCTGTACTTTACACAGGAGAAATCATCCAACATACTACTATTATGCCGAGAATCGAACCCGGGACTCTCATGTGAGAGCCAGACAGCAATCTTCTGCGCCAAGATCAGGTAAAAGTTATCTCACATTTTCACAATCTTGTTATGTCCCTCCGCCCCCATTGTGGGAATGAAAAGGCTGAGATATCCCCTTGGCACTCGGGCAAGAGGATGCACATAATCTACCTCAAGCACTTATGGCAAGACAGAATGAAAAGAGAGAACCATGAACACCCACGAACCAAAGTTCCGACACCCCCGTGGCTGGTAGGGAGTCGAAGCCAAGGCTGAAGAAAAGCTGAACGATCGAACAGACTGGCGTAGGAAATTGGAAACGAGTTTATATCTCACACGTTACAGGTATAAGCCCCGCAAGCGAAGATGACAAGTACTGCAGGGAATATGTTTCGAAACTTCAACTTGTTATGCATCTGGATGATATAAGTATATATGCAGTTAGGGAAACATATTACCAAAATATTTTAAAAACATGGTTAGGATTCGACACACGTATGGTTTGTATTACATGTTAGGATCGACGTAATGTGTTGGTAGAGCTAGAAATAATCGCTGGAAAATACTGCCACTTTACAAAGCACAACACCCATCAGAAAAAGATGGAAAGTTTGTCATGTAAATGCATTGTTGCAGCAATTCTTATAGCAGTGTGATATTCTTACAGAAAGTAAAATAACATATTTTAAAATATTACCATAATCAACCCTGCGAACGAGGTGGGTAGGGTGGTATCCCAGAAACAGGTCCCGGCTGTATACCGAGTGGCTTGTCTGTCTGTATGTCGTTCAAATGCACATTACATAGACAATAGCAATAAAGCTTCACTCCTTTATTTGTATTTACTCTCTTCGAGAATTCTAGCTGTGAAGTGTGAAGCACAACCTCAGAGTCTTGCTCTCAGTCCGCTAAGCTAGTGTGTCCGATCGTTGAGCCCATCATTAGACTTGGCTTCGACTTACTACCAACCAGGGGAAAGTCGGAACTTTGGTTCGTGGGTGTACTTTACACAGGAAAAATAATCCAACATACTACCATTATGCCGGGAACCGATCCCGGGACTCTCAGGTGAGAGCCAGGCAGCAAACCCCTACTCCACGACCTGGTAAAAGTTATCTCACATTGTCACGAGCTGGTAACCAATGCCCCTCAGCCCACTGTGGGCCTGAAGTGTCGTTCTGACTTGCCTTAAGTGCTTGGAATAGTTTGAGAGCATCCACTTACCCGAGTGCCAGGGGGTTATCTCACCCTCTTCAGGCCCACAGTGGGGGCTGAGGGACATTGGTTACAAGACTGTGACAATGTGAAATAAATTTTACATGGTCGTGGCGTAATGGTTTTTGCCTGGCTTACACCTGAGAATCCTGGATTCGATCCCCGGCATAATGGTAAAATGTTGGATGATCTTTCATAGCTGTTAACAGTACGGCGTATATATATATATATATATATATATATATATATATATATATATATATATATATATATATATATATATATATATATATATATATATATATATATATATATATATATATATATATATAAAACAGGTATATTCTTGCAACATCGAAACTTTTTTACTCGGTATGCTCCCACTCCTTCACATTTTCTTCATACGGACAAACTTTTTTTTTTTTTCCCTTTTCGCAATCCTTTATGATAGTTATCTGTTATATTTTAGCTAAATATAACGTTTTTTTTAAAGCGTTTTACTGACATTTCCTCACAAGCTCTTCATTTTCTCAACCCGTCTGTAAAACATCTGTCTCACCTTCTTTCTGATCTTTTCATCATGATGCCGTCTGTTTTAGCCACGTAACTGGTACCTCCGAACAATTTCATCCCCACTTTCCACACACCTTCACCTCTTCCCAGCAAGACTTTTACTGCCATTATATTTACTGTTTTACATACCTTCTTCCTAAGATGTTCATTACTATGGTTTCTTTTTATACTTTGCTATTGCTATTTCCGGACGACTATACTAGGACTGGGGGTTACTTTTCTCAGTGGAACGATTAGAGGCATTGGGTATTATGAAACAGATGAAATTATATCGTTAATTCCTAGTCGTGGTTTACTCAGCTTAAGTAAAGACTTGCACTGAGAAGACAGTGCGATTGAAAGACAGATAGGCAGCGAGACAGATAAAATAGATTGAAAATATATGCATGTGTATATATATGTATATATAAATGCATATATTTATGTATATACTGTATGTATATTTATGTGTACACACACACACACACACACACACATATATATATATATATATATATATATATATATATATATATATATATATATATATATATATATATATATATATATATATATATCTATAGCCCGACGCCCTAATCCCGCAAAGGGTGGCCGCAGACAAAACGCCTCCAAGTCACTCTGCCACCCACCATTTGACTCCCCTCCCCCAACTCACCCCCTCCCTCATATACCTCTCAACTCCATCCCTCCACCTCATACAGTACATATAAATCTAAATCTAAATATATGGATAGAACTAACGTTCTATCCATATATATATATATATATATATATATATATATATATATATATATATATATATATATATATATATATATATATATATATATATATAAAGCATGCCTAGAAAGTATTTTCAGAAAGCTAGACTGGGAAAACAAAGAACTGAACATGGATGGAGAAAAGCTAAACATTTAAGATTTGCGGATGACATTGTCCTAATCTCAGAAACAGCAGGAACATTGCAAGAAATGTTAAATGACCTGAACAGAGAAAGCCTCAAAGTAGGGCTAAAGATGAACCAGAGTAAAACTAATTTTCAATCTCCAAAACCCAAAATCATCACAATATGCGGGAAATTCTTGATGAAGTCGAGGAGTACAATTACTTGGGACATATACTAAAATTAACGAAAGATCATGATAGCGAAATAAAGACGCAACAAGTGGATGGAACGCTTTTGGTAAACATAGCGACATTATGAAAATCAGCTTGGCAGTTTGTATAAAACGAAAAGCATATAACGAATGTATAATTCTAACTGACATATGGTTGCGAGATCTGAAAAGTGACAAAATCGATGGAATATATGTTAATCCGTTCTCAGAGAGCAATGGAAACGTCAATGTTGGGAATATCTTTATGAGACAGGAAACGATCGTCTTGGGTGAGAGAGCAGACTTAAGTCAAAGATATAGAAGTTATAAAAAAACAGAAATGGAGATGGGCAGGCCATGTAGCAAGAATAAGGGATAACCGATGGAGCAAGAGGCTGACTAATTGGACACCAAGAGATTGTAAGCGTAGCAGAAAAAGGCCAGACAGGAGGTGGAGAGATGAGATAGAGAAATTTGCAGGGAAAACACGGCAAATATTGGCTCAGTCAAGGAATTTGTGGAGAAGGTTGGGGGAGGCCTTTGTTCTGCAGTGGACTTGTAATCCCTGATGATGATCTATCTATCTATCTATCTATCAATCTATCTATCTATCTATCTATCTATCTATCTATCTATCTATCTATCTATCTATCTATATATATATA
>NC_137011.1:16298892-16356392 GCF_032717465.1 Coenobita brevimanus
AGGTGAGGGGAGAAGGGAGGAGGGAAGCAGGTGAGGGGAGAAGGGAGGAGGGAAGCCGATGAAGGGAGAAGGGAGG
The DNA here is from genome assembly GCF_032717465.1 of Coenobita brevimanus. Taxonomy (NCBI): domain Eukaryota; kingdom Metazoa; phylum Arthropoda; class Malacostraca; order Decapoda; family Coenobitidae; genus Coenobita; species Coenobita brevimanus. Next base: position 16,298,969 of record NC_137011.1, read on the forward strand.
AGGAAGGATGGGGGAGGAAAAAGACAAAAAAGTGAGAAAGAAAGCGAGGACTGGAGTGGATGGCAAAAGAGAGAGGGGTGATGGAAAGAGGGGAGGAATGCGGGAAGAGGGTTAGAGAGAGAGAGAGAGAGAGAGAGAGAGAGAGAGAGAGAGCAATGAAAAACGATGTGTGTCGTTGATGAGGGGAGAGGTGGGGGTGAGAGGATGAAGGATGACTGGATTCTCTGGAGTGGCTTGTCCTGTGAGCTTATCCTCTTTCTTTCTGGGTTTACTCTTGTTTTCTACGCAATTTATTTAATTCAGGGAAGATTACTAATAATGTGAAAGGTTAACGAAGGCAACAACCAAGTCCTCCTGGTCGGAAAGTTTATTCAAGAGTGTCACCAGCAGGAGAATGAATGTTACGTCATCGGACTGAAGGGTTACGAGGCTTCCCAGCACGTCCTCGCTACCAAACACACTCGGTACTACCAATACACCAGTCTTGTATGAGACAGCTTAGGCATGTATTCAATATGGACGGTGGATGTTAGTGCTATAATGATTACATGTGGGGGTACATGGTATGTAGGAGAACTTTTGGGACTCAGGGCTGTTAAGGTTGTGCCCAGATTCGGGGCACATAAAAATAAAGTATCCATACACTTTCTTAAATAATCGGGTATTCTCGTTTTCCCACTACAATTTCAAACACCTCTTCCTTGGCGAATTATCTTGTATGTAGAAGGTGCTTCGTAAATAGCGCTTCATTTGAAACTCGCCTGTCGGTACCTTATAAAGTGCAAGGACACTTCAGTCTGCTGGTGTGGGCATGTGTATGGTAGTGGAAACAGAAAATGAATACATGATGCAGGATTCACAATGATAACGATGAGTGACCCATCCCCGCAACACACAAGATAATATCCAGCAGAGAAGACTAGTGTTATTTCTGGATCACCCTGCAAACATTACTCCCTTACAGTATGACAACATTATTTTAATTGTCTAGCTAACATCAGACTGTTATAATCAGCTTAGGAAAGCCTTCCATGGTAAACTGATTTAGGTTCATATCTAACACATCCAGCTCGAAAAATCCCAAGTATATTACAAGATATCCAACGGAAACAGAAAAAACAAAATGAAAAATACCTCCATAGATTAAAGAGGGTTGACATTTACTTATATGTTTTCTTTGTTTTATTTGATACTGGCACAGACTGCATAGAAAATATAGGGTACTAACGATTAGATGCAGAAATATACTGATATTAGTCAGGTGCTGATTTTGGATAAAGCTATAGAGGTCAAGGCATTTTAGAGTAAAATTTGTCATACAGTTGAAATAAGATAATTCAAGGGTGCTGATTCCAAATCTGCTGTATGACATTCTCTATTTTTTGTCGTTAATACAGGAGAGCTCATTCAGGAATCAGTACCAAAATTGCATTTTTATGCTAAATCGTATGCATTCTATGCAGATTAGGGCTCTAGCCTCATTGGATGAAGGATCCTCAGACACAGAGATTGTATCAAATCAATCAAATAAACACTAATGAGATGCTTATTGAATGGAAAGACAATAATAGTTCTTTTATAAATGTTTAATTTTCGTGTGCTATCGCTGACATTGAAGCATTGTGCTGTACATTCTCATATTCCAGCACAAGGCATATTTGACTTACAACAGCCACAGCGCCGGGTTACACATGTGCCAGTGCAGCCACTGTTCACGAGGATGAAGCAACACTGTGGCACTGACTCTAATGTGATCAACACTGGATGCAAGTGATTATTTTCCAGCTTCCAACCACATTCAGTTGATTGAGGAATACCAGGTTTTGGCTGTGTTGGTTTGAGCCTAATCTTTGCCTACAGATATGCCCTCATTACATGATGTTTTAAAGCATAACTGGTTAGTGGGAGGTTTTCCTGTACTACTCCTCTCTTGAACAAGGTTGTCCTTGCTTTATCAACCGAATTAGCATTAAGGACATTATACACAAGGCAGATTAATGTTTCCTCTTGGGCTAGTGTGTCTGATGTTAATGCGTTCTTTGCCAAGCCCTTGTAATAGTTCAGAATGACGTGTGATTACTGACAATACTGTCATTTTTTTTTTTTTTGTGTGTGTTCAGCTAAATATGATGTGGTGTCTGAGCCTGTCAAAGCATGAAAGGCTAACAAGGACAGAGGCATATCATTGGTGAAGTCCCTAGATACTACTACTATGTCATTCACTGGTATAAATTTTGGTGCTCTGGCAGTTCCAGCTTTCATTATTAACTTATTTATCGTAGGACTATGGGCCGTAAATAATAACAGCACATCGGTGTCGCGGGACCAAACAACAGTATCAGAATGAGTATCCATGCAGTGAAGAATGATATCCTTATCCACTTCTTCAAGTGTATTTCTCAAATAATTTATGACAGTATCTGCCTGATTGCTAAGCACAACATCACACTTTTTGAGCCCTCCAGCTGTGACGATACACTTATTTACTGGAGCATTTGCAATCAATTCCTGAGACAAGAAATTGGCCAGATCTGTTTTGTTCTGGCGATCACTGTGGAGGCTGCCTCATTAATTTGGTCCTGGATCATCACCATGGTCATTTATCCCAGGAATGACATTGCCTTTCTTCCCTTTTATTCTTGTACCTTCTTATATTGTGACTTGGTCATGCCTATCAAAACAATATCTATCCTAGAAAATTGCTAACCATATCCAAACACAGATGCCTTGAATATATTCAAGAATTCTTCAAATTTTCCTTCATGAAGATTTTGAGGTTTTCCTGGTGAGTGGACTAAACCTTGTCCATCAATGACAAGAGCAGCATTTTCTGAGATTTTATATTCATCACTGTAGCTTATGCCTTTCAACAATTCATCCATCAGGATATGTTTTTTCCCTTCTCTCAGACTTCCATCATTTTGTGTCAGTGATAAAGGCACAGGGAGCAGCTCATGCATCAGTATACTATCAAGATCAACATCCCTTCCTGCGGCATAGCTGATCACTAACCTTTGCAGAACAGACACTTCTGCTTTCAGAGATGATATTTCGGTATCATGTTCTGTAACATCATACAATTTGGCAAATGTTGCAGGATTACATCTCTTCATCGGATCGTGGAATTTCTTATGGATGGATCCTTCATGTGGTGGAAGAAGCCTCTCATGGGTGTAAGTCTGGAGATGATCTTTGCCAAAGTTTTCAGCATGTAAGAGAGATTCTTTAATTTCATTTGTAGCCCGGTTTTTTGTAGCAGTGTTAACAAGCTCATCAGTGGTTTCATCAGAGAAGACTCCAAAGGCACCAAACTTCTCAATGACTGTTTTTAGCTTGTGTATCTTGTCTCTGTCTTGCTATACTGGATTCTTTGTGAGCAGTGGCATGTCCAGGATCGATTCCAAACATCTGTTCGGTATCATTTGAGATCTAAGCCCTCAGATTAAAGGACAACATCCATATTCTCAGGGCAGTCGGACTTTTAGCAATTCTGACAATTCCACCGACACTTTTGAAATAGCATTTGACCATTCTAGACCTTGGTCAGGGGACGCTTGGTTGAACATCATTTCTGCAGCCTTAACAAAGTTTCCATTCCCAAATTCCTGTTAAACTTCTGGAAGTAAAAATTGCATTTGTGTATAGTACACTGTGCCATAATTTGTATAGTTTGTATGCCCGAGGCTATGGAAATAAGGGAACATCTCCTTGAAGGAACTGCGATGGAGATCTGTCGACACTCGTAAACATGAGGAGAATGCTGACCATGGGTTGGTATGTAAATCAAAAGGCAAAATATGCATTCTGACCCTTTTCATGTTCAAATGCCCTCATTGCTTCTTGGAACTGAGAAGTAGTAAACAGGGGAATATGACCATCAGCAGTGTCTTCACTGTCAGCTTCAAGTATTCTGTGTTTCAGTTCTTTGTTATGCCCATCTAGAAGCTGAAGGAACTTTGGCATGAGGATCTCCCACATGGCTTGAAAGGTAATTTTGTGAGCCCTCATACCTTTCTCATATTCCTTCCCAGCTAGGACCATTTCTCTTGTTTTCCCACCTAGCAGAAGCCCTGATGAATGGAACTGCTGACTAATGACCTTCATAAAATTCATAGAGATATGATTTTCAACAAGTCTAGGGATCAAATGCAAATAAACTTGTGACCATTTAACTCCATCAATTTTGAGTAAAGTTGTTCATCTGATGTTAAAACAACATGATTTTGGCCCAGTTTTTCAGATATACTGATATCTCTGACAACTGTATTCATAGTTTCATATTCATGAGCTGGGCTCAGAACAATTAGCATATAGCTAACTGTTGTTTTCTGGGAATCACTTTCATCTGCCATTATAATAAAATGACTCCTGCCAATCTTTGGATCATCTGCTCTTCTTCTCATGAGAAATGTCATATCTTTGGATCTGGCTCGCACCTCATGCACATCAGGTTCCTTATTATCTGTGAACTAGGTTTGCTGAACTTTTTTTTTTTTTTTTTTGGTTCTGGGGATCTCACATGTTTCACTGGTGGAATACTTTTAGTAAGTGTATTGGGAACAGATAAGGCTTTAGTTGATAACAATACAAAAAAATTCACTTTACAGCCATGAAAACTGTTCTAGTATAATAATAATAATCAAATGTTTCCTAAATTGTCACGGTATCATATTAAAACTGTGCTTATCATACGTACAGTATAGTGTATACAGTATTATGTTGCTAATGCCTTTAATTTGTCCCTAAAAAAAGTTCACCATTTGAAAAGAAAAAAAAAAACATACTATGGTAGAATTAGTCATGCATCTATATCGACCCACAAAATCAATGCCATTATCGCAAGAATGGCACCCACTTTTGAATGGGCTGTCACGTGCTAATGACAAAAAATAGAGAATGTCATACAGTAGATTTAAAATCAGCATCCCTGAATAATGTTATACCAAGTGTAAGACAAATTTTACCCTGAAAAATCTTGCTTTTTTTTGGCTAGAAAGGCCAATCTTCATTTTTTGCTCCTGACTATATCGAAAAGGTGCTTGGGATGAGAATATTGCCTGAGAAGCAAATAATCCACAAAAAAGCAGATAATCAAGTAAGAGCGAAACAATATCCTAAGCACCTTCTTGCATTCTTGTCTTTTTTCTCTTTCCTTGTCATCTTTACCCTCCCGTTTCTTTTCGTCTCTCCTTTCCTCTCCTGATTCTCTTCTCTTCTCCTCACTTCTTTCCGCTCCATTCTTCTTTTTTCCTCTCCTCTTTTCCTTTCCTTTCCTGTCCTCTGTTTTGTCTCCCTGTTATGTACTCAGTCTTCTACGTAGTTTTCTCTTTCGCGCACCATGTTCTCCCTACTGGCTCGTCATCATTTTGCCCTCTTTAACCCCTCCTTCGCTTTCTCACTCACTCTCTCACTCATTCACTTCCTCATTCACTCACTTATTTCTCACTCCCTCGCTTACTCCCACTCACTCACTCGCTCTTTCACCTACTCACTCTCACTCGCTCACTCACTCACTCATTCTCACTCGCTTTCACAATCTCACTCACTCTCTCACTCACACACTTACTCATTCTCTCTCTCTCTCTCTCTCTCTCTCTCTCTCTCTCTCTCTCTCTCACTATCTCTCTCTCTCTCTCTCTGTTTATTGTGTGTGTGTGTGTGTGTGTGTGTGTGTGTGTGTGTGTGTGTGTGTGTGTGTGTGTGTGTGTGTGTGTGTGTGTGTGTGTGTGTGTGTGTGTGTGTGTATCTATCTCTTCTTTCCTCCCTTCCGTTCTGTCAGTTACCTCATCTTTATTTCCGTATGTCCTTCTTTGTCACATCCCTCTTGTCTCTCATCCTCGCCCAGCCTTCCTTCTTTCTACAGTTCCTAGTGTCCTTATCTCTCTCCCACTCTTCTCTATCCCCCCTTTTCTCTCTCTTTACCCAATTCTCTCCCTGCTTCTCTCCCTCGCCCTTCCTGCTTCCTTTATCTGTGTCCGTTTTTCCTCCTTTCATACACCTCTCCCTATTTCTTCCCTCTTCTTTCTCCTCCTTTCCCTTCCTCCCCATTCCTTCCCTCCATCTTTTCCCTATCGCCCTTTCTCTCCCTTCTCCTTCGTTCTCCCGCAGCGCATTTCTCTTCTCTTATGCACTCCCTGCCTAGACACCGTCTGATGCAGAACTCTGACTGTTTTCCCACTGGTGCTGGACTCAGTCTCATTTACTAGTGGCGATTTTTCGCCTGTTTTCTCAGCTTTTGCCACTTTTGGGACTTAGTCTCTGGCACTGAGAAAGGTTTTTTAGACGTTTTTCCAGGTTTTCCTGGGACTCTGTCTCTGTTTGCCTGTGTGTGATTGGCAGTGTGTTAGTGTTTTTTTTTTTTTTTTTTTTTTTTTTTTTGCCTGCCGTTAGTGTCCCTCACTGTAGTACGACGCCGAACCCTGAAGGGGTACCGTTAGGGCACTTCCATGAAGGGGGGCCTTTAGGGCCTGGTTATAGGAGGCAGTGAGGGCGGCTCTGTTAGTTTAGGGAAGACCCGAAAGGGGCAGTGGCGGGGCCTCCCATCGCCCTTTACAGGGCGGGGAGCATAGGTTGCCCGTCACTGTAGGGACCTTGGCCACTTTTGCTGTTTTTTGTTTGTGCTGTTTGAGTGGTTGTGTGTGTGTGAGGTGTGTGTGTGTGTGTGTGTGTGTGTGTGTGTTGACTGAGTTTTTCGCTGCTTGTGTGTGCAGCATGAAGGGATCTTGCATCCCTAGGCCCCAGGGGCATTCCTGCCTCCCGCTCCCTCAGTCGAGGCCCTCCAACCCGTGTACTGCTACAGGCACGAAGCAGGAGCGTCACTTCTCAGACTCTAGCTCCCACTCGTCAGCTCACGAGGTTTCTTGCGCTGACCCCTCTCTACCTAAGTCTACGGGAGTGGTACCTCATTCGCGTGGTGCCTCAACCCGTTCTGCCAAGGCAGCCCGCCGACATGAGGCTATGGAGGAAGTTGCACCTGCTCCACCCTCTCTCTCTTCCAACAAGGGCACTTCAGCTTCCCTACGTGCGGCTGCCAGCCCTGCTTCACGGCAAGGCACCCCCGTGAACCGAGCCCTCAGTCCGCAGCCTTGCGCTCCCACCTGCGCACCCTCTCACGAGCCTAGGCCGGCTAGGTCTGCTTGTATTCCCAAGCGGCTGGAGGTCCCGTCGGAGGCTCCTGCTGCGACTCAGATCTCCCCCTCTTCTGATCCTGCTCTGCATGAGGATGAGGGTTTCACCCCCGTGGCACGCAAGGGATCGAGGCGTGGTCGCCAGGGAAACGGCCCTTCTCCGGCAGTACGTACTGGGCCTCCTCTCAGGGGTCCCCCTGCTGCTCGTCCCTCCGTGTCAGTAGCTATGCTTCTGCCGCCCCGCTCTGCATTCCCAGCGTTCCTTGTGCCGGTCCAGGACGGGCATGCGACGACTTACGACGCCGTGGCTGCACTAGAGCGTCACCTGCCAGGGCTACGCTGCTCCAACCTGATAGGACGGGATGGAACCTCTGTGTTGGTGCCGAAGGACGAGGGAGCTTACGACCTCTTGAGAACAGCTCTGCAGGACGAGGCCTCCCCTGTCAAGCTAGTCGAGCTGACACCCGGCCAACAGTCAACGAAGGCAATCGTCATGGGTTATCCCTTGCGGATGCCTATGGAGATACTGCTACAGCACTCTCAGGTCGAAGAGGCAACCCGCTGCCAGAAAACGCGGACCAGGGAGGAGACTCGACAGGTCATCGTCACCCTGCAGGGTCCTCTGATCCCTGTGATCGACCTGGGGAATTGGGGAGAATGTCACCTTCGCTCCTTCACCCCGAAGCCACTCCGTTGCTACAGGTGCCAGCGATACGGGCACCACAGAGCCACTTGCAACCGGGCCACAGTCTGTGGGATGTGCAGCTGCCTGCATGAAACGGAGAGGTGCTTGGCCAAGTTCAAGGCCAAGGAAGCTGTCTCTACCCGCTGCCCCAACTGCTCGGGAAAACATCATGCGTGGCACCCCAGCTGCCCAACCAGAGTTGCACTTGTCGATCGAGGGTGAGAACGCCAAGTCACCTGGGTGAAGGAGCAACAGGCGAGCAGCAACAAACCGGCACCTCCGGGAACTTTCATTTGGGGGCAGCAACGCCGTCCAGCAGCGACTGCACCCCCAGTGCTAGACGAGGCAGCGTTTCCGCCCCTCCAATCTGCTCTCACTCGTCACACGACAACTGCAGAGGTCCATCACCCTCCTCCCCCCCCCCAGTTTGGCAGACAGTCGAGGAGTTTACTTCACCCACGCCCCACAACACAGGCTCTCCTCTCATAGTCTTCACCAGGGAAGAATTGTGTACGCTGGGGACGGAAATTGCTACAAGCTTGGCTCAGATGCTAGGGACGCTTCTCGGCAGGCCTCTGGAAACGGCACCATTGGTACAGACTGTGAACGTCATCGTCGACCAAGTGGTGGAGGCAAAACAACACCCGCGCTCTTCTTCTCTGGTACCTCCTGCATCATCTCCCACACAGACAACTGTGGAAGAGCCGCTACCCTGCCAGCTTCCTCTGCCTTGTCCTCGTATGCCAGTCAACATTCCTTCGGGGCTCACACCAGCCACAGCAGCGATCGAGGAAGAGCGCAGTGCCCTTGGCCTCCAGACAGATCATCCCCAGTGCCAGACACCACTGCCAGCCTCCGAGTCCTACAGTGGAACTGTTTAGGGGCATGGAGCAAGCTCGCCCACCTTCAGGAGGCGGCTGCCAGGGACCATCCTCATGTAATTCTCCTGCAAGAGACCCTGCTCCCGGATAATACCACTTTTCGTCTCTCGGGTTACACCACCCATCTCCTTCCGTATGTTCATGGCGTCACACGGGGACGTGCCGTTCTGGTTCAGGACCACATTGCGTGCACGGATTGTGAGCCCCCTCCTTTCTGTGGACCTGATGTGGAGGTCCAGGGCGTGGTTCTCCATCTGGCTACGTCGCCCCTGATGGTATATAATGTATACCGGAGCCAAAGGGGCACCCTGGAGTTGGAAGACCTGTTCTCCCAGGCTGCCAGGGGAGCCGTGTACATAGGGGGCGACTTTAACGCCCACCACACCTTTCTATCTTCGCCTCTGCAGTCCAATGAAGCAGGACGGCACATCTCTTTGGTTCTGGAGGAGATGGGTGGTGTCTCCCTATTAAATGATGTGGCAGAGGCCATCCATATTGCGGGAGGTCGCCTCGATCTCTCCCTAGTGTCAGCACCACTAGTGGGCTTGGCGTCGTGGTCACTCCACCCCCACCTTGCAAGTGATCACTTTGCCCTTATTGTTTACCTGCCTCTCGCTCCCCTCCCGCCACCCCCACCTCCTCCACCACGGTGGGACCTACGCAAAGCAGACTGGATGGCCTTTGCCTGTGCTCTCACGGCGGCCTTTGAGACATCTCCTCCTGCCTCAGACCTCGAGAGCAGAGCAGATCAGGTAGCAAGTATTTTGGCACAAGCTGCTTCTCTTGCTATCCCGCTGCGGCAGCGCTCGACGAGGTGCTACCAAGACGGCTGGTTCTACTGCGACAGGGTCAAGGAACTGAACTGGAGACTCAATGCGGCACGCAAGCAGTACCGACGGCGCCGTACATCTCCGCACCGCCGGTACCTGGTTGCCATCACGCGGCATGTGGCTTCCGAGAAGCGCCGCCTTAGGGAGGAGGCGTGGATCAGATGGTGTCGTACCCTAGACTCTCACTCCACTCTCTGTGAGATGTGGAGGAGAATCAGGTCCGTCTCTGATCCACGCCCTCCTCGCCCTCCCTCCCATCCTGACCCTGCCGCTGAGGCCAGCCGTCTTGCTCAGCACTTCGCTGACCGCTCTGCCTCTTCTAATCTCCCGCAGTCTGTCAGAGCCCTACAGGCGCAGCTGTCCGCCTCTCGCGCTGCAGCAATTCAGCCAGCGTGTGATAGGCCTGACCCTGCTGACTGTCCGATCACCAGTGGGGAGCTCCACAAAGCGCTGCAGCGCAGGGAGGACACTGCGCCGGGGCTCGACGGGCTCACATACTCTCTCCTGTCACATGCTGGAGATTGTGGTAGAGAACGTCTACTTGATTTGCTCAACCTCTCATGGTCCGAGGGGCGTCTGCCGAGGTCGTGGAAGGCAGCTGTTATCCACCCAATTCCGAAGCCTCGTGATCCCGCTGCCATGTGCCCCATCTCCCTTCTCAGCTGTGTTGCTAAGATGGCTGAGAGGGTTGTGCGGGTTCGGCTTGCTTGGCGGCTGGGACCGCTGCACCCAGGGATTTACACCTACCATCCAGGCACGAGTACCACCCATTGCCTCTCGTCATTCCTTGGAGAGCTGAGGGGAGGAAGGGGAATGGCTGTCTTCCTCGACCTTGAGAAAGCCTTTGAACTGGCAAGCCCCACTGTAATCCTGGCGGCTCTTGCAGCCAGGGGTGTGGGAGGCAGGCTCCTATCCTGGATCCAGGATTTTTTTAAAGATCGATCTGCAGGGGTCCGATTCCAGGGACACCTTTCCCCTTTTCACCTACATCCTAACGGCACCCCCCAGGGAAGCGTTTTGAGCCCTCTCCTTTTTAACATTCTTATGGAGGGGCTCTTAACTGTAGACTATGGGCCTGGCATTACCCTCCTCTGCTATGCGGACGATCTGGCCCTCGTCTTTACTAGGAGGGACTGCTTCACGCAGGCGGACTTGGCCCTTTCTCGTTTGCACGCCAAATGTACTGAGCTAGGGCTGAAGATAAATTTTAATAAGACAAAGTGTCTGCCCTTTGGACTCCGTCCCCCAGACTTTCCTATGCTGCTTGGGGGGCAGCAGCTCTCTCTTGTCACTGTGCATCAGTATCTGGGAGTCTGGCTTGACAAGGGTTTTACTTTTGCCTGCCATGTTCGGTACCTGCAGGAGCGTGCTTCCACCAGACTGGCTGCTCTCCGCTATCTCTCCAAGTGGAGTTTGGGAACGTCGTACTCAGTTCTCCGAACACTTTATATACATGCCATCCGATCCCTGGTGGACTACAGTGCCATCTGTTTGACCGGACTCGCTCCACCAGTCTCCAGATCTCTGGAGGTTATTCAGAACAATGCACTCCGTATCATGCTGGGTGCTCCACCCTGGACCCAGATTGTCAATCTCCGTATGGAGAGTGGTTTGCCGTCCCTGGCGCATCGTGTTGCGCTACGAGCGGCAGTCATCACTCTGCAGCTGATATGGTGCCGGCCCCACCTGCCTGTCTCTGCCCTCCTACGACGTCTTTTGTGCCGCCCCCCCCGAGCCTGCCACTCAGCGTGACTGGGCCCGGACTACAACTGCTGTTATCCATGGACTGGGAGCTGCTGCGAGCCTCTGCCTAGATCCTGACGCTCCCTTTCCTGGGTACACTGATCCACCACCATGGGACCCCCCTCTTTTTAAATTTGTATGCCCCTCTGAAGCCAAACCTCGAACTTCCATTCCTGCACTCCTCTGTCAAGAGGGTCTTAGTCGGTTGCTGATGACGCAGCACGCTCAGCTTGCTCGCTTCCTGACGTCACATTTAAACTGCGCCCCAGCCTATCGCACGTCATTAGCACTCTCACTGCTACCATTAGCAGGCAGTCTCGAGAGGAACATCAGCTTTTGGTTACAGAAGGCTCTCGCTCTGCTACATGGTATGCCACCGCCACATCATATTCTCTTTTGTTACCCTTTCAAGGCATACCCAACTATATTGTAGTGTGGCTCAGGCGCTTACGTCTGGGGTTTCCATGCTGCAAACAAATTGCCAGACCCGTGTACCCATTGTTTGGTCACATCTGTGGAGCCACTCATTCACTATCTTCTGTACTGCCCAGCCACTACCATGCTCAGGTCTCACCCTGACTCGACTTTTGCTCGGACAGGGGATGATTTCATGGATGCCGCTTGCATCGTTGCACGTGCTCCTTTACAATTATTACTCACCACAGTCAGGGAATACCCACCCCCTCGATAATTCAAGCTCGCGCAAGTTAAGCGCATCTCTGACGGGCTCTTTGTTTGCCCGTGTCCCAGCATTGCTCGGACGAATACCACAAAAAAAAAACAAAAAAAAAAAACATTCTCTTATGACTGACTGTTGGAGGCTGAGAGACAAGGATGGAAGGAAGCAAGATAGGAAGGAGAAAGGGAAGGGAGGAAAGAGGAAGAGGAAGTGAGGAGAAAAGGCAGATTAAGGAAAGACGGGACGAAGGAAGAAATGGGAGGGAGGAGAGAATGGGATGCAGGGGAGAAGAAAGAAGAGAAGAAAATAAGAGATGGAATGTGTTAACGAAGGAAAGAAATAATGAGTGAAAGAAAGATGGACGGAAGAAAGGGAAACAGGAAGGAAGAAAGGAAGGAAGAATGAAACAATAGAGAAGGAAATAGTGGCCGTAAGCGGAGAAACGAGGACGATGTGACTGAGAAGCTGCCCTTGTCTAAATAAAGGAAATCAAGATGATAACAGAGTATAAGTTGTGGAGACAGAGATGGAGAGACAAAAGAGAGGGTGAGGGAGAAAGGAGGAAAGAGGAATGAGAAAAAGAGAGGGGCGAAAGAGTAGGAAGAAGGAGAGGGAGAAAGAGTAGGAAGAAGGAGAGGGAGAAAGAGTAGGAAGAAGGAGAGGGAGAAAGAGTAGGAAGAAGGAGAGGGAGAAAGAGAGGGATGAAGAAGGAAGAAAACTAGAGAATGGGGTAAGAAGAGAGAAAAAATACTTAGAGGCTGAAGTTGAAGAGATAATTCGAGAACAGAAAAAAAGAAAGAAAGAGATTGGAAGGAAAAGATGAAAAAAGAGGAAACTAATAACCACAAAGGAGAGAGAGAGAGAGAGAGAGAGAGAGAGAGAGAGAGAGAGAGAGAGAGAGAGAGAGAGATGATGATGATGATGATGATGATCGTCGTTGAAGAACAGGGAGAAGGGGTAAGAGCATAAGAGCATGAAGGATGATGGAATTGTATGCAGTAGCTACGCGTTCCTTTGATGTTATTCTCCTTATTCCGGGGACTTGCATATTGTATGTTTCTCTCTCTCTCTCTCTCTCTCTCTCTCTCTCTCTCTCTCTCTCTCTCACCATATTCATCTCGACAAACATTTTGGATAACTGGAGAAGTTTACGAAGGTCCTATGAAACCCCTCCAGATCGAACAGTTAATTTCAGAGTGAATAAAATCGTGTGGTGATACCGAGAATAAAACAAATAATACATCACTGGACTGAGGGGATTGGCTTAGGCTTCCCAGCATCTCTTACATACCTGTTAGTTATTACTCTTCATTTCTCACGAGGTGTAATGTTAGGTCCGTTCCACGCTGTATCTCAGAAACCATTTGTTGGACATTACTCGTATTCTTCAGGACTGTAGGGCGATATAGGAGGTTGATGCCCGTCTTTTCGAAATTTTGATAAAAGTTAAAGATGGTCGACTTATGATCAATTTTCTTTTTGTGGAACTTTAAATCCTTTATATCTCCTTTGCTTTAACAGACAAGTCTATAAGTTGTAACGAAGTGAAATATTGGCTGTCTGGGATTGTTTAATATTCACAAACATTCTCATTAACCTATGGACCTTACAAGCAACTTTTCCTTACTGAATTATTGTTTTGTATACATGTACATATTCATTGCCTTGCTGTATGACGAAATAATTCCTCATGCACTAGCGAAGAATGAGGGGGTGGTATATTTTGAACGGTGTTTGTGTGTGTGTGTGTGTGTGTGTGTGTGTGTGTGTGTGTGTGTGTGTGTGTGTGTGTGCGTGTGTGTGTGTGTGTGTGTGTGTGTGTGTGTGTGTTTAAACACGGTAACTTAGTGTTGATTTAATTTCAACCTAACTAATGGAAGAGATGCAAGTTGTTCAAGGAGTATTTCTAATGCCACAGTTTGAAATTGTTATTCAGTTTATATCACATTTTGTTGAATAGTTCAAGACAAGGCACGAATATAAGGATGAAATACTGAGAATAATCAGTCAAAGGTCAAGTCACAAGGAATGGTCAAAGGCTAAAGTCACAAGCAAGGCCAACTCAAACAGTTATTATTATTTTTTACGAGTCTTTGTCGAGCGAGTTAAGGGTTTACCAAAAAACGAAAGGATTAAATCTAATAACTGTGCGTCAAAGGTAAAAGTCAAAGGGTAAGGTCAGATTGTGATCCATGTGTACGTGTGTGAACAAAATAAGTACAGAACTTTTGATCTGATTGGCATCAGTGTTAGCTGATGTGCTCTGGATCTCCCCAGAGATTGACTTATTGCTTTTGTGAGCAATAGGTTGAACTACTGTTACTTAGAACAGTACGGTACGTCAAATGTTAAGTTAACATGGCAAGGTCAACTCAGATATTCTCTGCCCGATGTAGAATGAAAATAGTGGAAGAGATCATGATAAAACAAGGTTAAAGAGCTTCGACTGTGAGAACAACCAGCAAGAAGTCAAGGTCACAAGGAAAGGTGAAAGGTCAACTTCCCTAGGGAATTCAATATACTCAAACAGTTTTGATATTTGAACAAATGTTAGTGGGGCGGTTCAGCTTTAGGCAACGATGAAGTAATTCGATTTTCAGAGTAATCTGCCAAAGATCAGGGTCACAAGGCTAAGGCAAATATTCGGCCCACAAAGTAGGTGGTGGGAGTGGGTGTTGCACTCTCTAGGAGCTTCTATTTTTCGTTTTGTTCTAGCTAATGTTAGGTTAGGTTATGCATTTCGGAGACCTCCCTCTTACTGTACTAGTTTATGATGTCAGTGTCTAATTCCACCATTCAAAAAGCTTCCTCTAAAGTACAAGAAATCAACAATAATATGAAAAATGTCGTACTTATTTAAGGAGTTAATATATTCTTTTATGTTACCTCTGACTATTTTGTATATTTGTGTAGAGTACCATAGAAAAGATAGAGGGACTATTTACGACTACATGCAGAAATAAACTATTAAGGGAGAAGTGGTACAAAGCCTAACACTCATTGAAAATATTGGTATAGAAGTGATTCATAAATAGAGGGGATGATACAATTGACAGAAGCATTTTCATGGAATCTACTGTACTCTTTTCTTCTCATCTTTCATCCATCCTTCCCTTCCCTTTCTCCTCTCCTCTTCTCCCATCTCCGATTTTCTCCTCTCTCTTCTTTTCCACTCATTTCGCTTGCTTCTCCACTCTTCTCTTTACCTCGCCTTCTCTTCTTTCCACTTCATTTGCATCGTCTCATTTTTCTCTCGTCGTGTATTCAGGCTTCCATGTACTTTATCCCAGCTCATCATCATTCTATTCTCTCTCTCTCTCTCTCTCCATTTGTTTCCTCGCCCCTCTCTTTCTCTCCCTACCTCCCCCTTCCTTCCCTCCGTCTTTCCTCTACACATCATTCCTCTTATCTCATCCTCTTTCCCTCAAAGCTTAGCGTGTTTTATTCCACAAAGTTGTAAACATCTGGAAAAAATTGCCTTCGAATGTGGTTAATTGTGACACAATAAATACATTTAAATCTGTTTGTATAAGTACTTGTCATCTAATCCTCTGCAAAATATGCTCGCTTATAAATAAATCTAAATATACATGTAGTATTTTCAGAGCCTGTAGGACACAACATGAGAATAACATCGATTTCCAAGTATTGCTGTTCATGCTTCTTTCTTTCTTCTTTTTTTTTTTTTTTTTTAATTTGCATTGGTGTAGAACATGGTTTCCATTTTTTTCCTGTGAAGTTTTCATGACAGCTTTTTATATACTGCATGGTAGTCGTTATCACTATTTCCTGCCGGCGTCGGCTGGATGTTTAATTGGTGGTTGGTGGAGGTGAACATTCCTGCTTTTCTATCTGGTCTTTTATCCAGCTGTTTGTAAACGTACTCTAAACACACACACACACACACACACACACACACACACACACACACACACACACACACACACACACACACTTGAAAGGACCAGAAGTTATGAAGTTATTTTCTTCTCCTTGGACTTTTTGCATTTGTTGCGCTTGCTGACTAGATGGTTGAGGTTGAGAGAGAAACAAAGAAGGAAGGAAGAAAGGAAGGAGAGGGGGAAGGGAGCAAGGGAGTGAGGGAGGGAAGGAGGGAGGAAAGGGGGAAGAAAGGGAGGGAGGGAGGACGGGAATGAGGGAGGATGGAAGGAAGGAAGGAAGGAAGGGAAGGAGGGAGGAAAGTGGGAAGGAAGGGAGGGAGGAAATGAGGGAGGATGGAAGGAAGGAAGGGAAGGAGGAGAAAAAGGGAAGGAAAGGAGGGAGGAAGAGGGAAAGGAGGGGATGGAGGGAGAAATATAGTTGTGAAAGATGGATGGAAGGAAGAGGTAGTGGAGGGAGAAATGGATGAAAGAAAGGAAGAATACAAGAAGGAAACAAAGGAGGGAGTGTAGGAAAGAGGGACAACAGTACTGAAAGAAGCAAGGAAAGAAGGACAGAAGGGCGAAAGGAAGGGAAGCAGAAGGAAGGAGAAAATAACAGAGGAGAGAGAAATAGTGGCAGTAGAGAAAGGAGACCAAATTGACGTTAGGGAGCCGCTACTCTTGTCTAAATGATGGAAAATAGAACAGCGGTAATAGAGAGTGAGAGGATGGATAGGGAAGAGAGAGGGTGAGGGAGAAAAGAGAGGGAGGGATGAGAAAGAGAGAGGAGAGAAATGGGAGGAAGAATGAGAGAGAGAGAGAGAGAGAGAGAGAGAGAGAGAGAGAGAGAGAGAGAGAGAGAGAGAGAGAGAGAGACAGAGAGAGAGAGGAAGAATAATAGCGAATGAGGGAAGAAGAAGAGAGAGGAAGAAATTTAAAATGCAGAGGCTAAAGTGATGAAGAAGAGACACAGAGAGGGAGAGTGGAAAGGTAATGAGAGGAAAAAGGAAAGAGGGGAAAAAAGAGGAAATCATTAGGTAGAATAAGGAGGGATGGGATAAAGATGTGGAGAGAGAGAGAGAGAGAGAGAGAGAGAGAGAGAGAGAGAGAGAGAGAGAGAGAGAGAGAGAGAGAGAGAGAGAGACAGACAGAGACAGAGAGACAGAGACAGACAGACAGACAGACAGACAGACAGACAGAACAGAATGGGAGGGAATGACGAGGAAAATGAATGAATAACTACCGAAAAGAGAGGAAAAAGACTGAACTACCGACAAGGGGAAAGCAAAGGAAAAATGAGATACATAGACTGAAGAAGGATGGGAAAGAAAGGGAAATGGAGAAAAGAGAGGAGGAAAGAAGAGGACGGAAGAAAGAAAAAAGAGGAAAACGAGAGGAGGAGGAGGAGTAGGATGAGGAGGAGGAAAATAAGGAAAGTGAAAGAAAGAGGTGAGGTAATGAGAACTAACTTTTTCAAAGATTTTGTATGACTGAAAAAGATAACGAAGGTTCATTCCAAACCGTTCAGATCAAACCGTAAGTTACAGGGTGAATAAAATCGTGTGTTGATACAGAGAATAAAGCATATAACAAGTCATTGGATGTAAGGGGGCAACTTAGAGGCTTCCCAGCACGTCTTACTTGACATTTACTGTAGTTTAATATTCAGACGCATTCTCGTTAGCCTATGGACCTATGAAGCACCTTTTCCTTATCGAATTATTTTGCAGGCACAGTTTGTTTCACTACAATAGGGTGAAACAATTACTCGCGAAGAGACCGTTGTCATGTTTTGACCGGCGAGTGTGTGTGTGTGTGTGTGTGTGTGTGTGTGTGTGTGTGTGTGTGTGTGTGTGTGTGTGTTTTAGCAATGTAACTCAGTGAATGGAGAGAGACTGGAATTGATGAAAGAGTTCAAATACCTGGGTACAGTGATAGAAAAGAAAGGAAAATGTGCAAAAGAAGTGGAAAGTAGAGAGACACAAGGAAGGAAAGTAGCTGGTGCAATGAAGACCTTGATAAGAAGCAGAGGATTGAGTGTTGCAGCTGCGCGAGGCTTACATGAAGAAGTGTTAGTAGCAACTTTAACATATGGATGTTGGACTGTGGTGTGGCATGAAAATGACAAGTCAAGAGTGAAAGCAGTGGAACTGGGACTGCTGAGGAATGTATGTGGAGTACAGAGAGTGGATAAGATACGAAATAACATGATTCGTGAGAGATGTGAAGAAGTCTGTGGACACCAGAATCGAAGAGAGTGTACTGAGATGGTATGGTCATGTGGAAAGAAAGGCTAACAATAGTCATGAAAAAGGTATATCTGAGCGAATCTGAAGGACGGAGGAGGCGAGGTAGACCAAGAAGAAGGTGGAGGGATACGGTGGATGAGTGTGTGAGTAAGAGAGGTTTGGAAAGTCGGTGTGAGGCCAGGGGACTGACAAGAGATCGAGCTGGCTGGATGAATATTGCGAGGAAAAGCGTATGATCAGGAATTTGGCACTTTTTTTCTTTTTACTTGACAGCGTCCGAATTGATTCCATCAGATACTTTTATGTGAAGCTACAGAACGTGGTGAACGTTTTTGGCGTATCAGATAGAGCCAGGATTCCGGGGGCTTCAGTGGTGAGCGAACGGAAGCGTGGCCCAATGGATTGGGCAAATTTGGGCTGTCTGGACATTGCTACTCCTCACCCTGCCCTACAGTGGGAAAGGAGGTCCAGATGATGATGCTGATGATGAACTCAGTGCTGGTCCGTTTTTAACCAGGTTGGTGGAAGTGATGGAGGTGAGTTAAAGAGTATGTTTAGTGTCACGGGGCATGTTCAGTTTGAAACTGTTATCCAATTTGGATCAAATTTTGATGAAGAGTTCAAGTTAAGGCACGAATAAAAGGATTCAGATTTGAGAACAATAAATGGTCATTTCACAGGAAATGGTCAAACCCCAAGGTCAGAGGTAAGGCCAGTTCAAGCAGTTATTATTATCATCTTTTACGAATATGTCGAGAGAGCTAAGGGTTTACCAAAAATCGAAAGGATTATATTTTAAGAACTCTGAGTCAAAGGCAAAGGCCACAGGTAAAGGTCAGATTTTGATACGTGTGCACGTGTGCGAACAGAAAAACTACAACAGTTTTGATCTGACAGAGATCAGTGTTGGTCGACGTGCTTTGGATCTCCCAAAAGAATGACCTCTTGGTTTTTCTGACCTACTATTGTTGAGAACAGTAGGCCAAAGGTCACGGTAACATGGCAAGGTCAACTTACAGTAGACAGTTTCTGCCCGATGTGGAGTGAAGTTAGTGGAAGAGCTCATGATAAAACAAGGTTAAAGAGCTTCGATTTTGAGAATAACCAGTGAAATGTCAGGTTTCAAGGAAAAGTGAAAGGGCAAGTTCACTGGGCAATTTAATATACTCAAACAGTTTATTATATGATTTGAACAAATGTTGGCGGAGCGGTTCAGTTTTAGACAAAAATGAAGTAATTCGATTTTGAAAGTAATCTGCGAAGATCAAGGTTATGGCAAATATTCAGACCATAAACTAGTTGGTGGGCGTGGGCTTTGCACTCATTGAAATCTTCTCCCTGTTTTGATTTTGTTGCAGTTACTGACAGGCTATTTCATGCAGTTTAGGAGACTCCCTTTTAGTGTAAATATTTATGATGTTCATGTCTAACCCCTCCACTTCAAAAAGTCCCCTTTAAATTACAAGAAATTGTCTGAAAAAAAAAAAAAAAAAAAGTAGTAATATTTAAGGGGTTAATGTATTCTTTTAAGTTACCTTTGTCTTAATATTTGCATAGGCTGCATAGAAATGACTGAGGAAGAGTTTGTGACTACAAGAAGAAATAAACTAGTATGAAAAAGGTAGTACAAAGCCTCCTAACCACTGAGAATATTGCCATACAGTATAATCAGCTGATCCATAACAGGGATGTGTCATGTCTCCATGGTTGTTCAATCTGTACATGGATGGGGTAATAAAAGAGGTACAAGGTAGGGTAGTGGATGTTGGAGTGGCCCTGGTGAGAGAGGATAGTGTTTGGAATCTCCTTGTATTGTTGTTTGCAGATGATACTGTGTTGTTGAGTGAAGACGAAGGGGAGCTGCAAGGCTTGGTGGATGAGTTTGGGAGAGTGTGTAAGAAACGGAATCTAAAGGTGAATGTAGGGAAGAGTAAAGTGATAGTCTTTGAGAGAGGTGCGTCAGTGAATGTACAGCGAGGTTGGATGGTGAGGAATTGGAAAATGTGAGTACGTTTAAGTACTTGGGTAGTGTGATGAGTAAGGATGGAGGTTTGGAGGGTGAAGTGCTTGAAAGGGTACAGAAGGGAAGAAAGGTTGCTGGTTCTTTGAAAGCAGTGATAAGAAACAGGGAAGTGAGCATGGAAGTGAAAACGTTACTACATGACAGTATTGTGATACCAACTCTAACGTATGGAAGTGAAACTTGGACGTTGTTGGAAGGACACAAGTCAAGAGTGAGAGCAGTGGAAATGAGTTATTTAAGAGGAGCCTGTGGAGTCACACGGAGAGACAGGCTGACGAACGAGGATATAAAGGAACGTTGTCGTGTGGATGTGGATGTGATAGGAAGCGTTATGAGGAACACACTGAGGTGGTTTGGCCATGTGGAGAGGATGGAGGGTAAAAGACTGACGAAGAGAGTGTATGTAAGGTTGAGGGGGGAAGAGGGAGGGGGAGGCCGAGGATGAGATGGAGGGATGGGGTGGAGAGGTATATGAGAGAGGGGGGTGTGAGTTGGGAGCAGGGGAGTGAAATGGCGGGGGACAGGGCACCTTGGAGGCGACTTGTTTGTGGCCACCCCAAACGAGATTGAGGCGTCTGGCAATAGATAGATAGATAGATAGATTTTCATTGAATGTTCTCTTTTCTCCTTTATTATCCTTACTTTCACCTTCCTTTCGTTCTCTCTTCTTCTCTTCTCCTATCTACGTTTTCTCTTCTGTTCTCCAGTCTTTTCACTTCTTTGCTCCCCACTCTTCTCTTTATTTATTTCCTTTCCTCTCCTCTCTAATCCTCCCCATGTCATTTACTTAGTCTTTCATGTACTTTTACTTTCGTACACCATGTTCTCACTCCCAGCTCATCATCATTCTGCTCTCTCTCTCTCTCTCTCTCTCTCAGTGTCACATTGTCCTCGCCCTTGCCGTCCTCTCGTATCCCTCCGTGCATATTTTACCTCTTCCTTCTCCTCCTCTCCTTATCTCCTCTGTCCATTCTTGCACCTTTCCTTTAAACTCCTCCCCCTTCTTTTCCTCTCTCCCTCAGAGCTATGCATCATTTCATCAAAAGAGATGTAAATATATGGATCAAATTGTCTTCTAATGTGGTAAAGTGTCATACAGCAAATGCATTGAAAACCGCGTGGAAAAGTATTTGTCTTCTAATTCCCAAATCAAGCTGTACATTCAAGATTAATATATTTTTAAATATAGTATTTTCAATGGTTCAAAGCCTGGAGGACACAACCTGAGAACAGCAATGATTTCCAAGTATTGTTATCTCCCTCCTTTAGAAGGCGGAGCGATGTTTTTGCCTGTGTGTGTGTGTGTGTGTGTGTGTGTGTGTGTGTGTGTGTGCGCGTATCGGTTCCCATTATATGTCATGAACGGCTTAAGCTATCAACATGAAACCGTCAGGGTATAAAGATATGACCAAAGTTTTGGCCGAGTTCGAAAATGGGCACTCGGAGTCAAAGTTAGGTCACCAAAATGGCTGCCAAAGGTCAACAAGTTTTTATCGCCCACCTTTAGCAATATCTCATGAACGGCTTGAGCTACAAACATGAAACCCGGCAAGCAGCATTCGGTTCCCTGATGCTTTTTTTTCATTGTTCATGTTACTTTCCTTTTTAGGTTATAATAGTGCACAATATGATTTCAATTCTTCCTTTTCTGTCTATTTTCCATGATAGTTTGTGTGTGTGTGTGTGTGTGTGTGTGTGTGTGTGTGTGTGTGTGTGTGTGTGTGTGTGTGTGTGTGTGTGTGTGTGTGTGTGACCCATGTTAGCCCTTCTCACCATTTCCTGCAGGATCGGATGGAGGGTTTGGTTGGTCGCGGGGGCGTTTCTGTTCTCAGTCGTAAGATACTGTACCTATGCTAAATCAAACAGCCTCATAAGCACCAACAGGTTTGCTACTATTTTGCTTTCTTTAGTGCTCTTTTGCATTTCTCTGGCCTGGTGACTGGACGGTTTAGGCAGAGCGGGAGGGAGAGAGGAAGGAGGAGAGGAAGGGAAGAAAAAAGGAAGGAAGGAAGGAAAGAAGGAAGAAAGGAAGAGAGGGAGGGAGGGAAGAGTGGAGTAAAGAAAGGCGGGAGGAAGGAGATGATGGAGAGGGAAATTAACGAAGAGAAGAAAAAGGAAATGAAGGAAAGAAGAGTGTGTGTGGGAACGAGGCAATAAAATCCTGAAAGAAGTAATAAAAAAAATAAAATCCTGAAAGAAGTAATCAAAGTAGGATAGAGGAAAAAGGAAGGAAAGCAGGAAGGAAGGAGGAAGCAATAGAGGAGGGAGGAATGGTGGCAGTAAAGAAGGGAGACGAGAATGATGTGACGGAGGAGATGCACTTGTGTAAATGAAGGAAAACAGAACGGTGGTAATAGAGTGTGAAGTGTGGGGACAGAGATGGAGAGAGAAGAGACAGGGTGAGAAAGGAGGAGAGAGAAACGAGAAAGAGAGGGGGAAGAAATAGGAAGAAGAAGGAGAGGAAGAGAAAGAAGAGAGGGAGGAAGAATGAAGAAAAGTAGGGAATGAGGGAAGAAGGAAAGGGAGAAAGAATACTATGAGGCAGAAGTTGGAGAGAGAGAGAGAGAGAGAGAGAGAGAGAGAGAGAGAGAGAGAGAGAGAGAGAGAGAGAGAGAGAGAGAGAGAGAGAGAGAGAGAGAGAGAGAGAGAGAGAGAGAGAGAGAGAGAGAGAGAGCGGACTTTGAGAAGCAACTAAATGAAGATGAAGCCCACGTGCAAAGCAGAATGAGAGATAAACACTCTCATCCTGAGAACATTATTGTTCCCCGAGGAATCATGTTTTTGGCTCGGGATGTTTCTCTGTTTCTTTGTATCTGGTTCTTATTTTTGTTGGCTAAAAAGGTTTTCTGGTACCTCGCCCTGACCAGTATGTTTCTGTGATTTAAAATGCTATGTACAGTAGGGGAAACAACTATCTTCCCAGCTCTGCTTGAAGAAAGTTTACAAACTGGGAAAATACAATGGAAACCCTACCTCTGCTTGTGCGTTTTTCAGATGGTTCGATTTTTGCTCCATGTATTATATTCGTCAGACTTTGGGAAGACATCTGTGTCGCTGTTTATACACCGGCGGTTAAAAGCTGCTCAATTTCCAGCCACATGAGGGTCGATCAACTAAGCTTCGATGGGAAGGGGATGAAAGGAGCTGAGATGATTTTAAGGGGACTGAAGGAAGACTGAGTAAGATTCCTAATCGTGGATTGGCCAAGATTAAAATTGTGGCTAGGAGCGAGACACAACCTTTGACCGCAAGTGTTAATTTATTCAGTTGTATTTTAAAATTTTATTTTAAAAGGTGCAGATTTTTTTTTTTTTTTTTTCATGTGGCCGACTTTTGGCACAAGCTTCACAGCCTTTGCCCAATGTCCAGTAGTTCTACATACCATACACCTCTCCATGTCACCACTTCGGTGTTAACACCCATCGTCCATACTGAATACATGCTAAGGCTGTCTCATACAGGACTGATGTATTGGTATTAATGGGGGTGTTTTTACGATGTGTCGGCGGGTTCACTGGTAGATAAGTAATATCTGCATTAATGAAATTCAGATCCTTAAACTGTTCCCTACCCAAGCCAGGATTCGATTCTCGGTCCATTAGGACTGCAGACAACCTCTTTACAGCTTCGGTAGTAGTAGTAGCAGTAGTAGTAGTAGTACAGTAGTAGTAGTAGTAGTGGTAGTAATAGTACCTACTGTTACCAGCCATGGGAAACCTGAACGTAAACTCAGTGGACTGCAGCTTGAAGCTGTCCCCCTCCTGCATTACCCGGCAGAGTAGTTCCAGGATTATATTGGGATTTGACATTGCCTTGTGTCCTTGACCTTCAACAGATTACTTCCAAAATCGAATTACTTCATTCTTGTCTAGTTCGTGACCCTTCCTTCACATCTGGATGAAACCAGATCAGAGGAATTTGAGTTGACCTTGGCCTGTAACCTTAACCTTTGACTTTTCTCACTGACTTTGACCTTTAACCTATTGTTATACAAACATTAGGTATACTCCTTGGCTGACCCACAACCCTGGTTTGATTAAATCGCTGACCGTCTGAATAATTTATTTTGTTAACAAGCACACTCACGGGTCTAACTTTGTGCTTGCCCTGTGACCTTGTCCTATGGCTGACTGTTCCAGAAAATCGAACCACTTCCTTCTTGGCTTACCTTGAACATTTTTTCCAGACATGCTCAAAATTAAACAAAAACACTTTCAGCTGAGTTTACTACGTCATTTGACCAAGCCTTTCGATCTTGCTGTCTGACCCAGTGCTGTTAAAATAATCGTGTTTTCATTTATTAACGTTTGACCCTTCCACTAAGTTTCGTTAAGATCGTTTAATACTTTGACCTACAAGTATTTTGTTACACACACACACACACACACACACACACACACACACACACACACACACACACACACACACACACACACACACACACACAAGCATAAACGAACTTGCCCACTAATATAAACATACATATCAACAAACACTCTCTAAAGGTCACGTTAAACATACCCACTAATATAAACAGACAGGCATACATATAAACTAACACTGCCTAAAGGTCACGTCACTCGTCAGCTACTAATGTACTCAGTAAATCTCTCTTCCATTATTTTCATTCCACTTCTTCCCCTGATCTTCCTTTCCCTACATTCTCTCCCCTTCCCCATTTCTCCTCTCCCTCTCCCTTCTCTTCCATTTCTTTCCCTTCTCTGCCCTCTCCTCCTCTCCCCTTTTCGTCTGTCTTCTCCTCATCCTCTCCTCTCTCCTCCTTTACCTCTCCTCTATATTCTCGTCTCCCTCTTAGCACCTCTTCCCTTCCTTTCCCGCCCTACCTCTTCTTATCTCTTCTCTCACTTCCTCTCTTCCCCTGTCCTCTCTTCTCCTCGTTCATCCTTTCCCATTGCCTCATCTTATCCCAATCTCTTTTTATCTCATTTCTTCGCCCTCCTATCATTCCCTCTCTTCCCAACTCCTCCCCCCTCTCTCTCTCTCTCTCTCTCTCTCTCTCTTTGCTTTCTTCCTGTTCGTCCTTCATGTCCTTTCCTCCTCTCTACAGGTCCTTCTTTACATTTTTGCTTTCAGGGGCTCTTGAGAAATAAGCATGATCGAATTTACATAATACACATTCATGGTCAATTGTATTTTTTCACTGTTTGAAAACTGCCAGGGATTTTGCTATACCATCATCATCATCATCATCACCAGCATCATCATCATTATTCCAACCCCTACTGCTATCAGAAAAGATGGACTGATAAGTAAACTCCTAATAATAAGATTACCACTACCTTGTAGCCTAGTAGTAGTAGCTACTACTACTACTACTACTACTACTACTACTACTACTAATAATAATAATAATAATAATAACTAGAGGGGTACTCTGTGGAGAGCATCTCTCCGACAAGGGTAACGTAATTTCCAAACTGCTCTTCATAATGGGTTAGCTTTTCTCATCACTGATTAACGTTTCCCAAAAAGTGTTTTCCGGATCTAAAATCTGTAATACGATCCGGATTGGTCCCAAAAGTTACCTGATTGTTCCCTGGAACATAGGCTATCTACCAACCAAAATTGGTCCAAATCTCTCATTTAGTTTTGTGTAATCTTGCTAATAGACAGACTAAAATACAATGATCCCAAAAGTTAGTCGATTGTTCCCTGGGACATGGCCTATCTACCCAACAAATATGGTTCAAATGCCTCTTTTAATTTTTTGTGTAATCCTGCTAAGACAAACAAACACACAAACAAACAAGGGTGAAAATTTACTCTCCTTGTCGAAGAGAAAAAGCTATAACACTGTGAAATGATTCAAGGACAATTTTGATAAATCCCTATTATTCTACACCCTCAAAAACAGGACATCTAGCCTGTGTAAATTGAAACAGAAATGCCAAATCTATGAATCAGTCACAATGTACTCTTCTCTAAGTATAATACTACTATATACCAATAAAGAGCCTCAAGTTGGTTGAAGAAGTATTGGTATGTGGTTTTAGCACTGAATAGATTAAAAATAAGCCTTAATTTCAGGATTCTGGAACACTTTTTATTTTGATTCTACGACCAATAGTTTCTGAGATACAGCTATTTGAAACTTGCATAACTTTGGTCTTGGAAATGGAAATTACCTTTGCTGAAGATCGAGGTAGCTGATTTTATTCAGGTTTACAAGACATACATGGATGTAAACATGCAAAAATTTCAACCTTCTATCTCAATGTCTTCCTGGTTTTTAAGCCATAGAACATGTAAAATTGGTAGTTTATTGTGCAAAAGGACCTTTCTGCAAAAAGGTCAGAATCGGTTGGATTTAAAAAAAAATCAATGAAGGAGTCTTATAGAGGAGGCTTTTAGGATTCTGAAACAATTTTTATTTTCTTTGTAGCCCCAGTAGAAGCCGAGTTATAATGGGGTTAATTTTGAAAGTTTGCGGGTTTGTGTGACCTTGACCCTGAAGTCAAGGTTAATCATATTGTGCATGTGAGCTTAGGTGGTCGAAATCTGTAAGTCCATAAAGTTTGGTGACTCTAACTTAATTCTTTCATGGATAATTAGGTCACTCTCAGTTCTTTCAATGTACAATAGTCCGAAGTTTTGGACCATAGGTGTTCCCAGAGAATAAACTGCTGATTGGGTCCATATCAAGCACTGCACTCTGGCCACGTCTATCCCCCATTTCCTTGCTCATTGTTGTTGTGGAAGGCCTTCAGAGATGTTGATTGAGATGATGTGTGGGGAAGCCATAGCAGGGTATCTTAATGAACTCGATGGCGTGTGGAAGTTTTATTGCTAGGTGGATGCCACACTCTCATCTTCACTCTGTTCTGCCCTCTCCCCCCTCCTTGGGTCCCTGTTGCTGCCTCAACTAATTTTGCAGGGGTCTTTTCTTCTACTGTTGCTTCTTCCTTCCTTTTCTCCTATCCCTTCTATTCTGTCTTTGAATTTAAATAGAGTGGGATTTTTCACATTCATCAATATTCTCATCAATGACCCTTAGTAAGTTGCAACAGGATGGATTGGGGTGTGCCCATAGGCTGCTGGTCTGGCCTATTGCATGATGGTTCAGCATCACCTCAGTGTGTGGACCTATGAGGAAGTTGACCTATGTGGAGGTGGACCTGCTGCTGAGCAGAAGCTTTCTGATCAGGGGGTGCTGTTCAGTGGTAGGACTCTCGGCCAGTAGCCGGAAGCCCATCATTGTGCTGAGAGACTTTGTTCTCCTACACGGTGTTGCTATCCCTTCTTGGATAGGGTAGGAAGTGCATGCTTGGAGATCGGTGCCTACTTGGGTCATTGGTAGGGCCTCTAGACTCTGGGTTCTGCCCAAACAATCCTTTCCTTTCAATGGTCATGTTGATCCTTTTCCTTCCCCTGAATAATTAAGGAAACTATTTCTGGTTCCCTCTCCCCCAGTTCTGCAGATGTTTTGACTCCAGTGGTGACCCTGGATGCTCTTCCTGATACTTCTCTGGGTCTTACCTCTGTTTCTCAACTTGTTTCATCCTGCTTAACCCAACCCGTCCAGGTGACATGTTTACACGTTCTCCCGGGGCCATCCATGGTGCACATATACATGATTTAGTGTTTTGCGGCATTGTTTGAATATTCCGCAGGTTATTTCCACCACATGCAGCCACTGGCAACCCTCCTGCATGCGTCTTAGTCATTTGTAGTCACCTGCATACCTCCATAATGGATAGACCTATGCAAAAAGTTTTCCCTGCTGTGCAGATCCTATTCTGAGTGTCAGCAGCCACCGACATTAACACCAGTGAAGTCCAAAGCCTTCGTTTACTTTGTCAGCTGAGGGAGTTGTTAAAGCATCCTTCTCTCTTCGTGAATTGTTGTCTTCACTTAAATCCTGTAAAATTCACTTAAATCCTGTAAAAATACAAGTGATGGGCTTGATGGTGTTCATTACACTATGTTAAAACAGCTCTCCCCACAAGCCACGTTTTTCTCTTGACCTCTATAATAAATTCTGGACTGAAGGTTATTTTCCTTCTGATTGGCATATAGCGATCATCCTCCAGTTTCTTCAACCTGGTAAACCTGGAAACTGTCCTCAAGATTACCATCCTATAGCCCTGACTAGCTCTTTATGTAAACTGCTTGAATGGATGGTCAATACTCGACTCATGTAGCTCCTTGAATCATGTAGTCTTCTTTCCCTGTACAGTTTGGGTATCGCGAAGAATGCAGCGCCTTAGATCCTCACCTCAAAATCGAATATTTTATCTACTCTGCATTTTCACTTCGCTAGTGGTCATAGCCATCTTTTTTTTTTTTTTTTGTATGGACAAAGGCATACGATACTGCATGGGGGTATCATATTCTTCATTGTCTTCGTTCCCTGGTCTGCATGGTATCATAGGTGTTTTTCTTCATAATTTTCTTTCCCTCCGAACCTTTCATGTCAGCTTAAGGGACCACCTTTCCTGTGTCTTTTCCCCAACATGAAGTTGTCCTCCAAGGCTGCGTCCATAGTACTAACCTTTTTCATATAGCTATAAGTGGCCTTGCTTCTTCTCTACCCCCTTCTGTTTCGGCCTCTGTGTGTTGATGATTAGCTATTAATGTTGCAGATTCAGACCAACTTCGTCTCCTATCCCTTCTTCAGCCCGCCATTGTTCCTACCTCCACGTTGGCTACTGTTCGTGGTTTTCGTTTTTCTACTTCTAAGTCCAGTGCGGTAACATTTACTTGTTTGCGAACCATAGCATAGCTTTCTCTGTACTTATATAACATCCTTCTTTCCAACCGATCTTCTACCACATTTCAAGGCCTCACATTTTTTGACTCGGCTAAACTGGAATGCGCATAGCTCTTTCCTCAAGTCTTCTAATCTTCATCGTCTTTGTTGGCTGCAAACACTGTCTCACCTTTCTTGGGGTGCTTATCGTGTCACACTTCTTCGTCATCACTCTGTTCTTACTCTTTCCAAACTCGTTTATCGTTGCCAAGTCTTTTCTTCTGTCTCCAGTCGCACTCATTCAAAGCTAGATTCTTTTCATCATACTGGTCTTTGTTTAGCTGCTAATGCCTTTTGGTCGACTCCTGCTACAAATCTATGTGCTGAATCGGGCATTTCCCCTCTCTTATTGTCGTTCTCTTCTCACTATTAGGTCCTATTCACGTCTCCTTTAGTTTCCTAGAAATAAGTTACTCCGCCCTCCCAGTCGTCTGCAAAGCTCATTTCATTCGGTCTCCCATTTTCTTCCTTCATTTCCCTTTCCTGTCCCCACCCTTCTACAGTCTACTGACTTTGCCTTTCTTCCCATCCTTCCACTAGGTTCAGTTCCTTCCCATCTTGGCTTCTGCCTTGTTCTAAGCCTCTTCCTCCAGATGCTCTTCATCCCCCTTTTCCCAGAACATATATCCTGTCACTCTTCTGTCATGCTTATCTTTACCGACTGTTCTTAACTTCGTCATGGTGTCGAGTTTGCTGTTGTGTTCCTTGACTCCTCCTCCAATGTACACTTCCCTCCATTGCAAGTATCCTCACAGCAGGACTGTATGTTATTCTTTTTGGTATGAAGTCTCTTCTTAGGTTCTCTTCTTTCACCTTTGTTATCTTCTCCAATTCCCTTGGTGCACTCGATTCCTTACACACCACGCCTTTTTCCCATTCTCTAATCCCCCAAATTCAGGAGTGGCTGTTCTGCCTTTCATTTTTTTTTTAAAGTCAGTCCGCTCCTGCTGGGTTCCTAGCCATGTTGAGATTTCAGATAATGAAAAAGTTGACTCACTGGCATGCTCTGCTACTTCTGCCCCTTTCCTGCCTTTACTTGTTTCCCTCTTCTAAACCGTCTCTTTCGTGATCGTTGGCAATCCTCGTGGAACCAACAGATTCACAGCAAACTTCATAGTGTTAAGCCCTCTGTTCTTCCCTGGCATACATCAGCCCACCCCAGTCGATGATGAGAGACTGTCCTTGCTCGTCTCCACTTGGGCTGCAGCCACCTAACTCCTGGTCATTTGATGAGCCATGACACTCAGCCCGACAGCTCACACTGTAACTGCCCTATGACTAACCATCAGCTTTTTCTTGGTTGCTCCTCTACACTCCAACAACGTCTCCCACTTTTACTCTTCCTTTTCTCACTACGTCGGCTCCCACAACTTACTGATTTCCTTGGCGACTTCCCCACTACATCTATTTCCAATACTATCACTTTTCGTTTTGCTCGTCATGTCATACATTTAATTAAATTATTTACCCCACTCCCTTCTACCTTAGTGCCATATAGCCATATCATGGCTTGGTAATAGTTCTTAATTATTCCTTCCACCCTTCCGGCCAAGTCTCAGATATAAGGCATAAAAATTTCAGCTCCTTATCCCACGCAGTTCTTCAGTTATTAAGTAAGAGTTGATTTTTTTTTTTTTTTGTCCGGATGCTATCCAGCTACCTTTGTTCGATCCGAATGAAAGCTATTCAGATGAAGCGTCCAGCCAGCCCTATACGACACCAAAGTGCGAAGGCTCCAGGTCTTAAAGTATGCAAGTGGCAGCAGTCCAGTTCTTCAGAAGAAATAATAATAATAATAATAATAATAATAGTAATGATGATGATGATGATGATGATTATTATACTGACAAACCCAATATAACTCCAGTTAACTGGGGAGTTATAATAGTATTAATATTGAGAAAACCAATATAACTCCCCACTGTAAATGGGAGATACTAATAACAGTAATAATAATAATAATAATAATAATAATAATAACTAGAAAGCACTCAAAGAGCCCATACCTCAGCCAGTGCCATTGTAGGATCTGCATCTGGATCCGGATCCACCCAAAAATTTATAAAATTCTTTCTTGGCCTATGGCACACTCTTCCACTAAAATGTCAAGAAATGAAATTCACCGAGAACTTTTGGAGATATCGTGTACATAAACAAAAAAATTGCTAAATCCGGATGATGATCCAGATCACCACCAATATCTAATGGATTGTTCCTTGGGCCACACACTACCCCTCAAAAAAAAAATAAATAAATAAATAAATAAATATAAAGATAGAAATAAGCAAAATCCGTTCATAACATTTTGAGTAATCCTGCTAACAGACAAACAAATCAGTGCTGGCAAAAACATGACCTCCTTGGCGGTGGTAATAATAATAATAATAATAACCGGAAAGCGCTCAAAGAGCGCATGCTTCCGCCAATGCCAATGCCATAAAAAAGGATCTGGATAAAGATCCGTGGATATAGGACCCAGATAGGGATCTGGAGCCACCCCCAAATTTTACCATTTCTTCCTTGGCCCATGGCCCATCCTTCCACAGAATTTCATCAAAGCTGTTCATAACTTTTAAGTAATTCCAGATCCGGATCCCCCCCCCAAATTTTGTCAATTATTCCATGGTCCATGGCCCACGTTTCCACAAAATTTCATTTGTTAGAAATTTTGGAGATATTGTGCGCGATACTCCGGATCCGGATCCAGCCTAAATATTCATTTCTTCCTTTGCCCATGGCCCACCCTTCCACAAAATTTCATCATATCCGTTCATAACTTTTTGAGTAATTCTGCTAACAGACAGACAGACAAACAAACCAACCAACACGGGGTAAAACATAACCTCCTTGGCAGAGGTAATAATAGGTATTGTTGTTGCTAAAGTCCGGTCCTTCTGATTAGAACTGACCCGTCTACCGCAGGTCAGCAACTGTCCCTGTTGGATTGTTCCATAGATTCCCTACGCCGTTGATGTGCCTGTTTCATAATGTGGCATTACTGTGCAGTGCTCCGATGTATATGCTTTGTTATGATGGTCTGTTCTAGAGACTGGGCACGTCGCCTGTGATTCAACCCACAAATCAAAGCTAGTAGCTGTGGAGGACTGGGTTATGTCCTACTATAAGCCTAGCTAGACAGACTCCATCATCCGTATTTAAGAATACCACTGATGGGTCAATGTCAGGAATGGGGGCTAGTGATATACTGTTCTGATGGAGGTGTTATCTTGCCCTGCTCTTGAAGTGAGTATTTAGGTGCTTCTTCATTGCTGGTTTTGGAATATCTGGATGTGAGGTATTGTTGTAGATGGTTTGATGGTGATTGTGTGGTGGCTGTTTTATGTGGCTTTATGTGTTAAGTTTCTCTGCCATGTGATGATAGGTGTGTTGCGTATTAGCACAGGCTTCTTCATGAAATTGTGTGGCTCCCATATCAAGGCAGTCTCTGACAAAGAGGACGTTAGTTTCAGAGTAAAAGCGAATTGTGGGAATGGTTTTGGTGCAGCCAGTGGTGATTCATTTGGTGTAGTTCTGTATGAATTGCTTGTTACTGTAGTGAGCATTTGGTAGAAAGGGAGCTCTTGTCAGGGAGACATGGGGAATCACTGATTTAATGTATTGTTTGTACAGTAATGCTAGTGCTTTTTCCCTGTTTGGCTCTGTAGCTGCTCTGAATGCACTGAGTTTGGAGCTGCACCGCCCCTTGATGTCTTGTGAATAATTTGCATCAGGGAATGTGAGAAGTATGCGCTGTGTGGTTGTCACAGAATTCATGCTATCTGATGCTTGTTGTGTGAGATTAGTCAGTAAGGTATCTGTAGAGTTTGGTACTTTATTCCATGTTGTGAAGGAACAAGGAGGACATGGTGTGTGACTTTATTGAGAATGAGGGGGTCATTTATTGTGGATGGTGTGATAAGCACTGCTAAGGGTCTGTATAACGAAGGGGGTGTTTGGTCCTTGTTTAGTTTAAGCATAGTGATAACTGTTCCATGTTTACAGTTACTGTACTAGGACTGTTACAGCGTACGTATGAGTAGTAGCTGATTTTTGCTAGGGCCTAGATGCCTAGTGGCACTAAATGTGTCAGGTGCAGGTTGCTAATGCCATTTACTCCTGTGCTTGTAGAGTTCTGTGTTTACTTGATAATGTTTCTTATATGTTATGAAATGAAAGGGTTTGCACTTTGTTCGTGTGGAAAGGACTGCTCATGTTTAGAGAGTTGTTTTTCAGATTCAGTGCATGTTGATCTCAGGCGATACGTTTGCATGGTGCTGTACGAATATTTTTGCTTGTTCTTTGTAGGAAGGGATGTGTTGTATTGGAGGTGATGGCGAAGTGGGTCTTGGAGATGCATGTTTGCGATTTAGTCAGCCTGTCTGTCTGCAGTATTGCCAAACACCTTCATCCCGTAAGGGGTGGCCACAAGCAAATCTTCTCCATGTAGCCCAGTCCCCCGCCATTTCTCTGCTCTCCCCCCGGCTCACACATCCCTCTCTCATATACCTCTCCACTCCATCCCTCCATCTCATCCTGGGCCTCTCCCTCCCTCCCCCCCCTCCACCTCACTGACATACAATCTCCTCATTAGTCTCTCGCTCTCCATCCTCTCCACATGGACAAACCACCTAAGTGCATCTCTCCTAACACTTTCTATCACATCCACATCCACATCCACACCATAAAGCTTCTTTACTTTCTCATTTGTCAGTCTGTCCCTCCATGAAGGTCCACATGCACCTCTCCAATAACTCATTTCCACTGGTCTCACTCTTCCTTCCTTCTAGGAAGGTTCAAGCTTTGTTTCCATACGTTAGAGCTGGTATCACAATACTATCATGCAGCAACTTTTTCTTTTTACTTCCATGCTCACTTTCCTATATGTTATCACAGCTTTCAAAGAATCAGCAACCTTTCTTCTTCTTCTTGTACTCTTTCAAGCACTTCATCCTCCAAACTTCCATCCTTACTCATCACATTACCCAACTACTTAAATGCACTCACATTTTGCATTTCTTTATCATATGACCTCCCTGTGCATTCAGTGACTTCATTTCTCTGATTTAATGATACTGTTAAATATTTTGCAGAGCCGAGAGGGGGTGTTTGTGCAACTATTAATTCCTGACGTTTATGTAACCTCTCATATGAGCAAGATTTTTAACTACACTCCACGAAGTTTCATATGGGGGCAGTGTCACTAAGTTTTATGAGATATTATCTTTGATCTCTAATCCTTAGAGTAAGCTTTGTTATTATGGATGAAATTCTTGCACTTCCCGATCCATTTACCATGGCTTTAGTACCTGAGAAAGGCCCAAACCTGTCTCAAAAAACGTTATATGATGATAAAGTAGAATGCAAAGCCGACAATGACTAAAGGAAGGGATGGAATGATAGAAAAGAAGTCGAAATTAGCACATCACGTTCAACTTATGGCTTAATGGACTAACTAGCAACTCACTGAGACTTTTACACATTTTTTTCAGTTGTCGGTTTCCCGCCAAATGGGAAATTTCCGACCACAACAACTGTGTAACCATGACGAGAGAAAATAATTCATGAATGGGTGTGTCATACCACATCACAAGACGATGACGTAAGTTTCAAGTAATTTTGCAATGTTTACTAAATTGGTCATAATGCTGCAACCCTTGGCCTGTTTCGCAACCCCCTCTGCCGCAGTCCTCAGAATAAGTGTTGTCACAAAGTCCTTCCAGTCTTCTCTTTTCTTTGTTTTAGTTCTGTTGTAGATCTCATCGTTTAGTTCTTGAAGCCTTGTGATGGTGTCCTGCGCGCAAGTGCGTGCGTGCTTGCGTGCGTGTGTGTGTGTGTGTGTGTGTGTGTGTGTGTGTGTGTGTGTGTGTGTGTGTGTGTGTGTGTGTGTGTGTGTGTGTGTGTGTGTGTGTGTGAGTGTAGTTTCTTGTCGGAGTGCTACGTGTTTATCGTGGTCATGAATGAATTGTTCTATTTCTGATTTTTTAAGGGGTCGGATAGTTGTAATAATGTCTACGCATGTTTGAGGAGGTGTGCCCCCTCCCCCACCCCCGTGTGTCTGTGTTGCTTGTGCTCAGAGAAGGAGCTGTGATACCTGTGGTTGTGTGAATGAAGGGAGGGGGGGAGTTGTTAGATGGAGTGGGGGTTTGTTGTGACAGGAGGAATGATTGTGGATGTGTTGCACCTGTTACACATCCATATACTGTGGTGTTGTCTCATATTTGTTAGTGTAGTGCATGTGATGTCAATCCATTCTTATCAACAAATGCGCTGAATAAATCCACCTGTTCGTCTTGCATTTGTGATGTGTAAGGAACGGACAAGGAACATATATCGTGTTTAGGGCTCGTGATAATTCTGTGTCTCCGTCTATTGCGAGAAGCACGGCAATGAAGGCCGGAGACTCATTCCCCTGTGTGTAAAAAAATAGCCTAGAGAGCGGCTGTCCCCACTCGGGAGACGGCACCCTGCCAGACTGGACTAAGGTCCTCCTTGCGTGACACAAGGTAGGATAAGGAGGTTTCGTTCCCAGGCAGAAGGAGCATCTGTTTCCCTCCACCCAAGGGAACAGGCGTGCCTCGGGAAGGCTCCTTTCCACCACCAATCCTCCTCCTCATCATCATCATCATTATCCAACCTGCCCCCAAACATTTACTTCATTAACGTTAAGAATTAAATAATACCAACGCAAACACAGACTCATAAATCTCAAAACTTTAGCGAGCAAACTGCATGCAATTTGCTCCTTGACGGCGTAGACGGCTTTACTGCCAATAATAGGACGTGGAATTTATAGGTTGGTCTAGGCATGGTAGCAAACAACTCAGTGAGAAAGATAGATAGGTAGATAGATAGATAGATAGATAGATAGATAGATAGATAGAGAGAGAGAGAGAGAGAGAGAGAGAGAGAGAGAGAGAGAGAGGCCTTTGTTTGAGAAGCAACTACTGTAAATGTGGAATATGAAGCCCACTTGGAAAGCAGAGTGAGAGATAAACCACTCTCAGTCTGACTATGTAATTATCTCTTACAAGCATCTTATGTTTGTGGCTCTGGTTGTCTGTCTGTCTGTCTCTCCTAGTTCCGTGATACTGCCGGCTAAGGAGGCTTCCAAGCACCTGTTCCTCCCCAGTTTAATTCTGTAGTCTATACCATAGCGTATTCTTGTAAATTATTTTTTACACGAACCATGCTGACATTAGATATCGAAGACGCAGGGTGGTAGTAGTAGTATGGTAGTATTGGTGGTAAGTTGAGGTAATAGTAATAGTAGTCGTATTGGTGGTAAGCTAAGGTTAGTCATTGTAGGAGTGATGGTGGTGGTACTGTTATTAGTGTTAGTATCTGTAGTAACAGTAGTAGTAGTAGTAGTAGTAGTAGTAGTAGTAGTAGCGGTAGTAGTAGAAGTAGTAGCAGTAGTGAGAGTACCGTTAGTAGTATTGGTCATGGTGAGTTAAGATTACGAGTGACTCCTATCACGTAATATGTAAAAACAGACCCATATGTAGAGTATATTTTTCATGGCATGTAGAAGTTAAATTCAGTGTAGATATACATCATGTCTGATGCATTTAATAATTATAACACTGGAATGAAAGATGAATGCAGGCTAACACTCGAATACGCTACAGAAGTATGGATAATGTAAAAAGATTCTCGCTCGATCTGTCTATAGTCAGACGCTTTAATCCTGTAAAGGGTGGCCACAAACAAATCGCTTCCATGTTGTCCCATCCCCTGCCATTTCGCTGTCCTTCCCCCAGCTCACATCCCCCTCTCTCATATACCTCTCCACTTCATCCCTCCAGCTCATCCTGGTTCTCTCCCTCTCTCCCCTCTCCAACTCACCCAAATACGTTCTTCTCGTTTGTCTCTCTCTCTCCGTCCGTTTCACATGGCCAAACCACCTCTTTCACATCCACATCCACACCACAAAGTTCCTTCACTTCCTTGTTTGTCAGTCTGTCACTCAAATTATTGATTCCACTGCTCTCACCTTTGCGTCCTTCCACATGGTACAAGCTTCGCTTCCATACGTTAGAGGCGGTATCACTATACTATCATGCAGCGAATTCTTTACATCTGTGCTCGCTTCCCTATTTCTTATCACTGCTTTCAAAGAACCAGGAACCTTTCTCCCCTGTTGTATCATTTCAAGCATTTCATCCTCTGAACTTCCATCGTTACTCACCACATTACCCAAGTACTTAAATACCTCACATTTTCCATTTCTTCACCATCCACTCGCACACCTCTGTTCATTCAATGACTTCATTCCTCTCGAAGGCCACAACTTTACTCTTACCTATATTCACCTTTAGATTACACTCTCCCAGACTCATTCACCAACTTCTGCAGTTCCCGTTCGTCTTCACATAACAATACAGTATCATCTGCAAACAATAGAACCGAACGTTTCTAAACGCTGCTCTCTCTTATAAGGGCCGCTTCAACATCCACTGCCCTACCTTGTATCTCTATTATAATTCCAACCATATACAGAATGAACAACCATCGGGGCATGACACATCCTTGTTTCAATCCAACAGGTAAAAAAATTCATTCAGTTCACCATCCACACGCCTTAGCGCCTTCATGCATACTCTTCACGGAATTCATCAGCTTCCCATTTATTCCATATATTCTTAATGTTTTCCACATTTCTTGTCTATCCACTCTGTCATATGATTTCTCCAAATCCATGAATGACTCATACAACTTCTTTCCCTTCCCTAGAAACTTTTCCATTGAAGACCTTGGGATAAATTTTGATCTACACAACCTCTTCCCTCCCTAAAACCTCCCTTCTCTTCTTCAACTAATTCCTCTCTTATTTGCCTGCCTCTGTCAATAAGTATGCTACCATATATTTTTCCTATTACACTAAGAAGACAAATGCCCTATGATTACCACACTTCTTTTTCCCCTTTCCTTTGTACAGTGGATTAATTATACGTGACTTCCAATCCTCCGGGACTATTTTTCGTGCCAGGCAAATGTGTATATCTTCTATATCCATTCGACTACTATCACTCCCTTGTGCTTCGGCATTTCATCACACACTCCATCAATTCCTGGGGCTTTCCCCAAATGATTTTCGTCATTGCCTCCACTACTTCCATCCTGCTGATCTCTTCTTCCCTTCTCATTTCGCCGTCTGCCAGCCATTCCCTAGTCACTTATGCTCGTTTTACTTTCGTTCTCAGTGTTTAACAATTCCTTATAGTGTTCTCTCCATCTGCTCACTTTTACTCCCTTCTCCACCAGCAATCTGCCATTTTTATCTTTCACTCCCCTACTGCCTTTTATCATCCTGCTTAATTCTCTTCACATAGAAAAAACAAAACTCATCATATACTCCTAAAACCATACACCAATTCTTAGTGAACACGTGTCCTTGGCTTGTGTCTTTGTACCCAGCTTATTCGTGTCTGAATGACATCAAAGTCATTATCATCTAGTGTAACAACATAGAGAACTTTAAATCAAGGCTATATTTGTAGATAAAAACTTGTTTTTCAGTTCAAAAGACAATCATTTCTTGAGCTGCGTTTATCTTAATTTGGATTCTTTTATACTTCCTAGGTTGTATGATAGCTGCATTGTGCAGCAGAAGGAATATGTTACATCGCACTGCAGCTTCATGACTCCTTGAAGGTACAGACATCTCAATACTGAGCCAGGTATACGAAGCTGATGGTCATTATTTGTGTACGAAATGTATCTGTGAGAGTCCGTCTGTGTCGAAAACTCAAATCTCAGAAAGTATTGAATGTAGAAGGAAAATTTATTAATAAAAGTTTTATTGAGTCACAGGTAGACGAAGTCGAAGGTCATTATTTTTGTACGAAATGTACTATAGTGGACAAAAGTATCGGTGAATCTACATGACAAAGAATCGTGAATTGTGTTAGTAACATTGTTGCCACCCCCCTTCTTCCCTCTCTCAAGTCACACCCCCTCCTTCCACTCCCTCCGTCTTTCTCGTCTTGCGTTTATAAACCCCTCCCATAGTTTAGCCCCAACCACCACAACCACGAGGCCAATAATCACACCATAACACTCCTCTCCCCCATCTCTCTCTCTCAAATCATTAAACTAGCATTATGTTACATACTTCACCTTCACATTTGTCATTTTATTAATACCTGGAAGAATATAAGAGTTCATGATCCGTACGAAGATGAATGTTTATGTACCAAATATTAGTTTACTTAAGTCAGATTCAGTTGAGACTTAACTATACGTGCCGGTATTCTTGTACCTCAGGGCAGTAAGAATGATCTGAGCCAGTATATTCTAACATCTGCAATAAACCTGCATTTCACTGTTAAAGCTTGTATAAGGACCAAAAGCCTAATTAGTTATATATATATATATATATATATATATATATATATATATATATATATATATATATATATATATATATATATATATATATATATATATATATATATATATATATATATATATATATATATATATATATATATATATATATATATATATATATAATCACTTCTCACGCTTTCGTATACACACGCGAAGAGGGTCCAAGTTGGTCTGAACCTGTCGTGTAACAGCATTAAAAAAAATGGCTATCATTATGTGGGTTTCATTTTCTTAGCCAAAGTGTTTGTTATGTTTCCTTTGACATCACTTATTTCCATCTTTCGTTCACCATATACATTATCCCCCAGCCAGTTTGTTACAGTTGCATATTTATTAAAAAAAAGAAAATACGGAACTGCACTTCGATAAAAGATAATTATTGGATTGAATATATTCACAATTACATCAAAATCAATACGACTTTGTGGTATCATAACAACATAAAGGTTGGTGATGATGTGGGTGAAAAGACTAATCCAGCATGAAACTGGTATTTTGAATGGAACGGTGGACAGGATTTATTAAATAAAGGAACATGAGGCGTCAGAGATCTGTAAGACAAAGCTGACGAAGGACAATCAGCATATTGCGGAGGAATAATCTAGGTGCACATGTTCATAAAAAGAATGCATTACATAACTGGGAAGCTTCCTTGCCTCTAAATAATGATATAAGGAGGCAGGACTGAATAATGACACTACTATAACAACAACAAGTACTACTACTATTACTACTACTACTACCACCACTACCACAACAACAACAACAACAACAGTCACTACTACTACTACTACTACTACTAGTATCGATGATGATAATGAAAATAATTAGGATAGTAGTAGTAGTAGTAGTAGTAGTAGTAATAATAATAGTAATCATCATCATCATCATCATCATCATCATCATCCGGACCACCTTTCCCATCCTAGGGCTGGTTGAGGAGTGGCAACGTCCAGACAGCCAAACTGTGCTCAATTCAATGGTCCATGCTTCCATTCACTCAACATTCAAGCCCCCGGAATCCTTGCACACTCTGATACGCCAAAAACATTCACCACATTCTGCAGCTCACATGAAAGTATCCGATAGAGTCAATCCGGACACAGTCACGTTAAAAAGGGGTGCCAAATCCATGATCATGCACATCTTCTCACAACATTATTCCAGCCAGCTCGATCTCTTGTCAGTTCCCTAGCCTCGCGGACTTCCATACCTCTCTTCCTAACACACTCATCCACCATATCCCTCCAACTTCTTGGCCTACCTCGCCTCCTCCATCCGTCAAATTCACTCTGATATACCTTTTTCACCATTCCATTGTTACCCACTCTCTCTACATGACCATACCATCTCAGTACACCCTCTTGTATTCTGGCGTCCACAAACTTCCTCACTCCGCATCTTTCACGAATCACATTATTTCGTGTCCGATCCACTCTGTCCTCCACATTAATTCCTCAGCAGGTCCATATCCACTGCTTTCTCTCTTGACTTTTCACTTTCATTCCACACCATACTCTCACAGTCCTTTGTTAAACTTGGCACTAACACTCCTTCATGCAAGCCCTTTGCAGCTGCAACACTCAAGCCTCTGTTTCTTATCAAGGCCTTCATTGCACTGGCTACTTTCCATGCCTGTGTCACTCTACTTTCCACTTCTTTTGGACATTTTACTCTTTTCTATCATTGTACCCAGGTACTTGTACTCTCTCACCAATTCTAGTCTCTCTCCATTCATTGTAACATCACCTTATGAGTCACTTTCTCTCACAATAACCATCACTTTACTCCTTTCTACATTTACTCTCAGTGCACGACGCTCAAAGACATCAGCAAAACTCTGCACTACTCTACCAAGTTCTTGTCCAGTATTTGCAAGTAATACAATAACATTAAAAAAATTAAAATACAATAACATGAAAAGTAATACTAATTATAATAAACACAGCAAATAACATTACCGTAGATTTGTTATTTATGGTTCACCCCATACGATTATATTTAAATAAAGAGTTTTCTCTCGTGAAGACTAATTGTGCATTATCAAGTGAAGGGTTAAACGGTACTGCAGAAACTGATGGCCTTGAACAAGACTAAGGTGAAACAATGTTATCCGAAAGATTGTTTGGGAATTATAGTGGGGTGGGATGGTGTAGGGGGGGGAGGTGAATCGGAAAGCTTGATTTAACAGAGCTGATGTCGTTCTCTCGTCGGAGAAAGAATAGAGGATTCGATAATATGTAACAAACTCCAGCATTTGAATACCGTATTCACAGCATGCAAGGGTGTTGAGAAATATAATTAGCCAATTGATAAGGGAATATACTGATGCAAAATAGATATAATGATATTTAGGAACAAAATAACTTGTCGGAAATATATGCCGCCGTTTATGCATACGGTGATGTCTATAATGTCCTTAGATTAAGGATGTGTTACAGGATAAACCAAAAATGTCCTCTCACTATATCACAAGGCGATAATCGAACCTGGAACCTTTCAGATCCGTGTTTAACACATAATAGCTCTACCATACCAGTGTCCAAAAGTGTAAATCTAATCGCTTTTGGAGGACAGCCTTGTCTTTTTTTTTTTTTTTTTCCACGTTTTGTTTGGGTCGAGGGTGTTTTACCTAAAATAGCCACACAATAATGCAATATTACAGTTCAAAATTATAAGGGACAACATTAATATTATTTGTATTCGGTGATTCCCTTTATATTAAATATTTACAAGGTTCCTCAGCCGTTACACTTATACCTTACTTAATGATCCATAGAGACGTTAGTTTTTTTAATAGTTTCATTGGTTGGTGTTTATTTTAATGCTGTGGGAACGAATCTGTTCATCGAATAACGCGCTGCAATTATGAGGTGGCAATAAATAATCCCCGTTCATGGCTTAGCTGAGGATCGATTCCGGGGCTCTCTTCTGCAATTCAGAATTTTTCCTGCTCCGCAAAGATAACCCCTTCTAAGATAGTTTACCCTGTAACTCTTACTTGAGAGAGAGAGAGAGAGAGAGAGAGAGTGTTGGGGGGAGGGGGTTACTCCACTGACAAGGGGCGGGGATTCTGGTGGCGAGGGAGGGAGTGCATGAGGGAGAGGGAAGGGGATAGATGGAGGAAATTACATTGTTACCAGTAGAAACCTAACACTTGTCTGCCGCACCTCCGTCAGGACTTATGTCCACGATAGTATCTGCGTGTGTTTTTCTGTGTCGAAAACTCAAATCTCAGAAAGTACTGATGGTAGAAAGAAAAGTGATTAATAAAAGTAGTTTAGAGTCACAACCTGAGTTCAAACGTCACTCAACCAGCATTGGGAGTCATCCAGGATGGATACATAATAGTCAAGTTTTCATCTAACAGTACTATTAAAGTCTGCCTGGCTCACAGATGACGGGTAGTCTTGTATTTCTTCTTATCGTATCGTTAAATGCATATTGAAATGCTTCAAAAACCTTCTCATACTATGCATTTTCTCAGTATTCCAAA
Organism: Coenobita brevimanus; assembly: GCF_032717465.1. NCBI lineage: Eukaryota > Metazoa > Arthropoda > Malacostraca > Decapoda > Coenobitidae > Coenobita > Coenobita brevimanus. The sequence goes on from NC_137011.1 coordinate 16,341,725, forward strand.
CAGGTAACCTATAGTCTCATTTACAGAATGCATTAAGAAGGAAGAGCAAAGTCTTAAATGATAAATCTTCAAAGTTTCGGTTCCTATATTTAATTCATTCATTCATTCATTTATTCATTCATCATCTAATCCTGTGTTGCCCCATGAGCAGCGAAGGAGCCCTGGGCTAGGCAAGTTGCTCCTGCCATTTGAGGTGAGAGTGACCAGCCTCCCTCATCACTGAGTGGCATTATGTGAGCAATAAACTCCAACTACCCCTTGGATATAAATCTGCTCCGGCTCAATCCGACTGGATCCCTTTAATTACCCAATAAACCACCAGGCGCCATGATTTGGTCGTACGGGTACCACCAGAAAACCATTTACTTCGCTGGGTGGTACCCGCACGACCAAATCATGGTGCCTGGGTAATTAAGGCGATCCAGTCAGATTGAGCCGGTGCAGATTTATATCCAAGAGGTGGTTATGGTTTATTGCTCAAGTAATGCCACTCAGTGATGACGGAGGCTTGTCACTCTCACCTTAAATGTCAAGAGCAACTTGCCTAGCCCTGGGCTCCTTCGCTGCTCATGGGGCAACACAGGATTAGATGATAAACGAATGAATTAAATATAGGAACCGAGACTTGAAGATTTATCAATAAGACTTTGCTCATCCTTTTTAATGCATTCTGTAAATAAGACTATAGGTTGCCCGTTTGGAATACTGAGAAAATGCATAGTATGAGAAGGTTTTTGAAGCATTTGAATATGCATTTAACGATACGATAAGAAGAAATACAAGACTACCCGTCATCTGTGAGCCAGGTAGACTTTAGTAGTACTGTTAGATGAAAACTTGACTATTATGTATCCATCCTGGATGACTCCCAATGCTGGTTGAGTGACGTGTGAACTCAGGTTGTGACTCTAAGCAACTTTTATTAATCACTTTTCTTTCTACCATCATTACTTTCTGAGATTTGAGTTTTCGACACAGAAAAACACACGCAGATACTATCGTGGACATGAGTCCTGACGGAGATATGGAAGACAAGTGTTAGGTTTCTACTGGTAACAATGTAATTTCCTCCATCTATCCCCTTCCCTCTCCCTCATGCACTCCCTCCCTCGCCACCAGAATCCCCGCCCCTTGTCAGTGGAGTAACCCCCTCCCCCCAACACTCTCTCTCTCTCTCTCTCTCTCTCTCTCTCTCTCTCAAGTAAGAGTTACAGGGTAAACTATCTTAGAAGGGGTTATCTTTGCGGAGCAGGAAAAATTCTGAATTGCAGAAGAGAGTTCCGGAGTCGATCCTCAGCAAAGCCATGAACGGGGATTATTTATTGCCACCTCATAATTGCAGCGCGTTATTCGATGAACAGATTCGTTCCCACAGCATTAAAATAAACACCAACCAATGAAACTATTAAAAAAACTAACGTCTCCATGGATCATTAAGTAAGGTATATGTGTAACGGCTAAGGAACCTTGTAAATATTTAATATAAAGGGAATCACCGAATACAAATAATATTAATGTTGTCCCTTATAATTTTGAACTGTAATATTGCATTATTGTGTGGCTATTTTAGGTAAAACACCCTCGACCCAAACAAAGTACAGGAAAAAAAAAGAAAAAAAAGACAAGGCTGTCCTCCAAAAGCGATTAGATTTACACTTTTGGACACTGGTATGGTAGAGCCATTATGTGTTAAACACGCATCTGAAAGGTTCCAGGTTCGATTATCGCCTTGTAAGATAGTGAAAGGACATTTTTGGTTTATCCTGTAACACATCCTTAATCTAAGGACATTATAGACATCACCGTATGCATAAACGGCGGCATATATTTCTGGCAAGTTATTTTGTTCATAAATATTATTATATCTATTTTGCATCAGTATATTCCTTTATCAATTGGCTAATTATATTTCTCAACACCCTTGCATGCTGTGAATACGGTATTCAAATGCTGCAGTTTGTTACATATTATCGAATCCTCTATTCTTTCTCCGACGAGAGAACGACATCAACTCGGTTAAATCAAGATTTCCGATTCATCTCCCCCCTCCCCATACCATCCCACCCCACTATAACTCCCAAACAATCGTTCGGATAGCATTGTTTCACCTTCATCTTGTTCAAGGCCATCAGTTTCTACAGTACCGTTTAACCGATCACTTGATAATGCACAATTAGTCTTCACGAGAGAAAACTCTTAAATAAAATCGTATGGAGTTAACCATAAATAGGAAATCTGAGGCAATGTTATTTGTTGTTTTTATTATAATTAGTATTACTTTTAATGTTATTGTATTTTATTTTAATGTTATTGTGTTACTTGCAAATACTGGCCAAGAACTTGTTGGAGAAGAACTTGCTGTCTTTGAGCGTCGTGCCTTGAGAGTAAATGTAGAAAAGAGTAAAGTGATGGCTATTGAGAGAAAGTGACTCCCAGTGTGATGTTACAGTGAATGGAGAGAGACTGGAACTGGTGAGAGAGTTCAAGTACCTGGGTACATTAATAGAAAAGAGAGGAAAATGTGCAAAAGAAATCATGTGTAGAGGGTCAGAAGGAGGCAGAAGAGGACAGAAGGAGACAGGTGTCAGAAGGAGGCTGAGTAGAGAAAGAGCAGGAGTAGGAGATTGAGTAGTGTAGGAGGTAAAAGCCAGTAAGTGATTAGCGTGAATCTCGCAGTTAGTGGGTCATGTCAAGCTGTCCATGAACATTATAAATGTGCCACAATAAAACCTCTTAACCTTAGAGTGTCTGTACCTCACCTTCACGTACGATACAGGAGGGACAGAGGGGGAAGTGAGACAGAGAACGACCTACAAATATACTATCTCCACACTATCTGGCACCTCATGGATTTTTACAATGGTAACAGCCCACATAGGTGCCTCGGCAATCTACTACAGTCCCAGACTCCTACCTACAACTATTACCTATGTTTGGCAGCAGCAGCAGTCTCAATACCTTAACCTGCCGACTCCTGTTGACGTATATATACGTCCACACGTTTTGTCACTGTGACTCCCGTTGACATATATAAAAATGCAGCAGTTGCAAGGTCCCTAATTTGTACAATTTTCATATTTTGCGCGTGATTTTTGGTACATACACACAGGACACCTTCCCCTACAAGATGCTAGGCAAGGTCAATGCCTTACCCTGCATGACCTCCCCTCCCCCCGCACGCCATTGACTCGGCAATTCACCTGTTACCAGTGACCTGGCCAGTAAAGACATGTTGTGCCACGGTACGAAATTCAAGGCCGATTCCCAATCGATGACAATGTGAAGGACAAAGTTTATGTAGCATTAGAGGAAGAAACAGTCAAAAATGATGATCAGGTAATGTTGCGAAAAAAGGTCAGGTATGTTGATGTGTTTGGTGAGTGAAACAATGCTTATATTGCCTATACTACTGTGTGAAAACCAATATACTCTCGTACTACATAAAAATTTGTACCAAATAAATAAATAAATAAATACCGTTTATGAGTGATGTGGAATAGATACCCTCCCATAGAACTCGATTTCGTTGGAACCAGCCTGATAGAAAACCCAGTAAGGTAAGGCGTACTGCTACCCGTATTCAGTATTTTAAACCTCAAGTGAGCGATATCTTTATGAATTTTCGATGTTTCTCACCAAAAGCGGAGATTTAAGACAATTTTTTTTTTTTTCTAATATTGGTCGGGACTGGGGGGGGAGGCAGTGGTCGGGAGGGGGGGGTTAAAATATCCAATTATTGATAATGATGGCACCTACCTAACTAGATACCAGCCTACTTATCTACCTATCAACAGTTCGACATGTCAAAGGGGTTACTAACATTCTAGCAGATTACCTGTCCAGGATTTAACTTTTTACAATACCCAGAAATTTCCCCTTGGTAAATTTCTTTCCTCAGGAAGGGAGGTGTCACTGGTGTGATTACCCAGTGGAGTAAGAGATGGAGTAGAGTGGAATTGGATGAAAGTGGAATAGGTGAAGATAAAGTAGGGAGATAAGACAGATGACCGAAAATGCTAAATCATTTTTGTCAACATCAATGACACCAGAGTTTGGAGAACTATAACCTCACTATTTTTCCACTATCAACACAGCTGCCATGAAGATCACTAAATTGTTTTTGTCTATTTTTCGTTTCTGGGCAAAATAACACTGTAATTTCCCATCTGCCCCTCTCCCGGTGACGACTCGAGGTGCCTGGAACCACTGTCTGACTCTCTTCTTCTTCATTTCTGCAACATTCGCGGCCTTTCATCTAACTTTCGCTCTGTTGAGCACCACCTCTCCTCCTCTAAACCTCACCTTCTTTTTCTAACGGAGACTCAGCTGTCTGAGGCAACTGACAGCAAACCCTTTTCTGTATCCTCCTACTTTCTCTATACTCATTTCAAAGCCAAAGGTGGCTGTTGTGTATACATACACAACGACTTATCTTGCTCTCGTGTTCCTGAACTTGATTCTTCTGAATTCTCCACTCTCTGGCTTCGGCTTTCCTGTCATTCTCTGACTAAATATATCTGTGCTGTTTACTTATCCCCTAATTCTACTGACTATCAAAAATTCTTCGACTATCTTACTTCTACGATGGAACACATTCTGTCCATTTCTCCTTTCTCTGAAATCTCCATTCTTGGAGATTTCAATGTTCACCACCACCTTTGGCTCTCCTCTCCTTTCACGGATCCACCTGGTGAACAAGCCTACATCTTTTCTATCCTTAATGACCTAGAGCAGCTTGTACAGCACCCTACCCGTATCCCTGACCGCCTTGGAGAGAGCTCCAACATACTTGACCTCTTCCTCACAACTAATCCTTCTGCTTACTCTGTTAATCTTTTCTCTCCGTTGGGCTCCTCCGATCACAACCTTATTACCTTAACCTGTCCTATCGCTCCAGTACGGCCTGCGGACCCTCCAGGGAAACGTCGTCTCTGGCATTTTGGAGCTGCGGACTGGGAGGCCCTCAGGCAGTACTTCTTTGATTTTCCCTGGAATGATTATTGCTTCCATGGCCGTGAGCCATCTGAGTGTGCCTTGCGCATTACGGAGGTTATTCTCTCGGGCATGGAAGCATACATTCCTTTCTCATATCCTTTGACTAACGCAAGAAAGCCTTGGTTTAATCACGCTTGTTCTAATGCTGTCCGCAACAAGGAGAAGGCCTACAAAAGGTACCGGAGCCAACCCACCCCTGAAACACATAATCTTTACGTTTCTGCCCGGAATCGTGCTAAGTCTGTTCTTCGCTCTACTAAAAATAATTTCATCCATACTAAATGCTCTCAACTCTCCAACTCGAATTCTTTCCGCTCCTTCTGGCACCTTGCCAAAAATCTTTCTAACAACTTTACCTCATCATCCTTCCCTCCTCTTTTCTACTCTGATGGTTCTGTAGCTATTTCTTCTACTGATAAAGCAGATCTCTTCGCACAGACTTTCTCCTCCAATTCCACCTTAGACGATTCTGGTGCTGTTCCTCCATCACTTCCCCCCTCTGACTTCCTCATGGCTGACATTAAAATTTCTTCAGTTGATGTATTTTCTGCCATTACTGGCCTCAGTACTAACAAGGCATATGGGCCTGATGGGGTCCCTCCTGTTGTTCTCAAAAACTGTGCTTCTGTGCTTACACCCTGCCTAGGCAAACTATTTCGCCTTTGTCTGTCAACTTGTACCTTTCCTTCTTGCTGGAAGTTTGCTCTCATTCAGCCAGTCCCAAAGAAGGGTGACCACTCCCAACCCTCCAACTATCGTCCAATTGCTTTAACGTCCTGTATTTCAAAAGTTTTCGAGTCAATTCTTAATAAAAAAATTTTAAGGCATCTTTCCTATCACAACCTTCTTTCCGATCGTCAGTATGGGTTCCGTCAGGGACGCTCCACTGGCGATCTTCTCACCTACCTTTCAGACTCCTGGTCATCCTCCTTTCGGGACTTTGGCGAAAGCTTTGCCATTGCACTTGACATCTCAAAGGCTTTCGATCGAGTCTGGCACAAATCTTTAATTTCCAAACTGCCCTCCTACGGTTTCTATCCTTCTATCTGTACCTTCATCGCTAGCTTCCTTTCTGGTCGTTCTATAGCTGCTGTCGAAGACGGCCATCGTTCTTCTCCTAGATCTATCAACAGTGGTGTTCCTCAGGGCTCTGTCCTATCACCAACTCTCTTCCTTTTATTCATCAATGATCTTCTGAGCTGTACATCTAACCCTATCCACTCATACGCTGATGACTCCACCCTTCACCTTTCCATTCGGTTCCCGCCACGCCCATCTCAACAGTTACTTCAAGAAACAAGGGATGAGGCTATGGCACACCTAATGTCTGACTTGGCTCATATCTCTGACTGGGGTAAAAATAATATGGTTGTCTTTAATGCTTCTAAGACTCAGTTCTTACACCTATCAACCCGACAAAATCTTCCACAGGTATACCCACTAATGTTTAATAATATTCAGCTTAATCCTGCATCATCCTTGAACATGCTTGGGGTTTCATTTACTCGGGACTTATCTTGGAAAGATCATATTACATCTCTTGTAAAATCTGCTTCCAAGAGATTGGGTGTGCTAAGCCGACTCCGCTCTTTCTTTACCCCTGCACAATTGTTGACTCTATACAGGGGTTTTATCCGCCCCTGTGTGGAGTACAACTCTCATGTGTGGGGAGGCTCCCCACATACAGCTCTTCTCAATAGGGTGGAGTCAAAGGCTTTTCGTCTCATTAACTCTCCTCCTCTTACTGACTCCCTTCAACCTCTGTCTCTTCGCCGCACTGTTGCATCTTTGTCTCTTTTCTATCGCTACTTTAATGGTCACTGCTCCTCTGAACTGTCTGCTTGCATTCCTCTACCTCTACGACGGGCGCGTAGCACCCGTCTGGCAGCAAACTCTCATCCCTTTTCTGTCCAACTCTCTAATGCAAGAGTTAACCGTTACTCCCAGTCTTTCATTCATGCAACAGGTCAGCTCTGGAACTGTCTCCCTCTGTCTGTATTTCCTCCTGCCTATGATCTCCAGTCTTTCAAACGCAGTGTGTCCAGGCATCTCAAAATGATCGGATCTTGAATTTGGCTCTCTATTGTATTTTGTTTTTCTCTTGGAGGGAACTGTTACTGCGGGCTCATGGCCTTTGGTTCCTTCTTCCTCGCAAAAAAAAAAATATATATATATACTACTCTAGGAGGGGTTAGTGAGAGTGTCCTTCAGTGACTGACCAGCTGTGCCGTCTTAACAACTCCTAATTGGCTAAGAGTAGGATGTGTTAGCTTGTGATTGGTAGCAGAAGCCTCGTTTGTGTGTAATAGGCTGTACATTATACTTAAGATGGACCATTGGCTTGTTAAGTCCAAGGTGGCAGAGTAAAGCTACTACTTAATTGTGAGGAACTAGGGAGAGACACAGTTTTATGCGGTTTTTCACCAGACACATTTAGGACACATTTCTCACTGGACACAGAGTATCACTAGACACGTTTGTGTTGAGACACTTGTTCACTTTGATCACAGAACAGACTGAGCACCATTTCTCCTTTTCGGTTCACCTCTCCATATAATACTGGTGTGGATTATAATATTACCAACGAGTTCTCATAGTTCCTCAAGCTGTGAGTAGCTTCCACTTGTATATTGGTTAGGTAAGAGAAACAACTCATTTCTATATGTGTATTGTGAGCCTATATGGATCAAATTTTTGTAAACAAATTCTACTTTGTTTTTGTGTATATGTTACAGTGTAAAATAAAGTAAGTTAGTTTTCTTGTGAGCTTTACCCTACCCTTTTGGTGATTGGTAAAGGGTTAAACATGCACCGTAATATATATTCATAACAACAGTGTCATCTGCAAATCTTAAATGGTTTAGGTTTTTTCCATCTCTGTTAAGTCTTTTGTTCTCCCAGTCTAGGTTTCTGAAAATACTTTATATGCATACAGTAAATAATTTTGGTGAAACTGTATCTCGCTGATGCACGCCCCTTTGGATCTTTATTTTTTCCATGTCTTTATTTAACTGTAGCAGTTCCCTGTTTATATAATTATGTTTTCGAGCACATTTACAATGTTCTCTTTAACTGCATGTTCCTACAAGGAACTTATAATTGCTATGTGCTCAACTGAGTCAAAAGCCTTTATGTAATCATCAACACCTATGCAAAGTGGTTTATTATATTCTGTAGTTTAATTCTCAGTTAGCTGATTCATTGTGTGTAGAAGATCGGTAGTAGAATACCCACTTCGCAATCCTGCCAGCTCACGAGGATGGTTTTCTTCCTAATTTGTTGTTATTCTAATCATAAGGCCTTAGTGAAGTGTTTGTAAAAAACTGGTAATAAGCAAATGGGTTGATAGTTATTAGGATCTTTTGAGTCACCTTTCTTGTAAATCAAAATAACTATTGCATTACATCTTGTTTTGGGAATTTTCTTACACTGAAGACATGCGTGAGTGAGCTTGTTTTATACTTCGACTGCATCTGACAGTAAATCTGTTACTGTTCCATCTTCTCCTGGGGCCTTACCTCTTTTCATGCTTTTAAGGGAAATGTTTACTTTGCCTGGTGCTGCCTCTAGCATTTCACTTGTGTTAACTGAAAAGTTAGCTATTGGTACTACGGTCTTTGATGCATGCAGTTCTTCGTAAAATTCTTCATCTCTCTCCACCATCCTTCCTTTGCATTTAATGACTTCACGTTTTTGTCTTGCAGTGATATAATTTGTTGCTTTCATTGTTCCATTTTACTAGGCATTTTCAGACTTTTCCCTTTTTTGATGATTTCTTTGATCTCACCCCTGTTCCTCTTTCGTTTTACTCTCTGTCTCTTGTTGGTAAGCTTATTTAATTCCGTTCTTTCTGTATAATCATTCTTTTTTTATTTACTTTCATCTTCCTTTTTTCATGAGCTCGAGGGTCAATTTTGAATACTTATTGCCTTTGTCTGTATTAGCTTTCCCTACTACCTCCGATGATTCTCATTGCACATTTGTTACACTATCATTCAACTTATCAATGTCACACTCAGTATAACTTAGAGCTTGAAATCTGTTCGTTTTTTTCTAGCCGAAGCCTGCTTTGTTTATACTTACTTTTATTTGGCATATCTTTTTAAAATCAGCAACTTTTTTTCACTTCTGAAATTGAATCTGGCTGTGCAACCCACCATTCAGTGACCACTTCCTATGTTTTATTTGTTAATAACTGTGACATCTGTGATGTTGTTATTCTTATCTGCTATAATGGAGTCAATTCCATTCTTTATTTCTCCATTTGGCCTTCTCCAGGACCATTTTCTCCCTGTTCGTTTGAGAAAGAATGTGTTCATAGTTCTTATACATTTCAGCAAAAGTTACCACCATTTCACCATCTGTCACTCCTTTCTCCCACTCCAAAATTTTCCATACATGATTCTCCACTTTTTTTATTTTCCAACTTTTGCATTGAAGTCTTTCATGAGTATAGTATTATGTAGTATTTTCTTCTCCAATAATCAAGGAGATGTCATCATAGAATGTTTCAATTTTTTTTCTCAGATTTGAGAAATCGATCCATATACTTATATATATTGCTTTCAGGGTGTAAGTTTTGCCTAGTCTAATTAAAGGCCATTCTACAATGTTCTCAGCAAGATTTCATTGAATCAGATAACCTGCACCACTGAGACTTAAATTTGGCCTTCTCCTTTAGTAAAATAGGTGGTTATTGTCTTGGAGCTGAATTGTTATTTTTTTCTTTTCTGTGGACCTCAGTTAGACTTACAATATCCCAACTAAGGCTTTCTAATTCAGTCATAACCCACTATGGCTGCAGGTGTCGAAAATGTGACCGGTGACATTGATGCAGCATGCCGTGTAAAAACTACAAAAATTTTGAGAAGTCAGTGAACATCTGGGACATGTTGAGACTGACCTACACTACCATCCCAAGCATCCCATCTGTCACTTCAGCACATGATACTATGGCCCCAGTCACACTGCAGGTAAATCTTATCGCAAACCACCCACGACATGCAAGTCATGGGTGGTTTTGGTGAGGTTTACGACCGGTCTTCATATGTCTTGGTCTAGCTGCAGGCCATCATGGCAACCAAAAAATCGTTGCGAGGTTTTTCGTGCTGCACAAAAAAAAAAAACTGCGATCACCGATGTTGTGTGGGCGGCTGGACTGTGTCTGGCCAGCTTATGGACTGCAACTGGTCGGCAACACATGATTTTTAAGCAGTGGTTGCCATCCAGATGGAGGCCAGTCACCGCCCACTCTGTGCGGTGGCCGTCCGCACTCTGTCAAGGCGACGACTGGACTGCAGCGGCCACCTTCCACAATCCTCCTGGCCAAGGTGGTGGTTGAAGTCCAGCTGCCGTCCAGCCGGTGATTGGTTGAGCAACAGGTGGTAGGCTGGACCGACACCAGCCACCGGCCAATCCATAGGTTGTGTCGGTCTAGTGGTCGCAGTCTAAACTGCGACAGGACACGGACTGGCCACCGTTTGTCAGCAGCCTGCCGACAACTGGCCGGCCACACGTCGGTGTCTTGACCTGTGTGTACCTGGCCATGGTGGCCGTTCGGTCGCCCACTGGACGGACGCTGGATGGACACTTGACAACCACCTGTAGCCGATTGGTGGCACAACTACTCGGAGACCTCCGTGGTCGGGGACTGGTTTCGCGATTTTCAGCTTTGCGACAAGTCATACCTGCAGTGTGACTGGGGCTTATGATGAGTGGAAGTCCAATAGCCGCTTCTGGCAAGGACACCACCCTCTCGTACTGCCTCCCACAGTGCATGCGCAAGGGCCTGACAGCTGTGAAATCATGTCTCAACTCTTCCCCATGGGTGGCGAGAGTGACACGGACAAAATTAGTTCGCATAAAGACCTCGGTAGTGGTTTGGATGGCATATCAACTGACTAAAGCAATGAGTGGATCGAAAAACCACCAGAGAAGGACCATGATAACAATGTCTCTCACGAGTGGTGATGATGCTCCACCTCTTTCTTGTCGTAGGATTGCTGCATCACCTTCTAAAGAAAAGATGGTGGCGAAGCAATTATTTCCTGCCGGGAAGGATGAGGAGCCGAGCATATCGCAGCAAGATGTGCCGCGGGTGCAGTTGCATCAAGCGCATTCCTCCTCCCCTGCTCCACCATCACTACCACTTCCCTCCACCCCACGCACCGTCTCACCATCCATCCTACGCTATTGCACCGCATCAGCCTGCACCAGAGTCATCCTTCTCAGCACAGGCAGCCACGAGAGAGAAAGCTCACCACCTGGCAGTGCCATGGATGCCAGGTGCCTCCCTGTCCTCCCTGCTTCCCTGAGTACCATTCCGTGGTGAAGTATTGAGTATGGAAGCAAAAACTTTGAAATAGTAACAAAATATTGTCTAAGGAACTATGTATATAACAAGGTTTATGGTTGTGATAATGTAAGTATAACTAAGGAAGTCGGTAGTGTTCGACTGAAGTAAGTGTTAGTGCAAGTAAGGAAAAGTAAGTCAAGAAAAGATAGTGAGCATGTTTCCCAGAGAGTGACGACTTATCAGAGTTTACTTTTGACCAGGGAAGGGAGGGTAGAGAGATAAGCATACCTCTTTCTCTCGCCTCAAACTCCACAACTCACAACTTACAGTACAACCAGGCAAGCCTGAGAAGTACTTTTTTTTTTACTTCAATCATTTTCTTTGGACATTCTTTCTTTCCTTGCACTGTTTCCCTCTTGTGTTTGTCTTCTATTTGCAGAAATAGTAATATTCAGTGTATATTGTTGTATCAACAATAACTTACAACCTCAGCAATTTCTACTGCTCCTTCCCCAGCCAACCGCTCTAATCTCTGGCATTATCGTTTTCTGACCGTGCGAAGTTTACCTACACACACAGAGCTGCACCCAGTATCTTGAAAGAGACAGAAAATATAATCTCTTTTCTCCCTTGCAACACACAAACAATCACCCAGAGTACTAACAGAAATAAATACAGAAATAAATTAAAAACAAGTATACATGGGAAAAATTCTTGATTTAGGTATTTCTACCTATAGGTTAGCATATTTTGTGTTGATTTGGATCATTTTTACGTATTTCTTGTTTTGCAAAAGCATTTCAGCAACGTTTGCCTTGTTCACGTTATGTATAGATGGGTAAGCCTACCTTCCCTTCATGCTAATCCCCTCGCGCGAGATGCGAATTGCGGGTTGTATCAAATATTAGCCGCCACGGATCAGCCTGTGCACAAAAAAAAACTTTATCTGGTTAGAGTAAAAAAAAAAAAATAAAATCTCAGGCCACCCTTGTCACACAAACTCTACCACCCAGGCTGCAAAAGTAACTCGATACTTCCATAAAGGCAATAAAAACTGAAAAATGTACAAAAATCTTTATTTTTTTTTTTTATGAAACCTACCATATTATGTACCGATTTATTTCGTAATACACATACCTAGTCACTTCAAACCGTTTCAGCACCAACGATTTTTTTTTTTTGGGGGATGGGGTGAAAATATGAATAAATCTTAGCGTGATGTTTTCTCGCACATCTGCCAAGTTTTCCCCGGCATGTCCTCAGTTATTTTGCGAATATTTTCGAGCTTCATTGAAAAACACAGGATGGATCTAGGAAACTAAAAACTGCAATGCCAGGTGTGCCATGCATTTCTCTTCAAACTGACAAGAAAAAAAAAATCGATTTTCGAAAATTGAAAAATCGGTGCTGTGTCCCGACGATTTCCGGACCCACTGCCAAGGAGGGGTTAAGGTATCAAGTTAGTAATCTTCTTCAATGCTTCCAACATAGTATTTGTAGATCTTCATGGATTTCAGTTTGTTTAATGTCCCAGTCTCTGATCTGTCGAGTCAATGCTTACTTACTTTTGCTGGCAGACTGCCTGTAAGCACAGGAGACAGTGCGGTTGAATCTTTAGTAGATGAAGATCCAGCACCTCCCTGCCACATTTTCCTCTGAGATGCAACATTTTGTACCTTCTTACTGAGTATATTCGATGGAGTCACATGGATCATGCCATCTACAACAGTACCTCGCATATCTTCAAGGCTTTTTCCTATCCACCACCTGGGGACTCGTCAGGAAGGGTGAGATCCTGCGCATATATATATATATATATATATATATATATATATATATATATATATATATATATATATATATATATATATATATATATATATATATATATATATATATATATATATATATATATATATAAAATCGAGATATTACCAGACAACTTTATTCAGATTAGAGGAGAGTTCATGTAATCAAAGGGTTAATGTGCTTGGCTTAAGTCCATTTAATTCATATTGTCTAAAATTTTCTATTCCAGTCGGACCCACTTTCCTCTTCCCCTCTCCTCCCTGTTTCCTGCTCCCCTACTTTTTCGCTAAACAACTTACTAATTCACTCACGGAATTTCAACCTTTCTCATTCTCTTACATTTGCCCTCACTTATTCACTCTGCCTAACTTACTCACTTATTTTCACTGTGTTATTCACGCTATTCTTTCTGCTTACTCTGCCACATAACTTATGATCACCACCGTGTATATAGTAAGTGGATATGAACTCGTATAGCAATGTAAGTGCGTGTTTATATATGGGATACTATTTTACGTGGCATAGTAGGCCTCATAGCACTTCATTCTTAGCGATTTAGTTTTGTGTTATACATCTTAACACTCGTTCATGAACTATTTATGTCGTTTTATTAACTCTATTCAGGAATATCTGAGTCTGACAGACTTTTTTTTTTTTTTTTTTTTTTTGTCCGTGCTCTAATTTAGTAACCTCTAGATGCCTGGGATCCCTATCCTCAATAGTTTCTAAACTTCTTGTGCCCATGCAAGGTGTAGGGGGTTACTTTCGGATCTCTCTCTTTGCTTTTGTTTTATATCACTCAGAACTTGCATTTCGGGTCTGTGAGACCCACGTGTGTCTGAGGAGGTACAGTGTACGGGTCTGGGAGACGCAAGAGCATCTGAGGAGGTGGTGGGATCCACTCTTTCCGTCATGAAGGATCTCCATTCCTCAAGTTGTGACGCAAGTGCAAGATTCATGGTGTTCGGTGTTTTCTTGTATGGCTACTGCCAAAACAACTTAGTATTTTTTGCTAATGCTTTTTTTCCTTTATTTTCATAAATATGTAGAGTTATGTGAATCAAAAATTATTTGCATAATTCTATAACTGATCAAACCTTACAAATTGTAAGATATTCATAAATTCACGTGCACATACGTGAATGAAACACGTGTGCACATACAGAATTTTTATATGCCTGGGTCTGAGTGACCCAGGTGTCCCTGAGGTGTACATGACCAGTACGTGTCCCTGAGCAGGGTTAATACAATTTGCGTCAGCGACACACACAAAAGGATAATGAAATGTGACAGGTAGATTAAATCGCTAAGGCGCTTACCAAATTTCTAAAGTTACTTAACACACTCTTTTTTACGAGAATCGTTCCCAGCTCTGGTATCGCATCGTGTGAAACACCTGGCCCGGAAGTATGGCTGAAAAATCTTGAAACTAGAAATTATTATAAAAACACGATCAATGAGCACCGAAGATGGCTACTCGGTAGTTGAGATTCATGGTGACGTAGCAGGCTATAGCACTGGATCAACAACAGGGATGGTGCTTCAGTTCATCACGTCTAAACAAACATT